>NC_061500.1:4040356-4391606 GCF_022539355.2 Hippoglossus stenolepis
CCAACACGAGACCGAACGAGAATAAATAACCTTCCTATGATCAGAGGACTCGTTAAGCTTAATTGAGTTGGGGTTAATAAAGCCCGTCATCTCTTCATTGCTTCTTCGTTCGTCTATTTGTTATTATTATGATGATGGAATGTGACAACCATAAAACAGCGTTGGAGAACGAACAGGCGGCCTTTTTCCTCCTGTAAGAGAACAGCTGTACACGGTGTATTTATGACGCACTCAGTGTTATAACAGTGAAATCAAATAACTCCACACACCCTGTGAGCAGAAGTATATCGAGTACTTTTACTGCGTACCCTGGTATCGATGTTCTTTCAGTTAACTTTCAGTTCTCAGATCTGCTAAAAGCTTCGCCGGAGCTGTACGTCATTTCATTGATATATTTCCAACACGGAAAAATCTATTAACTCTGAGTTTCTATTCAAGCTTTTAAGAGGAAATCTATTCTTATGTTGTGTAAAAAAATGTTTTCCCTGACTCATGTCTTGTTTTTCCTTGAAGAACTACATGATCCCTCTGAAGCAAGTGTTGAGTCCGCAGGACATGGAGGCGATCTTTGTCAACCTCGAGGTGAGTAATCGCTCGAGCGGAGAAAATGATTTCTATACAGCACAACCCCCGGATTTGTGGCACAGCGAGTGAATAATTGAATGTGTGTATGGATGGATGGATGAATGAGAGGATGTGTGGTTTGTTCAGTGTGTGTGCGTCGTGGGTGTTCATGCAAATTCACCGCTCGGTGTGCAGAGGTGTTCTGGTGTGAAGTTTTCATTACAGTGATGGAAAAGAGGAATAATCTGTTTATTTGTATTAATTTTGAAATAATTTGCAGTGGTTCATGGACACTTTTGGTTTCAGGACTCAAAATAAACACTTATACTTTACACACTTACACATATACTATTTGCACTATATGCAAGCTTGAATTAGAAAACATTAACCAATAGCAGGAATTAGAGACGGCATTGAATAGTATAGAAGAAGGAAAGGAAGCGGATCGCAGGTTTGCTTGCAGTCAAAAACAAGGACGTTCATTTTGCTGGTAGTAAAAACCATGATGATATTAAAGTGGCAATGGCCTCAACAAAGTGAACAGGTTCATTAATTTCCTCCATTCAAACAGAAGGACAAAGTTTATTTCTGTACTTTATTCAAAAGAAACTTAGCGAATACAATATCCGACCTGTCAACATCAAAGCCGACATCAAACGCACGGGAAGCAACCAACCGATGACAGGAAGTACATATGTCATACGAATGTCTTTCGTCTGCTCTCTGAATTAAAACGTGAACCAAAAAACTACAGTGTGAAAACGCTCTCAGTCTTTTTCATCTGCGTTCGACTCCAGTGTCGGTTACACTGTCCCAGTTCACTTAATGGACGACGCTCGGCCAAAGCCAACAATGAATTGTTTGTGTAAACAAGTGTTTACTCCTCGGTGCCAAAGAGCGTGTTGTTGTCCAGCAACTGTTAAAAACACATCAATAAAACACACTGTTGCACTGGTGACCTTCAGTAGAACGAACACAGCTACTGTCAGATCCACATTCACTGTCCTGCAGCTGTCTGTACCTGCTAGAGACATTAAATATTAAATATGATAAATCATTTATAGGTACACTATGTTTTTATTTGTATCTGAGTGATGTTTGTTAAAAACTGCAGCGTCCACATGTTTGAGAGAATCAGCTTTTCAACAATAGAATTTAAAGTATACCTGTGAGCCATTTATTAATAAATAAGAATGCATGTATGTATAATAAATAACATCCTGAACATTTGAACAAACATACTTCCTTTGCACACCCAATATACATCATAATCCATAACAATGTGTATATTATGCATATATGTATGTTTATGTAGAGATCCATCAATGAGTGTGACAGTGTATAACTCTTTATTGTGATTTTTGCTCAGGATGTGATCAAAGTCCACTTTGCTCTGCTGCGAGCCATCGACCTGAACATGGTCACAGGAGGAAGTGGCCTCGGGAAGATCTTCCTGGACTTCAAGGAAAGGTTCGTCACCTAAAACCCAAAATACGATGTCTACACACACACACACTGTGTGAGGCTTCCGGGGCTATGTTTTTTGCTTATATAGTTAAAATCCCCTTAAAGCTAATTGAAATAAAACAACGTATTTTTTCTGGCCGCGCTCGGAGTCGGAGGATTGATGGGATTAATGTTCACAGAATAAGCAGGTTAAAGCAGGAAAGAAAGCTGAGCAAGCAGATATTGTTGCTCTTTCAACCAAAACAATCAGAGTAAATCCTTTTAAGAAAGCATTAGTGTGTCACAGTCACATCCCCGTAGTCCTCTTGTTGTACATTGTATATTCTTTGCATTGGTTTTATCGGTAAATGATATTATTTCTAAGTTTTAATCCTTTAAAATGAATGAAATAAGCCTTTGCAGCCATCTGCCGTATCCGTTCCATTTCAAACCGAATTCTCACAACGAGCTCGTTTCTACTGGATTGATTGAAAAGTGGAGGATTTTAGGGACTTTAGAGTATTTGGATTAGAAAACTCTGTCGAACACAGTTTTGTCACAGATGAGTTTCTGTGAAGCACAGCTGCTGAGCAACGTGTGGATAAATTGCATCCGGGGAGCAGTGATTTTCCTCCCGGCTGCTTCACAGGTAATCGTAATGATGGTGATGATAGGTTCTGGCCCCGGTCATAATTTCATTCTCGGCCATGGATCCGCCCGTGGAATGATGCACTCATTACTGCAGGAGTGAGTCACACTGCCCTGCACGTGTGCGTCTACCTGTTCTTGCATAGATAAGTGTGATATTCCTCTGCACAGCGATCCTGATGGCACACTTAAACAGACAGTCGCTGCATTTCTGTGGGTGATGTCGGTTTGCATAGGTAATAGGCTCGTCGCAGGGCCTCCTCCTTAAGCCTGGAGGGCCTCGTAACGCAAAGTGGGTGTGACACGACAGACTCCGTTTATTTAATAGACGGAAGCAGGCCCATACTCTGTCCCTCCATGTCACACACGCACGCACACGCTCCCACTCCCTCGTTTAGCTCGTCTGACTCTCTGATCTGATTGAGCGGTGGTCTGAAGTCTTAATTTGCACGCAATCCCAGATAAGGTCCAGTCTGGCGAAGGTCCCAGTATAAAGGACCTGGACCGTGAAAGCTCCGGAGGGGAAATAAGAGAGGAGAGGTCAGCAGGAATTATAGTTTCTACAGTTTCTGGATACTTTGATTTCACTCCTGTTTCCAAAACTTGAAACAGAAAATGTCCGGTGAAATGCTTGCGGACATTTTCTGGACCAACATCTGGACTTCGTCTTTCACGGATTAAGAAACGCAGCCGGAGGTTCCACAGCTTAATCTCCTGCTCGTTCAGGAGAGGGTTGATGTCCAGATGCAGCGTAGAGAAGGCACGTCATAACGTTTACACTTTGCTACGTGTTTTTCTTCACAGCGGCGTCGGCCTTCATCACCGAGAGCTCTCGAATCTCGTTGTCTTTCCGAGATGACGTCTTCTTCAGCATCTTCTACATGGTGTCTCCTACTCATCTTGAGATATTTGTATTTGCTCATCTCACTCTTGAGTTTTTCCTCCCGGTAAAAACTCCGGAGCAACTGACTCGGCCATTTGCATCCTCACATGCAGCCCCTGGAGTTCGGTGCGAGTCTGAAAACAGCTCTACTCTCATCCTGTTTGTTCTGTGATGGATTTTAACCTTCCTATATCCGACAGAAATGTCACATTTACCTTCTATTCATAACCAAATGTGCTTATCGTATATAACCATTCATTGTTATAAATCACCCTCGGCGACATTTTCCAAAATGCGACGCAGGGTTATTTTGAGAAAAGGGGATTCATTAGATTTGCAGATTCTGTGCGTCACAGGCTTTGATTCCCTGCGTGTGATTGACACGTATACCTGCCTCATTATCGGCCCGCCGCGGTGTCTCGTCTCTTCCGTGGCCATAAACAACAGTGACCAGGGGGATTTGGATCCGCACGGCGTCGCTCTCATCAAGCATCTTGGCAATTTTCCTGAGGACCTGCCTCTGCATAAATAATTTGCTTATCTCTGCTTGTAAGTCCCCTCGACCTTTGCAACAATGTGCTTGTTTCTTTTTTTCTCTCACATCACCGCGAAAGACGAAAAGCCTTTCTCTGGATTTGTCATTGAGGTGAATGCCACGTTGAAAATGTCACCGGTTTATCTCGAACGACGACTCCTCCATTTTTAAACAGCCAGAACCAGGCGGCGCAGAGAAGCTCTACAAACTAAACGGGCGTCTAAGTACCCTCTTGTTGATGTCCTCATTTGCGACTTTCCCAGACTCATTTCCTGGAGTAATCTTCTTCCTCTCCCTTTCCTCGCGATGCCTAATCACGGCCGCACTCGGAGCCTCTTTATCGGAGGTCTTCGCTCTTTGTTCTCCTCCATTCACTGTACGCCGGGTACGCTGAGTGGAGGTGAGGGGGTCCCAATGCCATGTGTCACCGAATATTAGCTGGTTCCACAACCCTGTCACTTTTGGTTTGTTGGGAGATTTCCCTCAGCCGGGGCGGGCGGGGGTGAAGGCCCAGGGCGCCGCTACTCAAAATTGCATTTCCTGTGAAATAACATGCACGACAGCATCCTCATTATGAAAGAGGCCAGCACAGCAGGGCGATAACGCCGGTGCCGACAAAACAATATATGCAGCAAGTTTTTACTGCACCAGCAAACTCCACCGCCCAGAGGAAAACTCCAGAACAAATCTGCTGTTTGGATGTTGCTGTGCTTTGCTTTGCCTTTTTCCTTGTTTGCAAATTGAATGTTGAACTGCTGCAGCTTCTCTAATGGCCCAAGTGAAAACTTGCCAATTGGTCCTAATCGGAGAAAATAAAAATGCTTTTATTTGCGAGTTAACAATTAAAACTTAATGGGCCTCATCCTGCTGCTTCGAGGACTGAGATAACTTTGTCGGGTTTTTTTGTCTCCCTCGACATTAAATCCCCCCTGTCCCCTCCTCGTTGTCAGTTAACTGCATCTTATATCATATTTCCACTCGGCTCAGTGAGAGGGAATAATCGATGAAACGCATATAAACACGTAATCCTCTGTTTTCCCTCCTTGTTGTCGAGAAACTATATCGTATTCATATTTCCACTCTTATCTGTGTGAGGAAAATCAATGTTTGCTCAGATGCATACGGAAGGTGCAAAAACAAGGAAGCATTTTCATTATTTACGCTCAGCTGTGGAAAACTCTGGAGCTTTTGCAGCTCGGCTGAGTGAATATTCCACGTGAGATGTTCAGAGTGAATAATTTTACACCGTTTCCAATCTCTCAAGGTTTCTTTAGTTGCTTTTGCAAAAGGCTGGAGAGACGCTTCAGTGCTACCTTAAGATTTGCAATTTAATTGAAATATTCAGAACATTCGGAACTCGATTATTATATTTTTTAACAAAGTATTTTAGTGGGCGAATATTAATATATATATATAAGCAGAGCCGCAGGGAGAAAACAGGAAATGATGAATACTTACCTCCCGCTCTGACGTGTGTGTCTACAAGGTGTCAAGAGGAGAAAGTGCCCATCACAGACTAATGATGGCTGCAGTGTGGTTACATGTCATTAGCTCCTTTGTCCCACTGCCTGTCTCGGTGAAGAGGTCTCACGTCTCCGATGAAAAGCTGTTATTAAAAAATAACATTTACATTTTTACACATTAGCCTTTTAGTGATGAGTTGTGTGTGGTTAGAAGACCTTGGGTGTGATGTTTTGATGCCAGGAAGCAATACCGTTATTTATGTGCTCGGAAAACCAACAAGATCTTTTATTTTCAGCTCATGTCAATCATTTTCTAAAAGCGATATGAACACCTCAGAGTTTTCACATCTTTCCACGATGCTGAATACACAACTCTAATCTCTGATTCACTACACTGGTCTGTTTGCATGAAACACAATATGAATACATCTACTGATAAAAAACAAGTCAGGGACATCGTTGTTTTTAAATCAACACCTTACAACAAATGTGCATAATGTGGGAATCACACCCAGTTTGCACACGGCAGCATTAGCATCTATCTGATGTAGTTTCACGCTGTTTAGCTCTGGTTTGGTCTCCACTCCTCAGCGGGTTGTGAACTTTATTTACCTGCAATTTAGTGACAAACTTCTGCTGATTAACTTATTCCTCGTCTTCCCCACATTTTCTTTTACTGCCACAAAGATTCCCACATTCGCAGCAGTAGCGTGAGCGCTTTGCATTCCTGTCATGGAGCAGCTTCTTTAAAGAAGACCTCCACGTCACTTTGTGTCCCCACTTTATGATGGGCGTCTCTGGCACGTGCCCCCGGATCCTCGCTACGCTGCTCGGTCCGCCTGCCCGTCTTCTAATTGATCAAAGCCCCCATTAATCTCAATCACTTTGCCGTCCTGGAGGAGCGGGAGGAGCGGGAGGAGCTAAGGGGAGCTGTCTCTCCAACTGCGGATCAAGTCTTAATCAGGGGCAGGATTTTGCCCACGGCTGGTTTAACCATGCCGGGTAGGGGCCTCTCTGCAGGGGGTCCTTAGTCAAAACTCGTGCCTGGGCTCCAGTGATGGTTCCTGGTAGATCTGTTGCGAGGGGTGTGATGGAAAACGCTGCTTTTAAGGAGCAGTTTGTTCTTCCGTGTTCACAGTTTGCACCTCTGGCAAAAACATGACACCGAATCACACATTTTACAGCCTCGACATTTTAGAAAAAAAATTCTGCAGCGGAATAATTCATGTGAAGAGATGCTTTTGTATTAATAATGGAGAATCAGCGGTTTGTTCCTTTTGTAAGAGTTTTGGGAAGAGCAAAGGCAAACTGAAATCATTTTTAAAATCTACTCACAGAAATATTTTAAGTCTTATATGTGGTATTTTATAACTTTAAGAGTCAGTATTTGTCGGAACCATATTTGACTGCAGAGAACATCCCCAGCTGATCACGTTCTTTCTATGTGGAGCTGTGCATGTTCTCTCTTTGTGTTTCCAGCTTCCTCCCACAGTCCAGAGTCATGCAGAGTGGGGTTTGGTTAGTTGGAGACTTTAGATTGACCATAGGTGTGAATGTGAGCTTCATTGACAATATGGCTCTTACGCAATGTCGCCTGGGATTGGCTGCAGTTGATCCTTAAAGCATAACAGTAGAAATAATGGATGGATGGATATCGTAGATGTATCTGTGTGTATACATGTCCACAGAGCAGGAATCCACGTGGTCTTGCTTTGTATTTTAGGCTTGATTAAGTCTTCAGGCTGCCAGCTCTCTGCACCACCTCACCCCCCCCATTCAAGGCTCAGATTGAGAGAGTGAGTGCCAACACCACCAGGGGGCGTTTGGCACCGTACCAGCCGTGCCAATGCCCTACTTTGACTCAGCGAGAGTGAGGAATGTGTGCCGGCTTCCTCCGGGCGAGATGACTTTCAACTCCCTCCCTTCCGAGCCCACAGATCTGTGTCAGGGTCCCATTGTAATATCTAATGAACACTGCTCTCATATCCTCGCTGCTGGAAATTAAGAGATTCCTTCCCTGCCTCTCTCATGCTGATAAGAGGAACAACTGATAAAACACAGCATCTTTCATTTGGGCTCTGTGATTACGGCTTATTTGCAAGCGCAGGCCGCTCCTCCAAATATTGCCCAGGGATGAGAATCCAGTCATTATTTATTCATGGTATTCACATCTATTCCTAATCATAATACATGTATTCACATATTCATTTATCTGCCCCCATAGTGCCAAGTGATCCTCAGGCTGACCTCTCAAATTGTGTTATTAATCTTAAAATGAGTGTGCGGGGCATTGCCTCAAGGCTCCGGGACGCGAACCAGTTCGGAGATGATTGTGGACTCAAGCAGCGATCTCCCTCTTTGTCTCTGTGTTTTTAAGAAAAGATTTAAAGGAATCATTAGCACTTATTAAGGCCTAATTTTTACATTATGAAAAATGAGCTTTTGAACAATTCTCTCCCAGGACAAGCAAAGTCAGATGCCCAGTGTAGATTGAATTTGACAGACATTAAAGTTTTATTTTTGGAGCCCGGAACAATGACTGGAGGTTTATTTATTGCGTAGGTTGAACCCCCATCACTTCACAGTATATTTCAAGGTGTAGACATAATGTGAGTGTGACTTTTCCAAGTGGCAGAAGCATCCAGCGTCAAACATTTACAGATATTCAGTTAATAACTTTGTCAAAATGTGCAAATTCCTCTCTATGTTCCCTGCAGGGCAACAAGATAAAGATGAGTATTGGTTTTAACAGTTGTTGCATGTTGTCGTTCTCCAGGTTGTTGATCTATGGTCAGTACTGCAGTCGCATGGAAAACGCCCAGAAGACACTGGATGAGCTAATAGCGACACGGGAGGACGTCAAGATTAAAGTGGAGGTAATGTCCCTCACTGTGAAATGAGAAATGACTGTGGGAGCTGTTGACAAACAGAACGAGATGATTATATCTCTCTTTGTAGCAGAGTCACAGCTTCCTGTTGTTGCCTCACACTAAAATCTTCAATTAGCAGGTTTTGTTGCTGCACAGCTATAAAAACTGAAAAACTCCCACTCACTTATTTCTGTGAGGGGACATTATAGGAAGATACCAACAAAAGACAGTTTCTCCTGGAGCCAGAATATGAAAATGTAAAACATTATCCGGAGGAATCCAGGAGTCGGCCTGCGCGCTAATTGTGTCACAAACGTCCAGAGCTTCTCTGCCCGGGAAGAACAAACTGGCCTCGTTGTTGTTAATGGAGTCGCGTGAATGTGTGGAAGCAACAGCCCCGGTGCAACAAGACATAATGAACGATTAAATACTGAATGAGTGCTTGTATGTGGGGGGGGGGAAATTCACAATGGTGCATTATGTGTAATGATTGCCCTGCTGCTGCTCGTGTCGTCGCCCCGCAGGAATGTACCCTGAAGGTGCAGGAGGGGAAGTTCAAGCTGCAGGATCTTCTGGTGGTTCCCATGCAGAGGGTTCTCAAGTATCACCTACTACTGAAGGTAGGAGGCATCACACGTCTCTTACACCTGCAATATAAAGAAGAAGATGGCATTTAAGTCACAATATATAATAAATAACCCTCCGTCGTCGAATGGTTGAAGGAAATTCATCTCCTTGAATGAAGCAGATTGAAATACACTCCACTCTTTTGTTTTTAAATGTCAAACATTCTCACTGAGGAGATTACTGCCTCAAATTGAGCACTTACGGTCAATCACGGTGGAATAAAGTCAGATTTTTCCACTTGTAACCTCGTTTTTATTTGTATGCTTTAATCACTTCCTGCACCGTCGAGTCTTTTCTTGTCACAGAGTTTCGGCAGCTTGTGAAAGTTGTTGTTCTTCTTCTGGTTGTTCACCAGCGCTGTGATCCTTTTCCAGACGTTTGACCTTGCCACATGAAAGCGTGTTTGTTGGCTTTGTAAACAGTCAACCAACAACTTGGACTCAGCCACCGTAACACAAGCTGTTACTTGGCATTTAACTTGCCTTGGCTATTTTCATTATTCATTAGTTTATTACTTTCCTTTTTGGTTAATTTGAATTTGTAAAGATTTAAATCATTTCAGGATTTTATTTGAAGGACCACAAGTGTCATGGAAACGGCAATAAAGCCTTTTTCATTTATTAATAACGAATGGTACAATAAACCTTTGGTCAAAATCGGTATTGTTGATTCAGATTTTGAATCCATGTATGTTCTTCTCTTTTAATCTTAATTTAAAAATATGTTCTAAATAATTAGCCTACTCTAATTTAAATAATGTATTTATTGACTATTATTTTGTCTTGTCATGCACTTTAGAGATGTATTAATGCATTGGTACTGTACAATTATTATTAATTAATCAAATGCTCAGCTTCCACATACTGTTTGCCCACTGTCCTTGCAACAGATATAGTGCATCATTTATTTATAAGTCATTTGCTTTATTGAATTAATTGACATACATTTTTATGACTATATTAATAATTTTGAGTATTTCTATTCTTTTCTTAGAACAGAAATGTCAAACTTCCGTAGGATCCCTGCTTCTCAGATCTGTTCCCTCCCAGCCTGTGTAACCATTCATGAGAACTGATAGACTACTGGTGGTTCTCATCATTAATTGAAGCCTAATGCTAATGTGTTAAAACACAATGTCTGACCTCAGCCAGTGTTTCTCGCGGCAGCGCCCCTCCTGGTCTTCATGTAGAAAACAAACTGAGCACTGCAAATACTCCCAGTGATTAATTGACGTTGCATCTCAATTATGGATGAGCATATATGAGTTTATGATGCGGTGCATAACGACCGGGGGGGGAGGGAGGCGAGTGTGTTTGTGTCAGGTGGCCGGTGCAGGTCCACGCACAGAGAGAGAGAGCTGCACCTTCTCTGGTGTTTGTTTGAATCGAACCCCTGCAGGAGGCTCAGCGAGGCACTGGAGTCAAATCAACTGTGCACTAATCAGATTAAATTCACCCCATTTCACTGCTTCCCACAGCTTTGCAGGAGAACACTGCTGAGCTGCTGAGGCCCTGGGCATTGTCAGAGCGACAGGTTCCTCTGTGTGTGTGTGTGTGTGTGTGAGTGTGAGTGTGTTTGTCTGAGGTGTGTTTGTCTGAGGTATGTGTGTGTGGAGAGAGAGAGAGAGGAGCGAGAACGGTTTGATTTAGATTTAGGGCTTAAAGGGGTTAGGCATTGCATTAGGTTGTGATGGTTAAGATTGGGGAAAAGAGATTGTGTGTTTGTGTGTATGCATGTGTGTGTGTGTGTGTGTGTGTGTGTGTGTGCGTGTGCGTCCACTCATGCCCAGCGGCACGTCCTCAGTTGAAGCTGCATAGATATCACCGCACCACGTCTATTTGCTCATGGTGTGAACACTCTGATCTCTTCATTTTCCATGTCCTGCAGCTTTGAATGCAGTGAGTTCAGCCCAGTTGTCTCTGAGGTGATTCTCTTCCAGCAGGACGTGAATATTTGATGAAATTACAGTGTTTTTATGAGACAGTTACTGTGTCTCTTATATCTCTAAAACAGCTTGTGCAAAAAGTTACAGAGCATGAAACAGTGGTTCCCTCCCGGTGACACTGATTCGCTGGTGGGGAGCCAGTGAGGGGTGATGTCCATGTTGGAGGACGGGTTGTTCAGGGCGCCTGCACATCGGGGGTGCAGCTGGGGGGATAATATAGTGTGGTGTCCTCTGGTGAAACCTGGTATTGTGCGATTATGTTGAAAGCACATTTGTGTTTTACTTTCTATGACAAGTGGAAATGTCTGCTATTCAAAAGCTGTTTATTATATTTGACAGTTGGTTAAAATCAAGGCCAGTCAGAGTTTATTTAAATAGCAAATTAAAAACAACCACCTTTGACCAAAGGCTTTAAATAAAAGAACATAAAAAAAACAGCGAATGCACAAAAGCAATAAAACATCAGAAATAATTGACAGTTAAAATATTGCACAATAGATGAAATCAAGGTCTCAAACTCATCCAGTGATTTTAAGCTTATGACTTATATCTGATATTGTCTGTTGTAGCTGTGTAAAGCCTCAGGATGTGAGTCAAAGCAGGAACCTCAACACCTCAGAGTGATAATAGAGGCCATTTGGGATTATTTGTACATTGTGAGTCAAATACGAGTATGAAACTATGACGTCTTCATGCACAGCTCTGACAATACCCCTGTAGGAATGCCAGCAACTCTCCAGTCACAGTGAATGTGTGTAGTTTGTGTAGTGTGTGTGTGTGTGTAGTTCCTCTGTTTCTCTCTCATTTGTCATCTTGTGCAACACGTGACTCAGAACAGAGAAGACACTGACACAACCTGAGCATGAACGTGGTTTGTGCAGCTCACTGTCGTGCCCTTGGATTTCAAAGAGTACAGTAGTTTGTTTAGTCATGTGTCACATGTGATTTTGAGACGGTGCTCTGAAAGCTGCAAAAGATGACAAAGCCGCAAAAGATCTGATAAGACTTTGTTTTTCTCTTCGTCACGATGCCCCCCCCCCTGCCCCCCGTATCTCCCCAGCGTTTTTTATAAATCGCTCCCAACGAGCCTGCGTTGGAGGCAGGAGTCACACGATCACGGTTTAAAACCATCTAACATATTTGGTATTGATTGGCTACGAGGAGACGATATGATTTGCCGCCGCCGCCGCCGCTTTTACTGTCATCTTGTTACCACGAGGAGCAGTCGGACCTGGAGGCGGGTTGGCAGCTTCTGCTTGTCTTTTATTTTTATGTATGTCGCTGACGACTTGTTTCAATCTGCGGCCGCGTCAGTGTCACATCCTTAATCACGGTAAAGAGCAGATACTGAACATCTGTCACAGCCTCAACTGTAGCTCTATAGGATTTTATTGTGCTTTTCATAACTCTGAGACAACAGAGGTGTTTATTTTTTAGTGTTAAACAACAGCTGTGGTTTTTCATAATAATACTAATAATACAAATCATCCTCGTCTCCCTCTGCAGGAACTTTTAACTCATTCAGCTGACCGTCCAGAGAGACAACAGCTCAAAGAGGCACTGGAAGCGATGCAGGTCTGTGTTACATACGAGTGTGCTTTAAAAAACATATTACATAATAACTCTGCGGCGCTTAAAGCCAAAGATGCATAAATGCCTTCATACAGCCACTGTGGCTGGAAGTAGCGCGATTTGACCCTGATATGACGGCTGTCAGAAAGATTCCTCACTTTCAGGCTGAAAGTTTGTCTCGCTGTCTCTCCTCGCAGGACTTGGCCATGTACATCAACGAAGTGAAGCGGGACAACGAGACGCTGAAGAAAATCAGCGAATTCCAAAGCTCTATCGAGAATCTTGTAAGTATTTTTCTTAAAAATATTGTGTGCAGAGCTTTACTTGCTATTTGTTTGTTTTAGTAATTTGCTTTAGAGACTTGAGCCTAGTCTACGCTTGCATTTCCCATCTTTAATTATCTTAACTTGGCACCAAGCGGAGAGTCTGCGAACTCTACAGCATCTCTATGGCACCGCATTCATTTCATACATGAGGGAGCAGAGAGATTCCCAGATGGCTGCAGGAGGGAAATCACAGAAATCGCTGGTGAAGACGAAGCATTCTGCAGGAAACTATGGGAAAAATAACTCTTTGTCGAGGCTGAGCAGTGCACACAAGCCTGAAGCTCGCTCCCGGCGGGAAACTACTCTGTTTGCATTTCTTCCTCTTCTTCTTCTTCTTCTTCTTCTTCTTTGCCTTTTTCCGGCAGTGTCGTTTAGGAGAACACTGCACAAGTCCCTCGCACCTCGAGCACAAGTATAGAAGGGGAAGTGTTGACATCACAATTGACGCAATGAGCAATTCATTCAGGCAAATCAAAGCTCCAAACCTCGGGGGCGCCACAGGTCCAATTCCTATCCCGGCCCTTTGCTGCACGTTTTCCACGCTCGCTCCCTCTCTCCCTCTCTCCCTCTCTCCCTCTCTCCCCTTCTGTGAATAAAAGTTTATGTCTGCTATTGTCACATTCCCTGATTTGACATCTTTATAGACGTCAGTTTTGTGTGTATGAGAATCTAATACAGCGGCACTAATGTTATCACCAGGCAGGGGTATAAAGTTTGTCAGGGCGATTCGTCACCGAGCGTCACCGAGCAGTCGCCCCTCGTTGAGAAATGTCCACGTTCTCTCTCTCCTCTGCTCAGACTGTTTACATCACGTTGCTTCCACCTGTCAGGATTGTCCTGAATACATCATCCAGTCTTGAGTTGTGTGGATTCCAGATGGTTGTTCACTTTCCATTTCCCCTCCTTTTTCTATCACGACGCTCCAACACCTGTTGTTTCCTGCTGAGGTGCAAAGTCACTCGGTTAATTTAGGACTTGAACACGAGCCACAGATCCAGAAAATTTGGATTCAAACTGCGATTAGTAGCTTCCATGCTGCGCCATTCCTAACGTATCTATTTGGATTCTCTCTGAAAGTCAGATTCAGCTGAATTATTAATGGTCTCTCATTAAGTTTTCTAATGTGCAGTGGATTGACATTCAGTGTGTGTCTTTGTGACCGAAGCAGCAGGTGAAGCTGGAGGAGTACGGGAGGCCAAAGATCGACGGAGAGCTGAAGGTTTGCTCCATCGTCAACCGGACCAAACAGGACCGGTGAGTCCGAACTCCTCTCACGGAAAAGCCGAATCAAAAACATACTCTCACGGCTTAAACGGTAAATCCAACGTGTGTTTGCCTTCAGGTACATTTTCCTGTTTGATAAAGTGGTCATTGTCTGCAAGAGGAAAGGTTACAGCTACGAGCTCAAGGAGATCATCGAGCTGCAGTCGTATAAAATGTCCGACGACCCCATGAACAACCGAGACGTGAAGAAGGTAAGAAATGAGCAGAAGACTTTTCTCCTGCTGATCTTTACTTCGCTAATCAGCTGATGAAACTTCCTGTGTAATCATTACCCATGTAAATGCAATGAAGGTCACGTAGGATCCATGAAATCACACTAACATGGCTTATTTGATTTCTTTGTGTTGAATCTGCATGTGTCTCTCCATGTTTGCATGTGTAACTGGGTCTTTTCTCTGGTGTCTTTCTTTTTGCATGCTTACCAGTCAAGTGGAAAAATGGTAAGCTCACGTCGACCCTTCTTTATTTAACTCATCTTCTCGTAGACGCCTACTTTTGGCACCGGTGTTTGATGGGTTATTATGCCGTGATTGCACGTGTACCCAGCAGCTCTGTGATTGGCTCTCCAGCTTTTTTGGTGAAACTCATCGCTAAAGCATGTGGAGCATCATTTAGATCAAAATTAAATGTGATCATATATATAATACAAACATATACATATACTGTTTTAAAAGTAGTATCACGAGCTTCTGTGGCTCATCTCTGTCCGTCATCCACACGTGTCTCTGCCATCTGTTCTTCACTCGCTCTCCCCCCCCCCAGTGGTCGTACGGCTTCTACCTGATCCACCTGCAGGGCAAGCAGGGCTTCCAGTTCTTCTGTAAGACCGAGGACACAAAGAGGAAGTGGATGGAGCAGTTTGAAATGGCCATGTAAGTATAATTACATGGTAGTAATGAAGCTTCTGTCAGAGCACGTGTGAGATTGTGTGATTGTTTCTGTTTTTCGGGATATTTTCCGTCATTCAAACACCAGAAGAAATCGAGATACATGACGGGGAAACTAAATGTCACCTTCCTCTTCTCGTCCAGGTCCAACATCAAGCCAGAGAGAGCCACGGCCAATCAGCACAACTTCCAGATGCACACGTTTGACAAGAACACCAACTGTCGAGCCTGCAAGATGCTGCTGAGGTAAATAACTCTGGTGCTGACGTGCACAACGGCACGTTCATGTCCCGCAGTGAATCAAGGCTGAGTGATGAATGAGTCCAACAGCATTCACTAGTAACTATCCACAGGTATAGAATTATCTTTTCTGTGTTCCATGTTTTTCATGCAGCATTTTAAATTGGAAAAGTCAATATATTGGCATCAGGGTTAAAGACTACAACCCACTCTAAACGAAATGAATTATTACTTAGAAATACCCAATTATAACTCAAATACCTCCGAGTGGCTCTACAGTAAATCGATGTGGCAGCAGAGTAAATCTCCATGGTTATTGTTCACCACAGTTTTTAAGCAGAGAACTGTACATGAAGTAGAATTTATGGTTCTCGAGAGCAAACTGAAGAGAAACGACCACATTTAGTGAGCAACAGAGACAACAGGGAAAAGCCTGGTCCCTCATTAGTGCTAAAGTAATGTTCAGGACATGTTCTAGTAAGTGTGACTGAGGCCGACACCGCACACCTCCTCCCCTGGGAGCGCTGCTGCAGCAGGGATAAGTCGTGTTACTGCATCAAGCACTTTCACCTCCATTACAGTCGGCCGGCTAAACTCCACACTGCGTATTGACCCACAAATTCCACGGCCCAGCTGACCTAAATCCAGCGAGCCGGCGGAGGCAGGGACCAGCGTTTCCTCACTCCCTGCTAGATGCTAATTACTGCTGCAGCCCCAGCAGATCCCCTTTGTGATTTATGGCGCTCACTACTCAACATGGCAGTGTGCGATGCATGCAGCGTTATAGTGTGTGTATCAAATACAGCGCCGGAGTGCACGGCCTCAAATGGAGGGAGTTTATTTTGTGATTTTTAAAGGGGTCACAGGATGGAAACGATGGAGCATGTGTAGCCGCAATCATAGAATTATACTAAGTAGCAGCAGGATCCCTGGTGGGTTGTACTTACAAGAAGTTAATTTGCGTCTGAGACACTTCCTGTTTACATTAGCGTGTGTGTGTGTGTGTGTGTGTGTGTCTCTTCCTGTGTGTGTCCTCAGGGGCATCTTCTATCAGGGCTACTACTGCTCTCACTGTGGAACAGGGGCACATAAAGAGTGTCTGGAAGTCATCACCATCTGTAAAATCAGTAGGTGTTTCCTCTCACCCTCTCGTAGAATATCACACTCGTATTATCATTTTAAAAAGGGCTTTTTTTTATTGTTATTAATACATTAATTAATTATTTGCCAGAGCTTTAATTGGCTCACGAGGCTCATTGAGCAGGTGTGAACCATCGTGTCACTGGGTTTGGTTCCAATCGGAGAAAACCTTAACCTAAGAGTCGTTTCATATCCTGCAGCCTTTTCAACCGACCAATGTATAACTTCTTACACGTGTTTAAAATAAAATAAACCCCTGACTGTGTCCATATCTTTTCTTTTTGTTTCAGATCCCCTCGACTTGGTGAGTTGGTAAAATACAGCAACAGCATATTCATCATCATCATTTCCCAGATATTGTGTCTTTTGTTTTGTGTCTGTATCCCTGATCTTGTGTTTTTGTCCTGTATGTTTCCTTTTCAACAGGAACCTGGGATGTCATCAGGTAAGAGCACTTCCTGTCGTCTGACATGACAACATGGACATTCTGTGACAGGCTGCACAGCACAGTCCTCTACTGACATCTAGTGGATTAGTTCACCTGCACGTGAACCAAAACCACATTATCAGACTCAGAGAGGGGGGGGCAATGCAAACATACAGAGAGATACTAGTGTATGTGCTTTAAATATCGTTTTGTATTCAAAGATTGGAAGAAATTAGATGTAAGAGGGAAATCAGAATTGAACTAGTTTATCTTGAAATGATCAAATCTGAGTTTCTTTATATTTTCTGAGATAAAGATCCTGGATCAGATTTGAACCCAGGATTTTATGGTGATATTGTTTTTATTGGAGACCACTGCTTCACCCAGAGAGCAAGTTTTATCAGCTGAAATCATAAAGTTACCAAAGAGGAAAATACACTGCAGCAATCTTAACAGAGAATCTGATACTGAGCATCGGATCTTTGCCTCTTTACTTCCTCTGTAAAGTTAAACTCACAATCTTTCCCTGCTGATAAATATGAAGGGTTTTTAGAAACTTTACTACACTAACATACACTCGTGCTTCTATTCTTCCCATTAACGCAGGAATCCATGCTTGTGTTTTCCAGGTCCCAAGATGGTGGCAGTGAGGAACTACCACGGCACGCCGACACCTCCGGGGAAGACGGCGCTGAGTTTCCAGACGGGAGATTTCATCGAGCTGCTGAAGGGAGACCCGGACACGACGTGGTGGGAGGTAGCAGCACTTCTGTCTCACTTCTATCTGAGACCGTGTGGTTGATGTAAATCAGGAACATCTTTATTTAAACAGTTGTTGTTGGCTCTGAACTCCGGCTCATTGATTCCATGACTCTGAGGTCAAAGTGCTGACTCGGGCTCCGAGGATGTTTCAAGTTGTTCCTAAACTGAAGCCTAAGGAAACAAAGTCGACCGAGCAGAACCTCTAAAGCTCCCTAATTAACATCTTGTTTACATCATCCATTCTGAAGAGAAATAATCTGGTGTCTAATCCCACTGAAAACCAAAAATAAACACTATGGATTAGGTTTGGATTAAAAGAATACATTAAAACTTTGAATTGAGTCAAACTAGCTGCAGAAGATAACTTTCACGATCTGATATTTAAAATTATATGATTTTTCTACTGTTAATAACGTACAAAATCTCTTTGTAATAAAATGAACCAGTTCAAATGAAAACTGGTCTGTTAGCACAGTCTTTTCTGATACTGCCACTAGTGGGCGCCAAAGTTGCACGTTTTCTATTTATATCCATAAAACTGTACACATGTGCAATACATAGCTTATTTATAAACAATTGTTTTACACTATGTTATATACATTATTTTGTAATGTGTTTTTGTGTTCCCCATCAGTTGATCTTTTTATTTTTTAAAATGTATTGATTTACGGTCACTTCGATGAACCTTCACATCTACTTCCAATACTTAAAAAAACAAAATAACAACTTTTAATTTCCTTCTCAGTGTATTTTTAAACCCTCTAACACGTTTGTTTAGTTTGTGTAAAACATTTTGAGTCTCTCTCTCTCTCTCTCTCTCTCTCTCTCTCTCTCTCTCTGTGCTTTACAAATAAACTTCCCCCCCTCTCTTTATTTTCCAGGGGAAGCTGATACAAACACAGAAGAGCGGCTTCTTTCCCAGTTCGTGTGTAAAACCTTGTTTGGACCCGAAGGTTTGTCTCCAGCTCACGTGCACAGACCACACTGAATCACTGCAGTTTGTGTGACTACTGAGATCACAGCCCATTGCTGTCTCTCTTTAGTGTGCACTTAACTACCTGTGTGGGGGGGCGCACATATAAATCTATATATATATATATATATATCTCTACCACAGTGCTGTTCTGTTTATAACTTCTTTAATGTGCCGCTTCTGTTTGTCTGCTGCAGCCCTTCCAGGCGCTATCGGGCCGGCAGACCTCCAGGGAATCAGACTACTACGGTTATCCTTGGTAAGACCCTTAACTTCAGAAGACTATTGTTATCGTCATACTGCTCATACCTTATATATTATATACTGCCATCACCCCCAGGTCACTTTTCTATATTAATACAGATCTTGCCGATGTTAACTTCACGCACTAATTCAAAATTCAAAGCAGCCTGACCCCCAAACATAGCCGCGACCAAAAAGATTAATTACCACACGGGTGTTTGAAGTCGAGGATTTGTGGATTCTTCCTTTGCATCTGGAGGTCACCGCGTTTCTTCTGCTCGTCACGCAGGTTTGCGGGGAACATGGAGCGCCAGCAGGCCGACAACCTCCTGAAATCCCACTGCAGCGGGACCTACCTCATCAGGGAGAGGACCGCCGAGGCCGAGAGGTTCGCCATCAGCATCAAGTGAGTGTGTGGCGTCGTGCAGGAGAGGAAGAAAATCTCAACGGGGAGGTTTTTTTTATTCATATCTCATGGGAAATTTAAAGAAAAACTCTCCCAGGATGCAGCAGTCAGCTTTCTCAGTGCATCTTTCAGCTCCGGCTAATTACCACTCAGTAATTGCTTTTTCTTAAATCCTGTTTTTCGTGTGTGTTCCCTCCGAGAGAATGCATCTCAGAGAAAAACACTGTACGAGCTCTTACTGGAGAATTCACATAACAATGTACTGTAATGGAGAATATCGTGTCTGTCAGACATGTGCAAAGGGCCTGTAGGGAGCAGCAATTAGGTCTGAGAACTTTTATTTGATTTGATTAAACTTTAAACAACAAGGCAGAATATTTTTTACCAGATTCACACATTGCTGCAAAACTAATGAGCATAAAATACAACAATATGTGACGGTTATTTACAAAATCTCTTCTATAAAGAATAAATATAAATAACATTTGATGAGTGAGTTCTTGTTTGATTTTACAGATTCAATGACGAAGTGAAGCACATTAAAGTCATTGAAAAAGACAACTGGATTCACATCACCGAGGCCAAGAAGTTTGAGAGTCTCCTGGTGAGTCGCATTTCCGTCCGTCAAAAATACCAGTAGAAGCTGTAAAGAGATAAGAGACGTAATCTTCTGTCTGTTTCTGTTCTACACAACAGGAGCTGGTGGAGTACTATCAGGCCCATTCGCTAAAAGAAAGCTTCAAGCTGTTAGATACCACGTTGCGATACCCCTACAAGTCGAGAGAACGCTCGCTCACACGGGCCAGCACGCGGTCTCCAGGTAAGTGGCTCTGAACACAGTCAGACCAATAAAACTGCACTTACCCTGAAGCTGATAACACAATCTGTTAGTCCCAGAAACACTGATTCACAGAAATGAACCAGCAGAGCAACTCGGCTGATAAATGAGAAAAGTTGACCGTGGCCGAACTTGTTACGTTCATCAGGCTTCAACACGAACTCCCATTTCCGTGCTTCCTCCTTATCCTGCTAATGTGATTTTGCTGCATGACCTTTACTCCTGCGTTTGTTTGAATGATACTTAACATTAATCAATCCAATGATTCCAGAGGTCTCCGTCCGTCTGTCTGCAGCTCAAATATCTGGAGAACTGCTCTTGTTATCCGCTTGACTCTTGACATGTGTGTTGTTACGGCCCCAAGGAAGTGCAGTGTTGAATTAATACATTCAATATTAATAAACTTTGACTTAAACATCACAGAACTTTGAACAAACATGAACTGCTCTTTTTGCAGCAGTGCATGTAATTCTGAGTTGTTTCTTATCTTAGTGTAAATCCATAGAATGACAGTGAACACTTGTCTGTCTGGTTAGAATTCAGAGTCAAGGGGGCAGAAAGGATCTGAGATGTGATTTAGTTTTGTGCGGAAGTGTTTGACCTTGTTGGCAGAACTCCTGATTCTCATATCCAGTCATCCAAGTGGCCCAGTGTTGTCTCTGTAGGACGGACCCAGGAGCTGTGGGATTACAAATCAGCATCCTGACCCGGGAACAACTCAGAATCCCTCAGCGAAGTGACTATATGCTGCCACCGCAGCCCAGATCCAGATAACAGGCAGAAAATGGATGTATTTATGACTGGCAGGACATTTATGCCTATTTATAACTCTGCTGGCTGCCATGAATGGCGGGGACACTACTAATTTGACTCTGAAGAGATGCTATAAAGTGCAGGTCCGGCTTACAAATGTAATCCCCTTGCCATCTTGGCTGTGGATAATGCGAGGGAGTGGAAAATAAATGAGACAGGCTGCAACCTTCCCTCTCCACCTCCCCTGACGTCCTGGTCCTTCCGAGGCCAATGACTCTCCTGACGAATACAAAAAGAAATGGAGGCAGGCCAGAGGGGGAAAGGGTCAGAGAATGAGGCGACAGAGCGAAATATATAAAGCGAGTGAGACAAAGAGGAAGAGTTTGTCGGCTGAGTAAGAGGCCGGTGGACCGGCTGTCGGCATTGGCTGCCCCCTCTGTCCATTAGACCGTATGAATACTGGCTCTGGCTTCTGTTCTGCGCCGGGCCGGCCTTTGTGCGCTGCGCAGGAAGACCCAGCTGGCCCCGACAGCGGGATTGTTTCCTTCCTGCTTTGGCTGGATTTGGAAGTGAATGCAGACAATGTGCTGCTTCTCCGTCTTTTTCTGCCTGTGCTTTTTTTTTTTTTTTTGAGGCTGCAGACACGACACACCCCTGCAGGTCTGCATGGAAACAGCGGTGGGACTGGGAGGAATTGGTTTTCATCTGTGATTATGCGATGTTGAACAAGTTTACAAATATCATACACATATTTTAGAACATAGGACATGATGGTGAATATCTTTCATCATCTATCGGATGTTAGGGACATGTCATCAGCTGTGTACCTCAGCATCATCGGGTGTTTCGCCCTTTTTATCACAAGACACCTCTTGCTGATCCTGACCCTCCTCAGGCTGATCAGACCTGGGTGTGTGTCCCTTACATGTTGGGGCCCAGTTTGGGTTATTTCCTCCTGATCCATAGCCATCAGCTTTTGAAGGTTATACACCCGTTCTTTACTGCCACTAGATGTCGCACTAACACGAGCGTCTCTGACCCAAACTGGCCACAGTTCCGACCACGACTCCCTCAAGGTGCAGGAATAAAGTTCCCCAACTTAAACAACTTGTAAAATCTATTCCTCTTGTCCCATCTGCTGGTTGCTGCTCCTGTCAGTGTCGGACCCTCTGTCTTAGAGGCTTGCTTGTGCAGCGTGTGTTTTTTAAACTTGTTTCTTACACATTCACAAGGAGGAATTCACGTGCACGAACCTGCACATGCAAAAAACAGAGCAGTTATGTTAATTTTTAAAAGGTTGCGTACAACCTTCATCTTGTTGTCTGCGAGCAACGTGGCTGTTTCATACATCAGCCACGTTATGAGGCAGCAATGCTGCAATATAAACATTTTAAAAAAGAATTAAAATATGTTCTAGTTGGTTAGTTCTACTTTATTTCACAATAAAATTATCTTGTGGGTACGATCCAGTCAAACTTTATTTATATGCAACAGTAAAGTTTGCCAAATGACGCATAAACCGACAATTGGAACAATTACCGTGTTTACAATCCACAAATAACTGTGTATTTTTGTTTAAATACCCGTTGAGATTAAATATAATAAGAATATAATGCACTCTTAAGATGCAGACACAGTCTTAACAAATGAAGCTTTGCCTTTTTCTTAATCCTCCTCTTCTCCGGCTGCAGCTCTGCATGCACGCGCCTCAAATCAGCTTCCAGCTTTATTTCCTCCTCTGTCTCTTCCTGTCTTCCTCTCAGCAGCCTCCTGCGCCTCCTACAACTTCTCCTTCCTCAGTCCACAAGGCCTCAACTTCTCCTCAACTCAGACCTCAGCTCCCTTTTGGTCAGGTACCGGATTCTTTTTTGTGTTTTTTCCTGTCTTTCCTTGCTCCTGTCGCCTTCCCACACTCAGCCGCCTGTAATTTCATAATAAGCCTCGGCACTCTCGGCCTCATTACTCGCTCTCCCTGGTGCTATTTTCATTAACGAGGACTTTTCAGTTCTTCCCGGAATGTCAGTCCCTCATTAAATCAAGAAGAGAAAAAAGCTATTTCCTTTCCCTTAATGAAACAACGTGTCCCTTCTCATCACGCTCATTAGTGACGATGCAGTGGCACGAGAAACACGGAGGCCGGCGTCCTCCCTCTGTTCTCACCTCACAACTAATTACTAATAATATGATCAGTGTTACCTTCCCGCCCAGGTCCCTCATGCATACAGATTGTTATTAAACTCCATTACTAGTGATTAATACCTTCAGTTGCTGCATTGTATAAAAAAAAAAAACTGTGATGAAAATGAGCTGTTGGATATTTCGTCTTGTGTCTGGATTGAGTTCCCGTCGCTTCCGTTTGCAGTGTTCACTCCGCGGGTGGTCAGCACGGCCGTGGCCAGGTATAACTTCGCGGCGCGGGACATGAGGGAGCTGTCGCTGCGGGAAGGAGACACCGTGAAAATCTACAGCAAGATCGGAGGAGACCAGGGCTGGTGGAAGGGAGAGGCCAACGGACGAGTGAGTGTTGATCCGCGTGTTGTTTTCTTTAAGTTACAGATCTGCACATGTCAGAAACATGCATTTATGCCTTTTACCCTCAAAAGTATCCGGGTACTCGAGTGACTGGATTTAATAAATTGAAGTGAAAAGCACTTCTGAAGCAGGTGGTGGAGACAATAAAGTAAAAGCCCGGCTGCTGGGAAATGTTCCACTTCAAAAGACTGGCAGTAAAACTGGATGGGAATTCAGCTTTTTATTCTCGGACTGTTTCTACTTCAGGGTGTAAAAAATTTGACAGTGTTAATGTGAAGCTGTGCAGCATGAAAGAGACGAGTGCATCCCCTCAACTCGTGTACTGGTGCCCAGCAGCTAAACCAGACTGTCTGGTGCTGGAGCTACTGTTGAACCAGTAAACTGAATCAAAGCACTTCAGGTCCAGTCTGTGTGTGGATGGTGAAGAATGTTAAACTCACAGTAAATTCAAGGAGGACTCGACAACAGATTTTTATTGTGTATCTATCTGCCATGTTAACTTCAATTTATTACTATTACTCAGTGGCTCCTATTCTTCAGAATCTTATTTCATTTTTCCACGTTTTATTCACTGGGTTTTATTTCCATCTTATTTTTCATTGATTTCCTACTTTTGTATTAATCGCCATAAAGCACCGTGAGCTGTATTTCACATATTAAAGGTGGTTATGAATAAAATATGTTGTCAAAATTATCTTATAACATCCGAACAAAAGGGAGAATCATGTTTGTTTACGTGAGGTTTAAATAGAAAGCACCTGTATCACAACGACCTGTGGTTATAAAGTTTAAATAATCAATAATTATATGCAGGTAAGATCACATGTCAACTCAGAGGTTTATTTTTTATCCCTCCTTACAAAAAACTTCTTGCCAGGAATTTGAAAAACAGAAGAAATATTGAATATTCATGAATTAGAGCAATATGCAGTTTGAATGAATCCTTTGTGTCGGCGCTGCCTCTGTTTGCTCAGGTCTCACTTCACCATTGCAACAAGTAGGAGCAGCCATTGCCTAGCAACAGCTGAAGTGGAACTTAAAGTAACTCTTGAGTATTTTTTATTATTCCAAATGGGGACGAGGCTGCTGCTGCTGCTCGGCCGTGCAGTTATCTGAGAATAATGCACACCCCTCAGCCAATTGGAGCGCAGTGTCTGCGTGGTGTCAGTCCAACGCATTCGAGCGGCGGCGGGTTGTTTTTAGTGTCGACGATTATCTGCGTGCACGTTAAACCTTGGTGTAAAAAAGAAAGAGCTGTTTAAATGGACCCATCTGTTGTTTACGTCTGATTACATAGAGGTGTTTATGTCTCTCGGTTATTTTCTGTTTCAGATCGGATGGTTTCCTTCAACCTACGTGGACGAGGAGGGGGGGCAGTAAAGCTGGGATGTTCGCCGGGCCTGGCTCCTTTTTGAAAATCAGGAACCATCTTCTACCTACTGTTCTCAGAGAAAATGACTCTCCCCAGGAAGATGACACGAGGAATAAAATAACTTTCTGTTGCCGTTTGTTTTCCCGCTGGACGCTCGTTTCCCAGCGAGCGTTTCTATCCCGTTTCTCAATCTTCAATTATGCATCAGCTTTGCTTTTCGGTTTTTGTTCTTTTTGCAGGACGTCCTGTTTAATTCGTGTACAGGAAAGAAGAAAGAAAGTGTTTGTCTCGACTGAGCCGACGACGCAGCGCAGACGGACGATTGGAAAGCTTTACTATGAAAAGGACGCCCCCTTTTGTTGCAGGTCTATGTGAGGTGAAATAATTGTACAGTATAGATAATTTATTGAATAGAGATTATTATCATTACGGATGATTATTGTGGGGACGTTGATTTTAGCAGCAGCAAAAGAATCAGATGAGAAAAACTAAAAATGAGAAAGAAAAAAAAAACAAAGACAGACAGACAGACAGACGCTCTGTTTTCATGTGGAGAGATTTTTTGCCTTAGTTGTCATGGTGATGCCTTGTGGGCTGACACCAGTGGAGGGAATCAACTTTGTTTTTACTTCTCCATGTGTGCATGTGCCCATGTGCGGCCCACACACACACACACACACACACACAGACACACACGCCGACCAATGTACAGTACGGTGCCTTTTGAAGAATGGTCGTTGCATATTGAGCCTCAACATCAGCCAGTAAAGAACTTTGCCTCCCTCCCCCCCCCCCAGAACACACCGTCTGTCCACATCCAGAGGACGTTACTTAAAAAAACGGAGGGCAGAGGCACTTACACAGCAAAGCGGGGGGATTTGCCTCCTGAGCCCTGGAAAAACAAGATGGTGAAGCATTTAACGCGTCCGAACCGGAGGCTGGATGGACTCTCGGAGACGCTCGGATGGTTTTTATAACCGACAACAATAACACACAGACACACACACACACACACACACACACACACACACACACAGACACACACTGTTCACACCAGTCTCGGCGTCACAAGGGTGCAATCAGCCGGAATGCGCAAAAAGGGAATCGTCAAGACAATTCCACTCGACAACCACTCAACACTTTTAAAAAAAATCTTCGTCGTTCTACTTTTGTTTTTTTGCACAGAATCAAGATGATTATTTTTTAGTTTTGAGAACTGGACCATTAAGTTGTTGTTGTTGTTGTTTTGTTTCATTTGAAGCCAAATTCTGCCATGTTTTTTAATGTGTGCATGGATTTCTTAATGTCTTTTTGTTTTTTTTGTACCTTGCCTTATTTTTACAGATGATCAGGTGATGGGATTGTTTTCTCCTCGAATAGTGATTCATGGTTTTTACACGTGTTGAATCCGCTCTGGTGCTGTGCAGACTGATGAACATTAAACAGTGTCAAAAAGAGTTTTTAAATCTGAAGCAAAACTGTTTGTGCTAATTCATATAAAATCCACCGAAGGAGCCCTTGTGACTTTCTAGGGGGGGGGGCAGTGCTCAGTGTTTGCATTTAGAGGCTTTAATACTTTTTTTACTGATTCACAGCCGTTCAGTCTGCAGTGAGTTTACATACAGATTCCCTCAGAGAGACTTTTTAATTAGTTACATAGATAATCACTTGTTTAGACTTTAAAAGTTGAGTTCATTAATTTGACATTTCAATAGTACAATATATTGACTTACTTCTTACATTTAACCTTTAATTCTTCCACCCGCACATTTTCAGCCTCGATATATCGCTGCAGTTTAATACGTTTCCAAACAAACACACCTACACAGGAAAAGTAGGATTCTGTATTTTCATAAAATGAAATGTCCAAAGCATCAAAGCGTTCAGGCTGAGAAACAAAGTGCAAACACTGAGCGCATCAGCTCTGGTTCACAAACACTTTTCGCAGCAGACGATGCAGATTCGTTAAGTTTCCGAACTTTTGATCGTCTGTGATGTGAGTTGTTGTGTCCCCCCCCCCTTCCCCCCTCTGAGAAGCACAACGTACTGGGGGCTGGGGGTGGTGGTGGGGGGGTTCTAGTCGCTGTTTATGTAGTGGACAAAAACCCATCGCATGTGGCTGTTGATCTGTCAACTCCTGTCAGTACATCCTTGGAAAAAAAGTACTTCATTGTGTACGTTTTTTTTTTTTTTTTTTGAAAGGTTGAGTATTTCCAAATGAGGTCTATCATGAAATAAATATTTCTCTTTTGTTTAAAAAAAAAAGGACACTGGTTTATTTTTAATGCTTTATTGCAAATTATAAAAAACATTTTGACCAAAAGAAATCAGAATATAAAATGTAATAACTTCATTGTTTAGCTCTAGAAGAAAACTTCTTTTAAATAACAAATGTTCACATTGCACAGCTTCGAGTTCAGTTCATGAAACTCTGTAACTCGCATTTTCAAAAATTCAACTTCCCAAACTTTCTCGACTCTTCTCTTCAACGACGGGAGGTAGATTTTCCTCAGTTTGGTTCAAACTGCGTGTCCGTTCCTGTCGTCGTATTCGACCGGTTTGCTTTTGACTGGTGTGGAGCAGGAGGGTGGATGTGTGGGTCCGTCACTGAGAGAGCTCACTTCAGTCCCACCCCCTCCCACCGGACTGTAGGTCACCCGTGGGTGCTGACTGACAGTCCGGCTCGTGTGGCGACTGGCAGGACGGCTCTCAGGAGGCGGGACATCCTCTCTGTTGGAAATCAGAACAACGATGTTAGAGGATTTCAGTTCTAATTCAATGGGTTATGAGGGAAATACAGCAGCTGAGTTTATGGACTGTGTTTTCATTGTATGAAATTACATTTTGATTTGTGTTACAGCTGCACTGACCATCATGGGCATGAGCTGTTTTACTCCGTCTGTAAAATACCTTGAAACACAGAGATTCCCAAAGTGATGGCACTTCAAAAATGAATAAAAACTGATGATATTAAAATAGAGAAAAGCTGCAAAATCTCATATTTTAGAGGCTAGAACCAAACATACAAACATGTTTTCTTGATACATGACTTAAAAAGGTTGTTTTTTTGATTCATGTTCTTTAGTTTACCTATCATGCAGTCGGCTAAACAATCGATTAACTTATATTCATCAGCATAAAACTGCATTGTTTATAAAGTGGTGGAAATCAGGGCTATCTTCCCTCTACAAGTCTTTATCCATCAACTTCGTAAAGTGACTGTGGGCTAATATTTCTGGTTAACACTTTAAAATTGATCCAACTGCTCATACGACTCATTTTTGAGGAACAGGAAGCGACTTATATGTTGAAATTAGACTTTGGACATGAATTTCAACCTTCAACGTAGCTTCTCTCATGAATTTTACCGCTGTCATGTTTTGGGAACAACCTCGATCCGAGATGTTCTGCTTGAATCCATATTCAACACAGTGGATGTTGGTGCCATGATGTCTCCCCGTAGTCGTGCAGCATACATCTCTGTCGTCTTTGCTCGTTTGGAGGCTCGTCCCCGTGCCCACCTCCTCTGAGACCCTGCCTTCACTTCCCCTTGTCTGCTGAGGGATAAAAATCCCCCCCCCCCAGGTGCTGCGTTCAGCCAGAAAACACTGACAAGCACACAATACAATCTCCCCTCGTCAACGCCGCTGCCAACATCCGAGCTTAGGAGCTGCTTTGCATTCTGCATTCACGTAACTTTGCAGCAGCAGCTGGGATCTGCTCCTCTGTCAAAGGAAACACCCGCACAACACATCCACTTTGGCATTTTTTCATCCCGCGCAGGGCCAAGGACTCCGATTTCTGCTGGTTAAGGGAATAAATTTGTGTTTGTTAAGATGAAATTGTGCCTCGAGTCTCTTGAGCCTGTGATTGTTGGGTCGTATGTGTGTGCTGCCGTGAAACGAGACAGGACTGCTGTGAGCGAAGACGTGTTTCCCACCAAATTTAATCAAAGTAGACATGAATTAGCCTCTGAATTTTTAGGGGAGGCACATTCCCACGCATGTTTGGTGCTGCAAGATATTTGTCCCACATTATTACATAAGATTGTTCTGGAAACGATTTACATTGAAACAAATGGAACTTTTTCCCTCTTTAGTTTCGATGCTTCTCTGAAAGTCTCTCTTTGCTTCTTCGACAAAAACTGTCAAATCCACTTTCCCAGTTGTTTCAACATCAGCTAATTATTGCAGTGACATAAATATTTGTTAAAAACACATCAAAAGGTTGTGTGCAATGTGAAAGTTGGAGCTCAACACACTCATAGGCCTTCAGAGATATATTACAGTATACAGTAGTTACCATCAACACCCCCACAGCTTGTGTCCGTTGCCCCCTAGTGGCCAGAAAGTCCGATGATGCAGCTTTAACAAAGCCAGTGCGCTCGTATGCAACAAGATTCAACACTACTGCAGATATTTTTTGAATTGGATGAATAAAATTAAAATAAATCCGTCCACACGACCTTCATTTTGATAAAATATCAACGGAAGTTTTTCAAAACATCTGCCCTTTGGAAGTTGTTTGTAAACATAAACAGAAGTTAATAATGTCAAAATAACAGAGTTTAAAAAATGCTTTTGCTTCTACGTGAGGTTAAAAGCTGTTGTCAGTTTGTTTATCTGTCGGAGAACATTTACAGTCGGGTTTTCTACTCTTCACGTTTCGGTCCTGAGTCACAGCTTGAGTCTTATTTTTCTCACTGTATTTATTTTTTTAGACGTAGGGAACGGAGTGCTTGAAGTGATATAATGCTCTGCATGACTCATCCCTGAACTTCTCAGGCTGCACTGTTTACTTTGAAAACCAGTAAGTGACAGATGTGAGAGGCTCTATTGCCGCGTGCCTCACATTATTACGTCTCTTTCATATGAGCTTCTCTCCATAAAGTCATGTTCGTGTGAGGAGAGTTTAACTCCCGTCTATCGCTGATACTGAGAAGGATTGTGGCCCTCGATGCGATTCTGTCTCCTGCACACAACACTGTCCTCCCACACCGACGCTGCCCCCAATTCGACATGAGCTTTAAAAGCCTGTGGGCGGTTCTCAACTGCATGTGAACCACGGCTCCAAATATATTTCAGGAGACAATGTTTTTCTGCAAAAGCAGAAAATCCTCTCAGACGTGTCAGGACGGGGGAGGTCGGCTGCAGAACATCAGCCCTGGAGCAGCTCAGGATGGTGTTTCCCCGTTTCCCCTCGTACGTCATCGGTGGACTGAAATGTGCACGAGCCAGTAGCTCCTGTTAGAGGCACGTGGTTATCGCCCAGATTGATGCTGGGGTGGAATCGCTGTCTTTGAGAGCCATGCAACAAAAGTTACGATTTGTTCGAGCGAGTTGTTTCAGTGAGTGGCGTGATCGTCGTCATTACCATCTGACATCAGCCGCCTTGCCAAAGAGAAGCCGATTCAGCCATCAGGTTAGAAAACTAGTCGATGTGAGTGGTTCTGAATGAGCTTTACATCGATACCTCTCGTGTCTTTCTGTGAAAAAATGGTAAAATTGTTCTCACAGGTTTGATTTGTGAGCTTTAAAGGTTGCAGGTGGAATCAGTTTCTGCTGACGACAGCCAGGCTGAGTGCTTGTCTCCATTTCTACTTCTTATGCAAAGCAAAGCAAAAAAACTTATTTCCCATCATTTCAAACTTTTAAGATCCAGCCGTCTTTGCTCGCTGTTCCTTCTCCTTCCAGAATTTAAGAATTCATCAAAACGCAGGCTTTGATTTAACTCTGCTATTTCCACTACGTTTCTCTTTAGGTAAATATAAGAAGTAATTACATTGACCTGCTGTGGCTGTAAGGTAGTGCTGTTTTTTACTGTGTGTTTGAAATGCCACTCTCCACAGAAACTGTATAATTGCCATAAAAGTCTAAGACAAGAACACCCGGGAGAGTTTGTTGACACTAGAGAGTTTCTCGTGATCCAAACTCCGACGATCAACAAAAAGAAAAGAGTTTGAAACTTTTAATGAATCCCACTCACGCTCTTTTCGACTGAGCGTACGGCGGAGCGGATGTTATTTATGTCAGCGGTTATATTTGCATCAGCGTACCTGAAGAAAATCGGTTTGCTTCTGCACTCATCACATGAAAACCTTGAGTTTCCTGCAGCATTTCATCAAATTGCTGTACACAGGGCGATGAACTCGTATTCAGACGACGCTCTCTGCATAATTAAGTGTGTAGATAAACGTTCAGGAATGAAATGAAATCACAACATTAGTAGGAGACATGTTTGGTGAGTGGAGACCTTAATAAAATATATCTTTTTCTATTTACACTTTTCTTGTATTCACATTTCTCTTTCCTGGGTTTTATTTAAGTGAAGTGATTTGGTTCTATTCATAATTGAAAGGATGTTTTAAGTGTTTTCTGTTGTATCCTCTTTTTACTGGCTGCTCTCGTTCCTTATGTTTTTTGTCACACGAGGCCAAAATACATCTTATTACTTCTACTTCTTTTATGCACATATAAAAAATGTACAAGTGCACAAAACACAGTTTCATCCTAATGTTCATATCCTTTAATCTGACGGAGGCAGGAGCTTCTTCCTCTCGGGACTTTTTGCCGACAGACGAGGACGAGTAGAAACCTGCCAACAGACAGAATGGGTGGATTCTGTCTGTTTTTTCACCTCCCTTCATTAGCTCAGATATCGAACCCCAGAATGTGCCCTGCTCTCTCTCTGCTGGAGGCGCCGGTGTCTGTACCTGATCTCATTGGAGAATTCCTTCTCGTAGCGGAATCTGCCGCTCAACTTCCAGTAAAGGAGCCCGATGAAGAGCAGCAGGATGAGGATGAGGAGCAGGGAGCCCACGACGGTGCCGACAATCACCGCCGCTCTGTTTGGAGCTGAAAAGTCAGTGTGAAGAACAATTAATCACTGAGAAGAATCAGTTATACTCTTGTTTTTTATTGTCTGGTGTAGTAGAAGGCTCCTTCATCCCAGAATTCATTGCACTTCGATGACAAATGTTCTTTAAAGAGATAATAGTGGCTAATACTTACACTCATCTCAACTGAACAGCTACAGCAACAAACTAAACGTTCTAAAGAACCAAGGGGCCTTGAAGGTGTCACACATACGAAAATGAATAAGACATTTGCTTTGTGTGGCGAAGCAAATCTGCAGAGTCACTTTCCATGGAGTTGAACTTTGCGGAGCTTTGACCTGCGACATTGACTTTGCAGTTGCGTATGTGTGATCGTGCCCGATAAAGTTATCATTGTGTTTAACTGCAGCTCTGTTGCTAGGTGACAGCAGCTATGAATTGGGATACAGAGATTGTCAACTCAACTACAACTAAATATTCTATTGTCACCTTGTTTTCTGGGAAATCTGCTTATGTGCGTCCTTTAAATTCCTATTAACCATCTTACAATGTCATGGTGCAGGTTTATTCCGAGCTGAAGCGATGGAACCTCTGCACCTTGCTCTCGAAATGAAAACGAATGGCTGGCTCCCCCCCCCGCTCGGTGCCAAACATCTGAACCCGGAGACCAGGAGTTATGGACTCGACAAGATGTAAGATCTGCTCCACGGATCACGACGCACACAAAGACAAACTCAATTTATGGATTTGTAGAATCCAAGCGCGTTTGTTTGAGTCCGGAGATGATTGATTCTGTGGTGGTGCAGTGAATCAGCGGCTGTTCTCCCTGGTGGTGGTTCTCCCCCAGTCACCACATCCCTCCCCTGTGAGGCAGATCCCTGGTTTCTGAGCCGTTCACAGGTTCTTCTCTACATGAAGAAACCAGGACTGTCCTCGTTTAAAGGGATTTTCTTTGAGGTACAGTCGTGCTTCTATTTATATTCAACCACTCTGGTGAAGTGGCTCTAATCAATGCACCTATTTCTGCTGCTGCACTTCATGAAGCCATTAGGCAGGAGAATGATTTTAACATCATTGTAATCCAGAGTGACTCCACATCAGGAAGTTAAGTGACGACCAGCAGGATCATCGCTCTATGAATGAAGCTACTTCTTCGCCATTGACCTTTGACCTCCTGCCCAAACGACACAATGAGGATGATTCACCGATGTTTCTGAGCGCTGTCGTTAAAACCCGATGTGTGTGTGTGTGTGTGTGTGTGTGTGTGTGTGTGTGTGTGTGTGTGTGTGTGTGTGTGTGTGTGTGTGTGTGTGTGTGTGTGTGTGTGTGTGTGTGTGTGTGTGTGTGAGTGAAGTGGAGCAGTGAGGAGGATTTGGCACTTCTACAAAGAGAGGAGGATGAAATCTAGGTCCTCCATGACCACGTGTGTGTCGTGCACGGGAGCCGTCCTCGTGCAGGGGCGTGCGTCCCCCCCCCCCTCTTACGTTTGTTTGCTTTCAGGTTGATCCTGCAGCGCTCGGCTCCCACAGCATTGTTCACCTCACAAAGGTAGAATCCTGCCAAGCTCTGCGAGTGGTTGCTGATTCTCAGCTCGCCGGTCACACGGTCTGAGAGAACATGCAAAACGCCCACGGACACGGATTAACACACGCAGAAACATACTGTGCTGTACATGCAAGAGCCTTAATCTCCTCTGACTGGTTTATACATGTAGAATAATTCCAGTGTGACATTCTCCAGGTTTGTTGTTTCTGGTTTTAATTAACTTTATATCCGTTCGTGCAGATTTTCTCTCTGCAAAAGGATGTTGATCAAAGGATTGTTCTGTCAAAAACAACTCAGGAGATGAGTCATGAAAAAGAAAATTGGGAGAAAATGCCTCTAAACTGGTGATTGTCAACACTCCCAGTTTCATTTTCATCATTATTTCACCTGGATTTTTGATTTGAATCTTGAATATTTTCTCATTTCAATAATCAGAACAAACAATTACACCTTCTCTTTAAAAATAAATTCTGAAATAATCATCACATCATCTACCCTGAAAAGGATCATTGCGTTTTGCACACACAGAATCAAATCCCCCCACACACACACACACACACACACACACACACACACACACACACACACACACACACACACACACACACACACACGTTCTCCTCGTTGTGCAGTAGCATCGTGACATCAGCAGAGGTCACACTTACTCTGCGTGGCTGTATCAGGGATGGGGGCCTCGCCTCTCTCCTCCACGAGTATGTGAGGGGAGCGGAGCCTCGTGCAGACTGACAGTGCAGAGCCACAGCTTCCCCCAGCAGCTCCCCCCCCTCCACCCAGCACTTAGGCACAGACGGCTTCACTGTAATCACACGGCAAAGGGACAAGATCTTTTTTTATTTGAGCTGCCATGTCAGTTCTGTTTCTCGAGCATCGGGTACAGCTGAATAGCTCCAGGATGAAATGGGAGGAAGCATTTAGACTGTGGCTCCCACAGCAGGAGGAAGCATCGTATAGGTAGAATGTGATGGGAAGAAGAATTTGAAGCATCTTGAACTCAATAAATGCTATAAAATATACGAGTTAACTAAATAACAAGCCTTTATTCTACATAATTAATGTGGAGATCAATATGGAATGAAAGCTTGAAGAGAAGATGAGACAGAAACACTGAGCTTTAACGCCTCGTTTCCACTGTTTCCTTTCATGTCTGTAATTCTGTTTCATACATGGACTCGACCCCAGTGATCAATGTACAGAAATGCCTTTAGTTTTTTTGTGAAATATGCACTTGGAACATAAACTGTTGCGTTAAGATTGCTTGTTAACAAAAAAATTGTATATTATCAATACATCCATTGATATATACCCAATATATGTATGTATGGGAATGTAACATTAAAATTCACAAACTTCGTCAAACTTGCTGAACAACTTTTAAATGAATTATACAATCATCAACAACATCAAACAACTGAATTGGATGAAGTAGCCTCTTAGCTAATTAGTTTTTATGCTAACTTACTGTGGCACAGTACGAGTACAGTCTGTTCAAAACCCCAAAACAAAACTTCTTTTGTCTCTGCAACACATTGTAGATCAAGGCGGTTGCCATGGGAATGAACACACTCCCTGACTGACTCGCACAAGGACTCGGAGCTTTGTTGGAACGAGGCATTAAACCCAACACGGTATCGTCATGAAAAGGTGAAAGAGAATAGAAGCTGGTCTGCCGACGCTGATAATGTTGCAACGATACTCAAAGACTCGGAGCTTTGTTCGAGCTTCAAAAACATTTCATGCTCCTCTCGATTGACACTGCAGCAGAAGCGAAAACAAAGAAATCCTTCCTTCCGTTCATTAGCACATTTCCATTTCTCTCTCTCTCTCTGTGTTTTCATAGGACGACGACCATGACTGTGTTTTGCTTCCAGCCTGAAAACAGCTGTTGGCCATCTACCTGCTGTATGAGGCTCTGGTTTGGATGATTATTTAACATCGTGCTTCAGGGACGTGATTTCATCTCATACAAGGTTCTTAAGAAATAATTTAGCTCCAACAAGTCAGTTGTAAATGCGAAGAGCTTCTCTCGTCGTAAACAACCAATCAGAGCGCTTTGCATCGAGGTTCACATGCAGCCGATTTGCTCACATGTTCCGTTCACAGGAGCCAGGAATCCAACTACCAACCCTACGATCAGTGGACGACCTCCTGAACCACAGCCAGCCCCTTATCCCACCGATAATGCAAAATGTTTGTGTCATTAAATCATGAAATCTATTTCATCGAGAACATTATTTGCTAAAGAAGCTAAATAATCAACATTTACGAGGTGCTTTTGTGTGAAGATGTTAACTTTGGTCCGATTAGGCTGTCTGGGTCATTTTGAAGTGGAAAACCTATTAAATAAGAATAAACACACACACTCATTAAAGTGAGTAATCAGATGTGCCTCCTACTGAAAACATCATGAATGTGAAATGTGAAATAACAATGGTTGACATTTTGCTTTCAGTGTAATTTCCTCTGAGACTTAGAAAAATAACCAAAAAGGTTTTTAGTCATTAGATTTAATTCCTGTCACTCGTTTACGATGCAAAGAGGCTCGTGTAACATTAACCTTAGTCAAAATGAAATGGTGGAGCGTTAGCGGGAAACTGACACAGAACTCTAATGTAATCTGTTCTAATAATCTAATCTACTGAAGTTGTTTTCAGCAATAAAATGAAATAAGTGCTCCGTTAACCTTTGACAGCTTTGGATCGATCAGCTAAAAAAAATCCAAAGTTGAGCCAAGAAAATTCTTCTTTTGAGAACTTGAGATTCTCTGTTTGAAACTGTTGTGTGTCTGTTGTGGACCTTTTTCAAAGGTCTTTCTGTTGTGCGCACTTTTTATGTTTTGGCCTTTGTGAAGCGAAGCGTAAGTTCAGTCAGGAAGACTTCCTCCACAGCCGAGTCTCCGTTCAGGGACCGCATCCTTCAGAGGCGGCATTTGAAGACCGGCTGCATCACAGAGGGTGCGACGACTAGAACGTCACATTTCCAAGTCTCCTTCAAACGCAATCCTTCAATCCCAGAGAAGCGAAGGCTCCAACTGGCAGATCCATCCTGGCCCAGGGTTCATTGTGCTTCACAGATGAGCCAAGAGACGCCAAATGCTTGAGTGTCACGCTTCAAGTCAACCAAACGACAACAAGAGAAACTATGCAGCCACACCCCCTTCTAACCTTGATGACATCACAAAGCACCAATTAGACTTATTTCTATGATATCACTTCCATCTCTTATTGTGCAGGGCAATGAAGTTTGTTCGTTCTTCAGGTGAAGGATCTCCTGATTGAAATAGTCTCAGGATTAGATTTTATATATTTGACCATGTGCCTCGTCCTCGTTACTTTCATCCGCGTCTTGTTCGTTCTTGTATTCAAACTCGTTGTCGCCTGTTTGTCTTGTTAGTTTCTCGTCTGTAACTTTTTGTTTTTTGACCTCGCCTCTGCCTCAGTGCTTTTTGTCGTCTGCCTCTCTGTGTTTACCGAACCCGTCTTATTACTGTTCTTCCTCGTGTGACCTCTGTATTTGGGTCCTCGCCTGTTCATATTCTTTGTTTTTCTAGAAACTGGGACGTTTGTTTGATCAATCATGAAACATCTTTTGCGAGGAGTTATGTGATATGATAAAAAGTCTTAAAATCATAATAAATAAATGTGTAAATGAGGCGACCCCTCCTGCAACCGAGCTGCTGCTCAAACTCTTCAAACAAAGTAGGTTGGACGAGAATCAAATGAATCACTTCACTTTCATGATTATTCTTGAGACGGAAAACAGGGACGACACTTTTTTCTGATGTACTTTCCCACTGAATACAATTCATGCACTACATTTAAAGAAATTTCTTTACAGAAGTTTCTTTCACTGAACAAAATCTGACTGTTAAACGTGTTTTACGACAGCAGACACGTATCGGGCCATTAGCTTAGCTGTCGTAGCTACTTTGAAACGTAAAATTTGAGAAGCTGCATTTTCCATGAGACCCAACAATAGCACGGCCGTCTGAGGTGCTAGTTATAAATAATGCAGTAATCAGACAGACAGCACATGTGACAACCCAACGCCCGGACTTACCCATCACCTCCAGTGACACCTTGCGCGTGTCCACTCCAGGTGATTTCTTCACCTTGCACTGGTAGGTCGCACTGTGCGCAGGTGACAGCGCAGCGACTGAAAGTGAAGCGTCACCTCTCGAGGGGTCAGGGGCGGCGAAGCGGAGCCCGTGTGCGAGAGCGGCGTCGCCGTGGACGTATTCAGTGCCGCCGGTGTAGGACAACAGCTGAAGGAAAACAGAAAGACAAAACATGATTAACAAATGACTCTCAATTATGCTTTTTTAATTGATGTTGGTCAATTAAAGCCTTGATATTGATTCAAACGACTACATGTAATGCTGAGGGTCCCTCACGGTGACAAAACCACCAACGCTGCAGCTCCACTCGATTTTGTGACCTCTTGTAGCTCGTTCAATTAGTTCTGTCGCCAAACTCTCACCAGCAGCAGCAGCCGGCAGCTGTTTGCAGCAAACAAGCTCCGACAAATCCACTGAACGCGACCTGCTCAGCCGACAGATCACACCCGCAGAATGTGTAACATCTGACCTGTGTCCTCCTCTAATCATTGAGACTAAACCAGAGACATGGAGGACATGGAGTGTTTGTTTGACTGACATTGAGCAGGAGGACAGAGGCACGGCCCAGGTGAATGCTAATGTTGCTCTGTCTAACTCGGACGATCGTCTGTAAACAAGAAGCTGTCTGCACACGTTAGCAAATGTGAGATAATACGTGTGCTCTTCACCTCGTTTTTTAACTTTCCTCTCCCCCCTAGTGGCCGGAAGTCAATTACAGCAGCTCTAATTTATGCAGCAGTCTGATTAATTTGCACAAAAAAGAGAGGTGGGAAGAACAATACATTTTAAATGCTTTGCTTTTGGTGCCAAGCATTCAATTTGCACAGGATTCAGTAACCTACACTGACCACTTGTCTTTCCTTGTAATGACTGATAAAATGGCTGCTCCCTGAGGGCAACTTCCTCCTTTCAAGCCCCCGACACTAATGACTTGTTTAGTTTAAAAGGCAAATGGGATCAACAACTAATTTGAGTGCAATTGAAAAGGTCCTGGACTGAATTGTGTCTCAAACTAGTGGAGACTGACCCTGGATTCACCGGAACAATTCTTATTTGGTTGAACAGCAAAAGTGAATAAACATGATCTGACTGGTCTGGTTTCCAGGGGAAGTAGCAAATCACATGAAGCTAATGATTTGAATGGGATGGATGTCGTCTTCCATCATCTTCTCATGAGACTAAGGTTGTTTCATGGTTTCAAGCCTTCATATTGTTTTCTGTAACTGTCTTGTAGTTAATGCACAGTGGGGAATAAAACGAGTAGTTACGGGGAATAGTTAACTTCTACTTCTCTTATTGTCTTTGAGCTTTCTTACCATCTGATCTTTCTTCGTGGTGTCCGGACTGACCACCGACCACTCGATGTCGAGTTCTCCGCTGTCAAAGGGGCTCAGTGTGTAGCCGCAGCCCAGAATCACACTCTCGCCCTCTGCCTTCTGGATGACCAGTGGGCCGGTGGATGTCACCTGCAGCCCTTGTGCATATCCCAGTCCTACAGGGAATCAGACACACAAAATAAAGTGAGTGGGAAAGACTGTGCAGCGAAAGGAAAGTCATTTTTATGACGGCACAGCACGATGGGAATTCCCAAGGATGTAGGCGGACATGTTTCCTTCACTCAGTTCAAGAGACAATTTCGTGACCATCTCACAGGAATGAACACTCAAACCGCCGGTGAGTGACGGAAACCGAGCGTCCAGACTGCAGGTCACAAAAACACAAAAGAAACCGGGAGAGCAGAAATTATAGAAAGAGGAAAACAACTCATGAGCCACAACCATATCTGTCAAACACAGTGGTGGTGCTGTAATGGCTTTGGCATATATACTGTGCAGCGGCCAATGGAACTGGCACACGGGCGTTTAGTGATCGTGGCTGACGGAGGCAACCGGGTGAATGCAGAGGTAAACAGGAGCATTCTGCGCTCACGCTCAAACTTCAAAACCCTCTGGACGACGACATCGTTCAGCTTTTCAGGGTGAGAGAAGTGGAATCTGCTGTTCTCACTGGCTGAGGCTGTCACCTGAAGTGAAATCTGACTGAGCTGCTGCCTCCCAGTCGGTGGAGACCAGACTGAAGACGAGAGAGACGCCCCAACACACAACCTGGGGAGATCCTCACCAGGGAAGTCTCTGGAGCTGCTTTCACAAGTGCACTGAACTCCACATGATCTCCTGACTTTCTCCGGAGGGGCTGAATGTGACAACGCAAACTTCCAGAGTGAGAGTTTCTATGGACAGACGCATGAGAGAAAACAGCAGGAGATCTGCCTCAACGAGTGGCGAGTGATGATGACGTTGCTGAAACGTGACGGAGAAGAAGATGGCTTTGTCTGCTGTGCCACATCTGTCTGCATCAGAAAGGAGAATCTGTGAAAGGCAAACTCCAGAGAAAGTCCACCCCCAATTATGCTCAGTCTGAAATGTCTGAAGACGTCTTAAGTTAATGACTCAAGGCAACATCACTGACTGCAGAGGATTTTCTGCTGAACGTGAAATGATCGTGCGTTTCTTTGCCTCAAGCTGTTGAGCATTAGCGACTGTATCTCAACGTATAACTCTTTAATGTAAACCTACCCCCCGGGGGTGAAAGCTGAGACTTTACACTTTAATGTAGAATCTGTTCTTTTATCTTACATGAAACAGAAGCACAGAGCCATGTGTGCACTGGATGTAACTCCTGGTATATACGGCCTTTTAATGGTTCTGACACGAGGTGTTATAGATAAGTTTCCTCATTAAAACACTATTTGTGCTGTGCATTTATAGCAGTTTGTATTAGTGCACAATAAAGGAACTGTTCCCTGTATTTTTTAATAAAACTAGTAGCCTGCACTACATAAAATGCACTTACTAATAAACCTAGAAGTGCATTTGCATTAGGAGCCACAGATACAAGTAAACAACATATGAGCTGAAATCCCTGGATCATTAGGGAGTCAACAGTCATCTGGGGGCAGAATCTCAACGCCTGATTGGACAGACCGTGAGCGCCATGGTAACACTTGGGGAAATCTCACACCGCCTCAGAGGCCTTGAGCTCGGCGGTGTTCAGCCGAGACGAGACACCAAGCTTCCAGGGATCGTTTGTAAAAACACACAACAAGATGCTGCGTTCAGTGTCGTGTTATGAAATACAGTGGAGTAGATAACAGAGGGAGGAGGAGGAGGAGGAGGAGGAGGACGTCAGTGGGTTAGTGTGGTCTGGAATTGATCTGCCCGCGTGTTTGTATTCTTACCCATGCTCAGGAGAGTTGCAGTGTGTAACAAGAAGCCAGAGATCCAGGGCAGGCAGCCGAGGCAGAGAGCTGACACCCGGCGCCTGCAGCTTAGTCTCCACATAGTGCTGCTGCTGCTGCTGCTGCTGCTGCCTGGGATGGAATCATTCAGAGCAGGTGGTCGAAAAAACACAGAAACATCCACCAACTGGGACTTTTCTTCAGTGCAGATGTACAATTTTAGCAGAATTTCCCCAAAAAAGCAGGGATACAAAATGAAAAGTTACACATGCAAGCTGACGAGGAAGGTTTTACAAATACTACCTGAATGCAGATGCTACATCCAAACGCCTGGTAATGGGAAACAGAGGATCAAGCAGGAGTGTGCTGCTCCTCGCGCTGAGCTCCTCCTCCAGCAGCTCCTCGTTAGCCCTACGCCTCCTGGTTGGACGGCCGCTCCGCTTGTTCTACCTGTTTACCAGGACACTCCCTTGACAGAGCTTGAGACAGCTTCACATGTGCTTTCTTTTTCCTTTCACCACCAACTTGTAAGACTAAATCCTAAATCTAAAACTCGAGCGCAAGCGTCAGCCAAGGCCCAAAATTCCCCTCATGAAAATACATTTAAATTCACTCGATACAGATTTTCACTGCACTAAAATTGCACAATACATGTTTCCTAAAATCTGCCTTTTTTTATTTATTTTTTAAATCAAGATCCATTCATCATTCTAATGAAAAACTTGTGAAAACGTGAAGAAAATTCCTCGATCTGCGCCCTGATCCGGATTCCCACCAAAATCACAAACAAAACAACAAACAGACAAATAAGATTACGATCAAATTTCATACAAACAATGAAGATACACTCGAGGAAATTAGCGCCCTGCTGCCTGAATAACAATGCAAAGCCGTCTATTGTTAAGCAGGTGAAACTGGAGGAGCCGCCACACAATGACTGAGAGTTAGAAACTCAGGGTGTCAATCTAATAGAAACCAAACTGTGCTGAAAGAAGAAAACACAACTTTCAACATCTAATTGCTCTTTTGTGCTTTTGTCAATTAGATGACTTCATTTTTTCCGTGATTGATATTTTTTATGACTTTTTATTGGTTTTCTCTTTAGGCCCGAGCCGACAAAAGTAATTAATGTGTCCCGTAAAGCAAATAAAGACAACACTGCACAATGCAGCACTTCAGCACCGCTCATTTCTCAGGAAGGAGAGAGGAAGACAAAGAGAGAGAGAGAGAGAGAGAGAGCATGAGGTCTCAAGTGACAAGAAACTGGTTGTTCAGCCAAAAAAACACAAGCCGGCACAGTTTGTATACCGGGATGTAGAGAGAATAAAAAAGACAGGACAAACGTTATCTGTGTGCCAGATCTGCGGGGAAGCAGCCTTTTACAAACGAGGGACACTGGAAGTATCCCTCAGCCGAAACGTGACGGAAACGGATTAGCGACAACAGATAAAGATCTTTATCTCCACCACTTGTTTTTGAATCTTAACCTGGATTTTTCTCTTGTATATTTCAAGCTTTAGGCGATGCTGTTTTTTTTGTTTTTTTTATGTTGTCACAGACAGAGTCAGATCCATCTGAAATGAAGCTGAACTCACATCTCACCTCACACACTCAGTCTTTTCTGTGCAGCTTGTGTGGGAAACTCACTGGAGACTCTGCTTTTTAAAAAGAAACCGTGTTTGCTTTGTATTCTGCTGCAAGAAAATTATATTTAATTGCTTCAAAAGCATGAAACGGCTGCCGACCACTTTTTTCCAAACGATGTTAGTTTGCCATCACAGTAAATATCAGGACCATGAAACACATTAAATCAGCTGTGTTACATGCATTGGTATTTATAGAACAGATACAGTAGAGCCTGCTCACGCACTGGACGTCTGTGATGACTGGGAGCCGGGTTCCACCATCTGCTGCAGTGTTTTACCGTCACAGTCAGAACAGCCCCCCTGAAACACTGTCATACAGATGGTGAGTCGATGGAACACGAGAGGAAACAGAGCTTTTCTCTTTTGTCTTTGCAGAAACTAGCGTCATTGTTTTGGTTTTTTTTGACCACAGCGAAGGTGGCGTGCAGCCAAGAGCTCTGCTGGAGCTGGAGACACACACGGGTGCAGATGATGGTGTGTTTATATTGTGCTTTTTCTAGTCTTGACAATCACACAAGACATATTCAACCATTTACAGATATATGCAACACTTTTCAGTTCAAACGTTGTGCGAGCCCTGAGGAGACTGTTGTTGTCTTGATTTATCTTCTGTACCTTTTTCCTCATTATGATCTTTAGAAGGTCTCAGAGTGGCCGTGGGCTTATCACAGTTGTGCCGTATCATTGCATTATAGGCGTAGAGGTGATCAGCACGCGGCCCTGTCGGACTCCGGAGTTCAAGCGTATCAGAGTGGACGAGGTGCGGTCATCTCACAAACTGGGTTCAGTTGGTTAATGCATGATCCAGTCACAAGGTCATGCTGTTTGGAGGAGGGGACGTGGCTGAATGTACAAGTTGTTGTGTGTCCACTCTATGTTTTTGTGTTGTTGCGGTGTACAAGTCTGTCGACCAACAACACAAGTGCACATCACAGCTCACGTCTCACACAGAGTCGTCACTATTCTAAAGTTGTAACAACATCTGACAACATCCACTTGAATGCAGGTGAATGACGACTGCTGTGCTGCGTCTACACAGGATCACAGGAAACATCAAGCTTCTCCACCCCCCCACGGCGACGACGCCACAGGCACAGCCGGTCACTGCGCTCACCCTCCTCCTGCTCACGCTGTTTTCATTAACACACACTCTGAGTATAGTTGCTCTCAGGTGTACGATCTGTCAGTCCGCCCCGTGCAGCGCCACACAAATCAGAAACACAGTTAACTACACAGGGTTTTAGAAACGCCCGTGCAAAGACACATCCACTGAACATGTCAACAAGGTACTACCACCTTAATAGAACATCCTTTTCAAAGGAACTTGGAGAAGATGAACCGACCACATGATACCCAAGGTGGAAATTCCCTGTTTGTATCACAGGCAATTTGCAGAGTACACAGTTTGTACCCTTGACTTAAATCACATGACATACTTTTTTCTTTTTTTCTTTGTTTGACACATTAAGTACCGCTTAGATTAGAGATACTTTATGGGAGTTGAGCCTCTGACCACTGTGGATGATTTGCACTGGTACTAATATATTTTACCTCCATAGGCCCGACAGCTTACTTCTCTTTATTTTTCAAGTTATTAACCGTTTCGTTTGCAAAAGTCACATTAAAAATGTAAACGCAGAAATAAGATAAAAAACAAAAAGGCTCAGCAAGAAGAAATGAACGCAGACATTCCAAATAAAGTAAATTCAAGTAAAAGTAAGACTACATGGAGTCATAATAGTGGACACAGCATTAACATTCACTTTATTTGACTTCAACTTTATATGTCCACAATAACAAAATAATATATTTTAATCTGCTTGTAAATTTCCTTGTGCAAGCTGCCCCCTCACTGAGCAACTGTCCACTTAAACATTTCCCTTTCGTTACAAAAACTAATAAACAAACACACCAATAAAGGAGATAATATAAAGATATATTCTAAAAGATGACGTAAGATAAGATGGGTTTTATTGTCCAAGTGGGGAATTTGCCTGAAACGCAACGAAACAAATACATTCATCCGCCACTCGTCCCTCTGCATGAGTCACATTTACATACTGCACGTTTGAAGAATAACCCAATTACTGCATTACTATTTAATAGCTGAATTAAAATTAATACTTTGCTACAAAGGCGCAGAGCTTCTCTTGTTCTGACGAAAGCCTCTGCTGTTGGAACAATCAAACGCCTCTCCTGGCGTTTGTATCTGGAATTTGCACAACTGATTCTCCGCCAAGTAGGCCACGAGCTCAGTTGTTCACAGTTCCAAAGTGCACGATTATGAAAGAAGCTCAGCCTCTGCGAGATAACCTAATTGATACAGAGAAGAAAAGGGAATGCGAGTCGGATTTCTGTCTCTGACTCCGCAGTTTACCAAGCGCACGCCAAGTTGGCAGGAAACGACCTAGTCACCGGGGCTTGACTATGACTGCGAAAATTTGGGACGTTATTGTTGTTGGCGCCGGGTTATCTGGACTGAGTGCAGCTCATTTGCTCAGAAAGAAGGAGGCCAACTTAGGGATACTGATACTGGAGGGGAAAGGTTTGTGATTGAAAGGAACTGAGTCATGTTCTGCTTTTGCTCTGAGTAAATTCATGTGTGTTTTGTCCTGCAGATCGAGTGGGAGGTCGCACGCTGACCACGGACATACCTGCAGCCAATGGCGTTGATCGCTGGGACGTGGGAGGCCAGTGGGTCGGAAGGTAATATTGATCAGAGGCTACAGGAATAACACATGTTGCAGAAGATTCAAGCTCCAACTTCAAAAGGAGAATTTTCTCATTTAGATGCAGCCGAAAATGTGACACAAATATTAAAACAGTGATTCTGCACCGAGTGAGACGCCTTCAAAAAAAAGGGGGGATATCAGAATAAATAGAATATCAAACATGAGCAAACTAATAGAATATCAAATATGAGCAAACCAACTCATTAACAGGGGGTCAAATGAGGAGGTTTGCACTTTCACCTGATAGCAAAACAGTTCTGAGGTCAAAGCTACAGGTGAAATGTGATTTATGACCCGGGCAGGGAATAGATTAGCAATATATCGATATCTGAGGATTTAGAGTTTAAAGAATATATTTAGGTGCTTATAAGTGTCCATATAGCAACAGATGCTTGGATAAGATGAACTTAAAGAACAACTGAAATAATGTTTAATGAGTCATAAATAGATTCAAGGCTGATATGATGAAAACAGTTTATTTAATTTATTGTGTCTTGTTTAATGTTGTGTTTGTCAGATCCAGTACTGCTCGTTATGTTACAAACAAATACTGCAACTTTTATTTCAAATTTCTCTTCAATTTGATTTTACATTTATATTATTCTTGTATGAAAGCTTTGAAATGAAAATGTTTCTTGTTTAAGCTCAATATTTGAGTTTCTTTTCTTAAATTGGCAGCTCTGTGTTAGTCAAACCCAGGTCGCGCATATCAGCTTCAAAACTTCTCAAAACTTATTTTCTCAGGTTTTTGGAGGAATTAATGTGCAGTGACTCAGTTCAAGGCACTTTTGAACAAACGTGAACTTTCTCACATATTTACAGTCTCCAACCTCTATTCAACGCTCAGCTCACCGGAGAACTTGCATTCTTCAAGAAGTCTTTGACTCACTCAAGCAATATTGTATTTTCAAGACCACGTCGATATATTGTAGAAGGTGCAAGTTTTAATAAGCGAACAATAAACGCTGAAACTCCTTCTTCTACCTCTTCCTCTTTCAGCACCCAAACTCACGTCATGGAGCTCATTAAGGAGCTGGGCTTAGAGGTCTACCCACAGTTCAACACTGGCAGGAAGGTGCACCACATGGGTGGACCAGGCGGCAAAATCCGCACCTACAGGACCAGTATCCCGGCTCTGTCCCCACTCACGCTACTGGATCTCACCCAGTTGATAAGGAAGGTGAGGCAATGCGCCAACACAGCAGTTTCCTGTATTTAGGGCAGTGCCGAGCTGCCACCATCACCCCACATCACCCCAAAACAATGCTGAGGTGGCGCTAAGAAAAAGGTGGCTAGGTGTTTCTGATAAATTCCTCTGTGAGCACATATTAAAGCTGGGGTTGGTAATCCTGGAAAAGCAGAGCAGGACACACTTTGAAAATAAGCAACCGATACATCCCATTAACATGTGGTTTTGTGTGTGTGTGTGTGTGTGTGTGTGTGTGTGTGTGTGTGTGTGTGTGTGTGTGTGCTCTCAGATTGACAAATTGTGTGCGACAGTGTGCGTCCAGGATCCGTCGAAGACCCCCAACGCCACGGAGCTGGACAGTATGACCCTGCACTCCTACATTGAGAAACACAGTTGGACTGCAGGTCAGGGTCAATCAGCTATCTTCTATTTGTTTGTTTTCTTTTGTTACCTCCTTCCTCATTTCTCTAACTAATTTCTTTGCCATACAATTGAAGACCTACACATGACGGATCGACTTGCAGTAGTTTTTTGACAGAGCACGATAAAGTACACAGTATATTTGCAGGTCTTGGGAGGGGGAGCATGTATTATTACTGCATGTATGAGGGGCACAGCGTGAATTCCTTCCCCCCTTGTCCTCCAGAGCTAAAAGAGGAGATGGCACTGAGCAGCCGCTCTGTGTTTGGGATGGAGCCGTCCCAGATGTCCTTCTTGTTCTTCCTCATGTACGCGGCGGCGGCTGGAGGGCTGCTGCCGCTCCTGGAGAGCTCTGCAGGTTCTGCTCAGGAATTCAAAGTAAAGGTACAGAGCTCACATCCCTCTGCAGACAGTGTTGGCTTGAGTGCTTTTTCACAACTGGAGACCACATCGGATTCCTGTTATTAATAAACACAGCCTCTCAATACAGTCTGTGCAGCTCATGCAAGCTGTGTCCCAACGAACACTTTGACCTCAGAGCTTCATTGACTTTTTAAACACTTTGAGATCCGGCCTCTTATTGGATTTGTCCTTTTTTCTGTGCGCTCCCTCAGCATGAAGGTTTTGGCTCCATTCTGTTCTATTTCTGTGTTTTTGCTATTGAACTGTCGCTCATTCTCTTACTCAGTCGGGTGTAAAAGGAGCAAAGCCAAGAAGAGCCCGTCCAGATGCCTTCAAAAGAAAATGGCAACGAAACTTTTGTGGTTCCAAACCTAGAATATAGCCGATTTATTTATCCGCAGCACTTTATTTATAATGGTGTTCCTGCTATTTACTGAAGAAATCTAACGAGCAGCCCTGTGGGCATGACAACTCCACAGCTGCAGCGAGAGCAGCAGCAAATGTGAAGTGGAATGTGCCTCATCAGTCAAACCTCATGCAAGAGTAAAGGCTGTCGGAGGAAGTCAAATGAAAACGAGTTTAAAATGCACGTTTGAGACGTGACTCCCTCAAGTTTCTGAAATTAAATAAGATACTAGGATCAGTTCGTTCTAAATCGCTCTAGGAATGCAGCCTGCGAAGGGTGCGGTCCCCAAATTGAGACACAGCAACAACTACCTGCCAGAAACCATCTTGTGTTTGACTTTTTAGTTTGGTCCATGTCCCCGTCACTAACATGGATGATTTTGATCAGCTCCACTGATTTGCCGGCTGCAGAACAAGATGATTTGGCTTCACTTCTGGGAGGCTGCCCTGTTGTCCATCTTCATTTACAGCCTATGGTGCATTCAAAAAAAAGCCAAACTGAACAATCACAAGTGTTTTCTACCACCTTTGAAAAGTGTTTACTTCCAGTTCTGTGGCTCGTGCAGAGCTGCAGGGACGGTTTGTGGACAGAGATGCTGCTGATCTCCTTTTTTATTTTTTTTAAACATCATTTGTAATTGCTTATTCACCACAGTCAATGCTTTGATGTATTGAAGTGTCAGCAGAAGGTCTCAGAGGCAGATACATAAAATTCTTGGCAAATACAAACTATTATCTGCATGGCTGGCTGGCTGGCTGGCGCGACACCGCCGGGGGTTTGTTGCTTTGTAATTTGGGCGAAGTGACCCTTTAAGGCTGTGGGGTTTGAAGCCCACCTTCATTGTAGTATCTGTCTCTCCACAGGGAGGCACCCAACAGCTTTCAGAGCGCCTGGCGGAGCGCGTGGGGCTGGAGGACGTCCGGCTGGGCTCGGCGGTGACGGCCATATGGCAGGTACGGCACGGTAACGTCTCTCTCAGGGATTGATGAGGCACGACACAGAGATAACAGCCTCCATGCTGGGGAAACAGGCCGTCTCCTGTGAAGCCGGTGTCTGCTCCGCCCGACCGTCTCCGTCATTAACAGCTGTGAAACCAGGGGAACTGTGAGCACACTCAGGTGTTCACCAAATCAATACGTTCAGTTCCACCGCTGATGGATTTATTTGTGTTCATTGATTTGAGCACTGGACCAGACTCCAGAGTATTGAGCTGATCACTGAATACCATCAGTAAGGAGTCTGCCTTCCCTCTAAAGTAATGAATATACAATATATACCAATTAACAGAATATTATTGACGAAAAATAGATTAATTAAAAATGCTAGAAATTGACTGGTTGCAGCTTCATGAATGTGAGGCTTTGATTTTATATCATAGTTAATGAAATACCTCTGCATCTTTCACTCTGGGACTAAACTGTCATATTTTTCCATGTTTCTTTTAATTTGTGAAGAATATTGCTCAGTTTTCTGACAATTTGAAACAATAAGGTGAACAATAACAGTTTAGACTGTTGTTTGGACAAAACGAGAGGGCGTCTGGGAAATTGTGGCAGGAAACATAACACACAACAATAACCAGTAATTAACCAATTAATTATAGATTTGATCATTAATAATGAAGTGTTATTGACATCTCTCCTGCTCCCGAGTACACTCCAGTGTCTGTCTGAGAGGCAGGGCGCACCCTTGACATTTTGCCAGTCTGTCACAGTGATAACACACATTGGCAGACAAACACATTCACACTCCCATTCACAGCTATGGGTGATTTTCCACTTTTACCTAAGCTGAACCAGCGCACCCAGAGGAAAACCCACACACAGGAGAACGTGCGAGCTTCACACAGAGAGGCTCTTCTCCTCTGGGTCGGATGAACAGAGCCGCGAGGCGTCTACTCCTCAGACGTCCTCTTGCTCTGAGGCAACGGTGGCGTGCACATGCAAAACCAGGAAAAATAAGAAAATCATTGTTTTGGGAAAAATATATGGAAATAACTAGATGAACTGGTTTCCTTTGGGACCTTGAGGAGAGCTGGTCTAAACTGGAAGGAGCTTGGACTCGTTTCATTTTTCAGCCCAGACCTTGACAGTAGTTTCTCTTAAGGAGCTGAGGGTGGTGCTGGGAGATAGGAGGCATGGAGGGGCTCCTTGTGAATCAATCATTTAATAATAAAAAATCCTAACGGTACCAGGGCGCCAGTCGAGAGAGCTGGAAATGTGTTAATTTATGTTAATATCTGTCTGTTTTACAGTGTTAGGGGGACCGGAGCTTTCTATTTTGTACAGTGTCGTTCTGTGGTGATTGAGTTTGAATGATCGGCGGCAGAAGCTTGACATTAGTGGAAATACTGTACATGAGTGAGGAAAGTCATCTCCTTCTCTCGCCAGATAACTGGCCAACAGCCATTAAATACTAAATATGGGAAATTTTATCATCATATATTAAAATACATATATATAAATTATATACATTCATATTTATCAGATACCTTAGTATGTCTGATTGATGGTGGAGTAGTGCAGTCACCACTAACTCATTAAAAACTTAAATTAGTGAAGAAAAAGCACTTTAACAAACAGCAGCGTGAGAGGAACTACCTGAAATGACAGAAATCATCTTTGAGAAAAATTCCTTTGACATGCACTTTGTATTTTAAGTTTGGTCCACGTCCAATCCACTAACATGGAGGGGGCAGGGTTTATGCCCAATGTTGCATCCAGCCACCAGGGGGCGATCGAGACGCTTCGGCTTCACTTTTCTTAGGGAGCTGTCACGTTGTCCATCCCTATATATCTAGATGTATAGTGTGTGGTTTGTATTGACATGAACTGGTATTAAACTGTTGATGCTGTGAACATATATTAAAAATCTCTGCAAAGCCTTAATAATACATGGAAATTCAGAATTTGGCTCCGACATCCTATAATTTATTCCACATCATTTCAAACGTGCACAGCTGGACACTGATGATGTGGTCAGCTGTGAGAAAAATGACTCCACTGACGTTAAGTGTGCGCATGTGGTATTTCTACACCGGACAAGATGTAATTTACCAATAAATCTGTGCAACGTGCTCATTAAAAAAAGCTGTTTCTGTTTCTGTGTTTTCCGCAGGAAGCTGAGTCGGCCCGGGTGATGACCGCCACCGCCACCTTCTCGTGCAGAGCTGTGATCGTCACCTGCCCCCCTCATTTGGCAGGTCAGTGTGCGTCTCCCACTTCGTCGACTCGCTAAATGAAATTCTCACCGGGGCAGAAGGCGAGTTTCCTCTTCTCTCAGCGTGTCCGTCAAACGTGGCAAACTGTGCACCCATGTAGATAAATTTGTGATTTTCCTAAATCTCTCTGGCTCCGAGGTGTGGCAGTCACTCGGGCTGAAGTAAATGCAGTGTGAGGCCGGGGGCCCCGGGCCGAGGAAGAGCCTGGATTGGATTTTGGGAACCAGAGCAGGAGTCGGAGCTGAAACGAGGGGCTAATGTGACATTCGCCACGGTCGGCGGCGAGAAGTTGAAAGTGGCAAACACGTCATTACTGACCTCTCAGCAAATCGAGCTTCCGAGCAGGGGGGGGGGATATGGACCCCCACAGGAAAGTGTGGGCTGGTCACAAGAAGCAGAAAGTTTTAATTGAGCCAACTAGCTGAACATTTGCCAGCAGAAAACCAGCGTCTTCTTTTTCATTTCATCTGAAACCGTGTTGATTCTTGACTGTGTACAACATCGAGCACTGAGAGAAAACACAAACTTCTATCTATCTATCTATCTATCCATCCATCCATCCATCCATCCATCCATCCATCCATCCATCCATCCATCCATCCATCCATCTATCCATCTATCTATCTATCTATCTGGCAGGAGAAAACTCCACAGAATGTCCACATCTGACTCGGACATTTGCTTTCACACACACAGCCCCTCCTGATAATTTCGGGAGATTATCCGGAGTAGTGTTTTTTGAGACCCGTGCTCGTTACTTGTTGGTTAAAATATTAATATTAGGAGTCGGTGCTGGTTGTGGAGGCTGCAGCTCTACCACGTTGGGAAGCAGCTGGAGCTGAATCTGAAGCTGGAGCTTACTCTGGGTCTGTACCTGTTTGCACTAAGCTGGCAACAGATCTGTCACTCAAAGCCTCATACCCAGAGCCATGGACCACGGCCAGGGTCCTTAATGAGACAGGTTTGAGAGCGGTGTTGAATTATGCAGCATAGATTGCCGCGGCTCAGATGCCACAGTGCCACGCGTTGGCTTTAAATCAGCGCGGGGAGGTTGACAGCGACTCTCAGAAGCCAAAGTAAGGCCAGTGACTGAGACGTCACCTCTCCCAAAAGGAGTCGGGGATAAATTAAAGAGAGGACTTGCTGCTTGAAGTCGTCCGTGTGACGTGTTTCATTTCGATTTTATGGAAGTGGGTAAACCTGAGCAGCTTTCCGGTTAGCGGGGAGAGGGAAGACGGGGAGCTCAGCACATACAGCGGGAATGACGATAATGACTCCGGATGATGCCGAGCCTCTTTTTGGACGGCGTGAGCGTCAAAGTACCCACGGGCCTCCTCGTGTTTGGCTCCTCTGCTACAGATGTTTGTTATCTGACATCTCGATTCATTCTCAAGTCATCAGTGAATGAGCAGAACGATGAATGATCGAGAAGAGAAAAGAAAAGAATACTCCCGTCACAGTTTCTCCTCACACGCCCGATGCAGATGCTGGATATGAGCCGTGCGTTCCCTCATATATCACGTCTGTCCTGTTCTTGGCCCCTGGATTTATCCCCCCCCCCCCCATTCATGCATCCATCTTTTATAAGAGTTCCGTCATTTTTTAATTCTCATCTCAATGATTTATGAACTATTTGGTTTCACGGCAAATTTGCAGGTTGCCATGCAGGGGGTAGATGAGCTCCAATTTTTGCCTGGTGTTGACATTTTGAAAATCGTGCTCGAAGTGTGCATGTTTTATTTGGTACTTAAGTAGGTTCCCGTGTATATTCAGACTGCGTAAGAAAAGAAAAAAAAAATTCGAATTAGGCTTTCACAGCTTGCAGTTGCAGTATAATGCAATTAGCCATGACGCCTAATATCCAGTGATGGCTACAGAGACGGCGCCGCAGTTACTAAATTAACATTTTGTTGTTTTTCTCTGTCCCACTTTATTAAGTGCATGTGAACTCCGGGGCTTTGTGTCCACATACAGCACTTGGACATGTAGAGTTGAGGGGGGGGGACACTGAAGTTCTCGCTGTCACAGAATTTGTGGTACCTGACTAAAGGCAGATTTCTTCTGCCAGGCGGCCATGCAGCACGATGTCTGATGTGGCCATGTGGCTTCTCACTGTATTGACAGCAAGTATCGCTGGTGAGGAAATGATCGCATGTGCCACTCGGAGTTTAGCCCAGAGTCTTGTTTACACCAGCAGGAAGCATGTACGCAGTGCGTTGGCATTTATTTGCCAACTAACATCGTGTGAGTGTGGATTCCAGGCCAATATCCACTGTGAATCAAACTAATGGCGCCTAATTTGGGGATTAAACATGAAGTGGGAGTTAACGTGATTGTGAAAATAAATAATGCAAAGTGATTTCCCTCTCTTAGACTCGGTGGAAATGGATTTAGCTTTCTGTGCGCGTCTCACATCTCTGCTGATGAGCAATACGGCGAGTGTTGATGAGCAGGCAAATGAAGTAAATGTGGTTTTGCAGAGACGTGTTCACCAGTGGAAAATGCTCAAATCCCAGAGGGGCAGAATGTGCGCAATAAAACTCTCGTCGTTAATGTTTGGAGCCTGATGCTGATGAGGGAATTCTGAGGCCAAATGTATCTGCCCCATCAGGACGGAGGCTGGAGTGGTTTGACTGACAGCTGCTCAAACAAGCTCATCCCATTAAACTCATAACACTTTAAACAACCGATCAGTTAAAAAAGAAGAAATCACATTTTTCCAACTCGACCTGCGCAGATCAAACGTTGCTGCTCCGACTTCTCATCCACTTTCACTGAGACGCTGATTAAAAACACTTTCTCAAGGAGTTTAAATGAGACGTCAAAATTAAACGAGTCTCCTGTTTGTAGTCCACTACTTTAATATTTTATTCATTAGACATTAGGAGTCATCAAATATTAAAGAAGAGTTAATTTAGGAAATTATAAACTAATGAGGGCAATTTTAGGCAACTGGGTCATCATGTTTTAGTCTATGGTTGTCAGGACCAGCAGAAGAAATATTAAGTAACGCTGGAAACTGCAACGAGTGTGTGTGTGTGTGTGTGTGTGTGTGTGTGTGTGTGTGTGTGTGTGTGTGTGTGTGTGTGTGTGTGTGTGTGTGTGTGTGTGTGTGTGTGTGTGTGTGTGTGTGTGTGTGTGTGTGTGTGTGTACTATGGAGCCTTCAAGAAAGTGTCAAGGGGCTTCGTCTGTGATTCATTAAAAAAGATCCCTGATGAAAGATGCACACAGATGAAGGACTTTATCTTTTAACATTTGGATTAAGTGGTTGCTGAATAGTGCCCCATGTTGATATTTCTTCCCTTTTTTGAATCCATCTGTGTTGACTTATTTATTTTAATTGGCTGTGTGTGTACTCATACCTGCACAGTCTTATGCTAGAAGAGGTGTTTCCATCTTAGGTTCAATCAAAACTTTACTCGGACTTCATGGAACTTGTATGAAACCTTTTTTTTTTTTTTAATTTCCAGCCCCACACCTTCGCAAGTCGTCGTGCATATGATTACTTCTTATTTTCCACACCGTTTTTTCCACTTAATATGCTCCGCACTGCTCTGTTGGCTTTTCAGGATGAAAGAGATAATGCAATTTCACAGGCACTGCCATGGACCAAACTCCAGTTGAAAGCTTGTTTTTTTGGGGGTATTTTCATGCTTTTTTCAAGTTCCCCCTGCTCTTTCACAAATTGTCATCAGGAAGCTGCATTTCATGAATCATCGCCGCTTTGATGTCGCGTCTTGATTTGAGTGGCTTTTCATGTTTCACTTTTTCCTCATCGCTCTGACAGTCAGAGACACTGACAGCGCCTGTGACCGGAGGTAAAAGTTCAGAGTGAGGAAGTAATGTGGAAGTTGAAGGCCCCCCTTTCGCTGAGCGCTACCACGAGGACGACTCACAGGTCAGTGGGGGAGGAAAAAACCCAAATGGTTGGCGTTCTCCGGCGGTGCATTCACACTAAAATGGTGCGTGGGAGGATCAAATGCCACGTTACTTTAAAAGGAGAAAGTGAGATTGAGTCGGACAGAAAGGCGATGAGAAGGAGCCCACCCAGTGGGGGCAGCGTCCTCACAAGTTACAGGAACCAGCTGTTATGCAGCTGTTATGCAGATCGCTCATGGAGCCATCGGACGCTCTTGAACTCGCGGCGTTTTTTTCCAAAGATGACAGAATGATGCAAAAGAAAGTAGCGTGGTGGAGCTGTCAGTCGAGGGGGACTTCAGAAGATCACGCATGTGAGAATTGCGTCAGCATCGGCCGAGAGCAGACGGGCTGGACTCGTCTCACGTCTGGTCACGTCTGTTTTCATCACCTTTCATCACATAGAGCAGGAAGATACAGAGATCCTCTCAATGCTTTAGAGATGATGCTTTCCTCAGGTCTGTTATATAGGTTATTGGGGAAATCTGAATATTTAAAACGGCCGAAAGTCTGACACAAAGTAATAACCAAAAATTAAACTCCTAAACATGAGCATAATATATCTTCTTTCAATAAAACGGACTCATTTCTCCATGTAACAATACAGGAAGTAAAACAATGCATTGTTTGGAACTGGGACAACTCATAAGTGTGTACTTTATATATTTAAGACTTAAAGATAACAGTAATAAGTGGTTGGGGGGTTAGGTTTGTGTCAGGTGTGTTTTTACAGCAGATGTATCGCTACAACAACTTGATTTAATCTTTGTCCAACGTTAGTTTTGTGTATAAAACGTCTGAAAATCCATTAGTTGGACGGCATGTACTTTTCCTTTGAGTCATATTATACAGCCGAGGCCGTTTCACTGTTTATGTCCTTAAAAGACAAAATCAAACACAGAAAATGTTCTGAAACCCTTCATGCACTTCAGGGGCTGAGCGAAGGACAGACTCTCGCTCTGATACTATGACCTGGAACCCAAAGAAAGTCTACTCTGAGTAAAGTATTAAGAAATATCTAAGAAACATATTACATCTCTATCACCTGTAAAATGGATGCTTTGTGTGTAATTATCCTGAAGTGCATATTAGTTTAAAATGACTGGGCTTTTACAGCTCTTACAGTTTGACCAACCGAAGTCATCTTCACGCTTCAGAGTAAACTTCACAGAGATCATCATCATCATCATCATTTCCCAAAGAGTGAAAATCTATTTCTCAGCACACAGAAAAACAACAGTATTCAGTATATGTACATTATATTGTCACAGTTCAGAGTACTCTGATACTCTGATACTGCATTTTTGTTTTAAAGTGCATCATCTCTGCCACAGATTCGTCCTGGCTCCCTCCCTTTTTAGTTTGAAAACTAAAAACGTAGTTTCAGCCTGGAAACGATGACGTAGACGCTCACAACCTTCGCTGATTCGTCAGGCTTCTATCACATGACCCCTGAAACAACTGACATCATCCTCAGCACCGGAGTCAAAGCCCCGTTGTCTTTGCTAAATTCTGCTTTTTACAATGATACAGCTGTTTTTATACCTCAGCTCCTTTGCAACTAACAACTGAATGCTTCCTGTTCACACTGGCAAGTGATGTGCTTATTATGGCCTGTTAGTTTGAAAAATGCCATTTTCAAACTAACACGTAGTCGTATGGATGTAATCTTGAAATCAGTAAACATCACTGGTGCGGATTTAGGACACAGCCGAGAAAAATATTGTTGGTACCCAAAAATGATATTGAACAAATTGAAATTTTGAGCAGCGACGCAGCACGAAAAGGAAAAGTCAGTCACGATCATTTATCCTGATGGGCTCGTGAATGTTTCACACCAATTATTATGAATATTTGAGACATTAAAAGATAAAAACATACCACATATTACAACTGAATGGCAGACAGACGTAGCCAATAACTCACTTCATCAACCTGTAAGTAAATAAAGAGATTATCACCTTGAGTTCTGATGATTTTTAGGTATTTTCTTCATCTACCAGCATCAGGCAGAGTAATTCATCTCTTACTTTTGTGAGCAGACTGGAGTTATTCCATCCCACCGACAGCAACCGCTGAAATGTTGTGAAAGTTGAAGATATTTTGTCCTTTTTTTCGATCGACTCTTTCAGTTGTGTTGACAGAAAGGAAATCCTCGGCATTTATCCTGCGCTGGAGGAGAAGTGTAATTTAGAACCACCCTTTTTCAGAAAGTGCCACAAGTGAGCGCCTTCAAAAAGAACAAGTCTGGAAATTGCCGGATGCCAGAAAGATGGGGAATGACAATAGTATTATTTCTGTGATCGCTGAGGGATGATATCTGTACAAAGGCGGTTTCTCTCTCCCCATCCGTCAGCGGGGCGTCGGAGCAAACCTTTCCTGAGCTTCAGCTTAATCTTATGTCATTAAGTTACATAAACTGCCGTCACGCCGAACCTGTTTGCACGCGTCATCTTGATTTAAGCGCAAACGATGACTTGTGACAAAGTTTCCTGCAAAAAAAGCGTCACTTCACATTTGCTTCCCTTTGGGAGACGATGACAGTTTTCTCGACGAGGAGCACTTTGCTGTTCAAAAAGAATAAGTTGCCAGAGTACGTCTCATTTAGCCACCGACGATTTAGCATCTGCCGGATGAATAATGAGGCTGGAGGCTTTTCCGCTGCTGCTAAGTTTCTGTGTTTGGTGTCAAAACAAGTGGCATTATGGATATGACACAACTTGACAGCTCTTATGTCATGTGCACGGCGCTGTCATTTGTACGTCTAAGTGACCATGTCAAATTGGTTCGGAGCCACTTATCATGTCGCTGTTTTTCAATTTTACTGCATCGGGCTCATCAATTTTGTTTAGCGCGGAGGGCATTATTTTTGAGCTCGCTGACGGCCTCTTGACATTTTCTAAATGATGTTTCACATCTTCCTCTGGTTCATTTGTTAAAAGCCTGGCTTACGGCCAGATGTCACTTCCCTTTGCTGGAGCGAGCGCGGGACCAGCGCGGCTCCTCTGCACGCGTGACGTGCGCTGATGAAGTTATCTGACTGCTCTCACTCACATCAGCAGGATGGAGCTTTTTTTTTTTTACATACGTAAGAGCCGTGGTTGAAGCTCCGCCGCACAGCCACAGCCGGAGAACTATGAGGTCATGTGGTTTTCTTTTTGCGAGGGCCCATTATTTCTATGCAGTGATTCAAGATAAAACCGTCCTGATCGATAGGAGGGATCAGCTCGAGTGTAGTATCCCTCAAACTTGTTTTTGTTCCTCTCTTTGTCCTACGCTGCATGTAAAGTACTCCAGGTGAGAGAGGGGGGGGAGGGAGATCGCCGGGACTAAAGAAGCCAGTTATTAGGATTCATGATGTACTGTTGTTTTTTTCCACCAGCAAAGATCCAGTACCATCCGGCCCTGCCCAGCCAGAGAGAGTTCCTCACCCAGAACATGCCTATGGGCCACATGCTGAAATTCATTATCACCTACCAGACGGTGAGTGAAAATGAGATAAAGCTCATTCTGCAAAAAACATTAATTCACCACAATCACACCTTTTTTTTGGTCCTCTACACAGTCGGTGCCATTTTTACATTTTCTCTTCTCCAGTGAGTCATGTTTGCTCTGAACAACGCCAGAGAGTCCACATCGATATCGTGTAGGTTGGCAACGGCAGATTATTGAACTGGACAAACATGCAATGTTGTGTAGTGAAGCTATTTCAATCGACAAAAAAGACACAGGATTTGTGAGGAGTTGTGTCTCATAACTTTATATAATCATAAAAACATACATTTCCGTGGGAGATTGGAGCCAATCCCAGCGGATCATTGACTTTAGGCTGCACAGTGGGGGTCCAGATATGAAGACGGCAGCAGGAGATCCTACAGTCAAACAGGGGGCACATGCAAGAGGCAGGACATAGCATATTAATGGTGATCACATGTTCTTGTTTACAGAACATTGACACCGGCTGACGTTTTGCGTTCCCACATACAAGATAATTTCAGGAGATCACCCAGAGTTGTGTGAAAGCAGCTATATATCGAGGTGAATAAGCATTCTCATATTATACGGGCATGTTTCAATTACCCAGAGAAAACCCAGAGACTCCATCCAGACAGGCCCCGGTCAGTCGGCAGGTTCAGACCCAGAAACTTTCTGCTGCCCTGCTAAACTCGAAAAGTTCAACTAAAGTTCTTCCTTTCCTTGCTACATTTTGTATTTACAAAGTTGTTCGTACAGAAGCTTATTTCCATCACATCAAAAATGTTGGCGGTTGCAGTTGTTGTGGCTTTGCAAGTCGTGTATGATCTCGCATGCTTTTTGTTTGGAGACATTTGTCAAGATTAGTGGAACAATATTTATTGTCGAATAATCCCCTCAAACGTCTGCTTCAAGATTCCAAAACAACTTGTAGTTTTCCACCATTCACAACCCAAAATACATCTGAGATCAGATTCCCAGAGCGCGCGTTTTTCTTTCATGTAAAAAAAGCAAAGAAAAATGTGTTCCAGTGCGTAGCAGCGTGAGCAGAGGTGAGAGGAAACTGTTCTCAAATACGTGTTTGTTTTCCTGTTATAAGACAGAAATCCTGCAGCAGCACATTCCTTTGGCACAAGTTCTTTATGGATCTCAACACTTTGTGCAGAAGAGCTTCCAGCACATGAAATTTGATTTGTTCTCCATTTTGCACTTAATTAATTCTGACAATTAATTAACCAAATGCTTGTGCACGTTGTTAGCCGACTGAATTTGCCTATTGTAATGAACACAGAATCATTTATTTGATCTGTGCGCTGGTGTGTTGCCAGGATGCCTATTTGAGTTGTGATGAAAAGCTCAAAGATGTTTGTCGTGTGAAACTCGTTCTGTCTCCTCGGTGACTGATTGCAGAGCTGCACTTTACTCACTGCAGTTATGAATAGGACATGTTTACCCTCTGCCAGCTGCGATACAGGAGGCGGAGCTCGGGGGACAGAAACATGCAGTGTACTCTCGCACTAGAATGGAACTGGAAATTAATCTCGTGAAGCAGCGCCGGTTACGTTTCCCCCGACTCGCAGCGGCCGTGAGGGAAAATAATGCAGAGGAAACATGTAAGAGATGAGAGTGAGAGGAGGCGGCTGAGGGTCAGAAACACAACGACATGACAGAGGAGGCAAACTCAATTAAGACTGACAACAAAGAGCTTTGGGTGGGTTTGGAATCAAGCTGCACGGTTTGATTCCCAGCCTGGTTGCCTGTAAAACCTCCCCTCCACATTTACTGTCCGATAAATGCAAGAAAAATACCTTAAACAAGTTCAGATTTCAGATGTAGTTATGCTCAGAGAAAGGCTGAAATCATCCCCTCATAGCTTTGTTATTTTGACATATTTTAAACTTAACATTTTTTGGATCTGGACGTTCCCCCATTCCAGGCACAGCCTCCTTTAGAAAAACTCCAATGAGCTGTTATGGTCTGTTTTTACTGCCAATATCATCATCTTCAATAATCTGGACCCCCCTCTTATTATGGAAACAACATCCAAATACTGATTTAACTTGACTTATCTGGAATTCTTTAAACCAGCAGACTCACAGTTATCAATGGGTTCACACACTATGTAGATCGGTAGCACGAAGCATGGAAACATTTATTCATAATTAATTAGTTTAATTATCCTTTGTAGGAATTGATATCGAACACGAGTCGCACACAATTTGCACATTGTGATTCTAGAAGAACAAGATTAATTAAATTTCATTAAGGATCATTGTGTTTCATCAATTGTTTCTGGTATAACAGTATCTCAAGGTGAAGACGTGAGTGAGCAGAACAAAGTCCACAGAGCACCCCCAGTGCAGAGAGAGAGAGAGTGAACAGCTTCTGCTTATTGAGTCTTTTTCACACACTTGATGTTGCTTTTATTCGTTAAATAAATTAATGTTTTTATAACGTGCTAATTTCAATAATAAATTGAATTAATTAGAAAAAGACCTGTTATCCAGGGTTTATTTCCCTCAAGCGATCCTCAGCTTAAAATATCAAACTCTTCAAGTCCGTGTTTACTTAAGTTGGGTTCTGAGAATTTTTTTTTCCTTCACCTCATTTCTTGCAAAAGCTTGGAGGGTTAAAGCTTTACCCACAATGCACTGGTTAGTGATTTTAATCTCATATGTGGGTTATGTTTTTTCTTGTGACACTGTCATCTTACCTTCCTGCAGGAAACACTGCAGAGGAGAGTGATTAAAAACAAAACCCCATGAGCAGAGGACATCACTCAGACACTTTGATAGCAGGTGGCAGGAGGCCTCTGGTAGCACATTCAAAGAAAGAGAGAGAGAGAGAGAGAGAGAGAGAGAGAGAGAGAGAGTGAACAAGGAGCTGACGGAGCACTTCGCTGAAATGCTCTTGTCATATCACTTGAGCAGGGTTCGTGGATTTTGATTTTTCAGCATAAATGGTTGAATCTGCATTTCTGCTTTGAATTATCTGTTTCTCACAGTGGGGTGGTGGGGGGGGGACAACCCCCAGAAGCTCCAGCTTGTCCTTGGAGGCCGCCCGAGGCTGGGCGTCACATCTGTGCCTTCACTTACCTGTGACAATGTCCCCCCGATGTTGGCTAATTTGCCAGGGCAACGCTCGGAGCAGCCGAATCCTCTCCACGTTATAAGGAGCTTAATGCGAAAGTAAAAGAGAGAACATCAGCAAATTCTTTTTCCGTTAGAGACGGCGCTCTCCCAGGAGTGGCTTACTGTAGGACACCGCGTCAGGCTGAAGGCGCCACCTCTCGAAGCACGAGGGTCTGTGTATCCCTCCGTAAACAAGGTCCAACAATGAGGTAATTACGAGGCAGTTGAGCCAGTGAGTAAGATCCTCGCTGTCGCTGGATGAACGGAACAAAGGCATTGGTTTATTTCCTCCATAGTCAAGAGTCCTGAATTGCCCTGAAAACCTTTATCACCTCAAATTGTTCTTTCAGTGTGAAGTCAAATTATAATCCAAGAAATAAACCAGAAATAAAGGATCAAGCTGCTTTTTCCAGGTCGTGGAAATAACAGGAGGTGGAACAAGACGAGTAATTTCAATTTTATTTCATTTGTGTGGCGCCACATCACAACGCACACCTCCAATCACTTTTCATAGTCAAGTACATTAAAGAGAAAGCCAACAGCTCCCGTGAGGAGCCGGCACCAAACTCCCTTTGAGGACATTATAAGAGAACAAGGCAAAAACAAAAACTGAAGTCAATCAAGAGCGAACCTCAAACAGGTTTTTTAAATGGACAGAACTGCAGTCACCGCCTCGTTCTCCCCCCCCCCCACAGTGAGCACAGCACGGAAACACACATGCAACACATTCTCCTGCGCAGCACGAAGGACAGAGGACCGGTAGAGACACTGACAGGGGCCAGTAACAACTTTGTGGATATTTCAAAGGTCTACCAAAGTAACGCTGGTTAGATTTTTAACTGTGTTTTGTTTGTTGACCACACACATGACACTTAACCTTTCAGAGATCTGTGTGTTAGAAAGATAAGAAGACAAACGACAATCAAATACAGATGCAACCAGATGCAGGCCAACATGTGTAAATGTAATTATCCTGAGCACATGCACACACACAACAACACAATGCAGTCCACTGCTGCAGCGTCTCTTTCGTTTGTCACGAAACTACGCTTAAATAAAACATGTCAACGTGAAGTGTCATTCGATGCCCACTCACAAACAGTTGTTGTGGCCAACAGCATTTGGTTGCAGGTACATTAGAGTCACTTATTATTACATGAGGCTGCAGCGTCGCCAGCAGTCGGCACATAGTAAGAGAGCCAACTGCTTATTATTATTTCATGAGACATTTGTCTTACATTTCTGAAGCATTCTGAGGAAGCACCACAGAACCGTCCTGACATTAGATATGGAAATTGTAAATTCCGCCCGTATGAAACGTATTTAAATATATTCTGCGTTTTGTACACGGTTGTTTATACTACACTGCATATTTTATGAATCGATAAATGCACGTGCCTTTGATTCCTGCATTGCAATCGCTTCAACTATCAGAGGAGGCTGCGCAGCATTCAATTTGCCGACTGCTCATTCGTAACCTGCGCACACTCTTCACAAACATGCACCGCTGTTTACCATGGTGAGTGATCCTGTTTATTGCAAAATTCAGCCAAGCAGAAAAAAATAATAACTAAAGTGACTTATACGCTTGATGTCATTAAAGATTTGGAGCATCTTCCCCCTGTAGTGTGATGAAAAGTTTGAAACGCATAAATCTGGAAGGAGAAGATGCTGCTGAAGTGAAACAGCTGCTTCACCCGGTGAAAATCTGGCAACTGAAATAAAAAACGACTTCTTTTCCTGGAACATTGACACACATAAGACACAGGAAAGTGGAACGTGCTGCTACTGTGGCCCTGCACAGGAAATAATGGAAAAGTTTAAAATGTAACTCCCCCCCCCCCAGCTCTGAGCCAAACTCCGCCCTCTGCATCACTGTGAATGACTTGATCAGGGACATTAGAAGAAGCTGTTCAAGAAAGTAAATAACCATCATTGTACCTTGTACCAGAAAGCAGCGTGGCTTTTACTTGCCACACGTAGGGTAACAACACAGTCGTGTTTTTATCTATCTATCTATCAATCTAACCTAGCCTTCACTTTAAACTGCATTTTTACATCCAAGCTGTGTATACGCCAGGTGCTACGGTTTTATTTTATAGTGCAGTTTCCGAACTATTCATCTATTCAATTTGAATTCAATTAAAAACATGTCCTTGTGTGAAGGAGGTCGTGCTGCCACAACTTCTGTGACACTCGTAGGACAATAAAGTTCTGTTTAGATTTCAAGTGCAGCTCAGGCAGCAGCAAACTGAGAAGAAAAAAAACATCCGACATAAGAGTAAACATTTCACTGCTGCCGACACGAACCTGCTTTGAATGTTTATTTGATATTCAGCAGGATTATAGTGCAGCATTTGTGTTATTGGTTTGTTTTGACCTTTTATCCAGGACAACATTTTGATATTTAACTTCTGAACCATGTGGTCCAAAGTGCATAAGGTGCATTATTCTTTTACTTTTTACCATTTCCAATCTCTGTGTGCAGATAGCTGTTAGTAAATATTGACCCGAAACACCTGCAGAGACTCGCTTGTGTTTCTGTGGAGAAACGTTGGACCAGTGAACCGTGAAAGGAAGATGGAGTCTAGGCCCCGAATATCTGCTGTTTACACTGGAAGCCTCAAAATATCGGCTGTTGCCCCCTGATGCTAATTCTTTGTGAGACGATAGCTGATTTTCTCAAATTCAAATCATTTATGTAGAATTAGATGTACAGTCCAGCCTCATGATTTAAATATGCCCCTGCACAAGTGAGTGCTTCGGTTTTGAGGTGGACAACTGTCCTTAGTGATGATTGCCTCTGTTTGTCTGCAGGCGTTTTGGAGGGAGAAGGGATTCTCTGGAGAAATAGTCGCAGGATCCTCCACCGACTGTCCGTTCTGCGTTACCTTCGACGCCACCAGCCCCGGGGGTAACGCTGCTCTGGTGGGCTTCATCGCCGGCCAGCAGGCGTCTCAGTGGAGCTCCAAGGAGGTAATGAAAATACTTCTCTTTTTATATTTATCTATAATTTCAATATCATTTGTATTCTGCTTTTAATTGTCATTCGATATGGTTTAAGGTAAACTCAAATAAAAGGTAAAGTGTGTCCCCCAGTTGCTATTGAACACAAATTCACGGGTCTACGAGATAAACTTTAATTGTGTTCAGCCATAAAATATTCAGTTACTGTTGCAGAACCAACGAGTTGCCTGTAGTGAGACTAAACGTTTTTTTCCAAAACTAAACTATGGAGTCCTGGAGACGAGGTGTTTAAATTCAGATGTGGGCGAGCGTTACGACGCCTCGAGAAAAGATAAGACAACAGTTGAATTTTCAGTGTCCTGGGTGTGTGTGTGTTGTGTTGTGTTAATGTCATGTGTGGAGACAGATGCAACATAATGTGCAGCATCCAGACGATGTTGTTGTGTATAAAAAAAAATGCTCAGGGGCAGCATTATGAAAACTGCATGAGAGATTGTGAACCAGCTGACCTCTGGAACACTGGAGCATATAGAGTGAGAAACAGTGGGGCCCTCCTCCCAGCTGCCAGTAACTCCAAGTACATGTAGACATATATGGTTTAAGTTCTTTTCAATTTCACTTTTTTATTATTACTTTTTAGATCTTTATTATTATTTTTCAGCGGGTATTTGCATAATCGTTTGTTTATCTCTGGGCTTTTAAGTGTCAGTCAGTTGCAGTGAAGCGAAAAACAAGCGTCATAATTGCACATGGAGGAAGGTGGAGGTGGAGAGCCCACTCGCCATAAAATGGAAACTTGTTTATTTCAGGTCTGAGGAGCCTCTTGATTGCTCATGCTCGTCCACATCGTGAATACGCAATCTCATAAGAAATGACTTTTAAAAGGTACCTGACTGGATTATTCTGGATTATAGATTCAACACAGTATGAAGCTTTAAAAGTGAAGGGTCTCTTTTGGCCGTGGGTTAGTTTCCCTTTATGCCTGCATTTCTTTTTCCAATTATTGCTATTAAAACAACACTAGGTCACTGGGAATATTACCCATGAGCCCCTGTTCAGAATTCTTCATATTTAATGTTTCCTGGATGAATAGTGGAGATAAACGCTGTTTTTTTAAATTACTTCTAAGTTTTTAGAACACACTTCTCACAGGAGATCGTGCCTGCACCACCTGCACCATCAAATTAATATAGAAAATAGTAAAAAGCTGCATAATATTGCCGCAATCTTCTTCTCCCTTTCATACTTTTGCACCCCCTCCCTTTCTTTCTCTTCCTTTTCTCTCCCTCTGTGTTGACATTATCATTTAATCCCAGTGCTTTCCCTCCACCTGCAGAAATAAATGAATCCAGCCTTGTCTCTCGTGTTGTTTTGGCATCTCAGCCATTATCCCGGCTTGCCACAAAGCTTTAGACTAGTGCCGCCCCCCCCGCTGTGCTTTGCTGCACAGGGTGCTAAATAATTAACCTCCGCTCGCTACTCCGCTGCTAAACAGAGCAGAACAGTGTTGTTGTGTGTGAGGAAAGTGGACATCAAGGTTACGCTGTTCTGTCCAAGTATGATTCAGCCGTTAATTTTTTTTTAAAAATGTTTGTCTCGAGAAATATTTGACTGTGTTCTCGGTGCGCAGATGGATTTTTCAGTTTTGGTTGAAAGTGGCTCAGAAACAATGAAGGGCACGCTGCCATTCCCTCTGTGTTCCCCCGTCAGGAGTATCAGCTCCAAATGGTCCACAGTGGTTGTGCTGGGAGCAAAGGTAAAGTGACGTGCAGATGAGGATCCGTCAGGACGCTTTACGCTGATCCGTTCCTCTCGGTCCTCGGGCCTCGGCTGCTCTGTGTGTAACTCACCGTGTGTGCTCATACAACCAGGAGCATGTGCTGACCACGCTTGAGTTATTCAAATTGACGACTGCTTCCTGTGTCCAGCTTGGACTGGTTTCTATAGAGTATGGATTCATATCTCAGCAGCTGCTGGTGTGTATATACCTCCACCAAGGAGGGTGCGTTTCCACTGTTCGGGGGGGGGGTCTATATAAAACGGTGGGCCCAATTAACTTTATATAACATGGGGATTCATAGCTTTGGTGAAAGTATTTGCTCTCAGCGTTCCCCTCGAGTTGCAAATGAAATGAAGTGAGTTTAACGAGTACAGGCATCTCCCTTTGTTTTGTTTTCAGGCTGGAGAGAGAAGGGAAGCTGTGGTTTCCAGTCTGGTCAGATACCTGGGTCCCGAGGCTGCGTCTTTCATCCACTACGAAGAAAAAGTAAGTGGCAGCTGTTGGATGTAATAAAACAAATAATCCTGTACCTAAACATTATAGTTTCATATTTACTGATATAACAGAGATTAAAAAAAAAAGACATTTCTACCAGCCTTTATTTTCTATTCCAGCAATTTAATGCAAATCTAGATTGATGCCAGAGTGGACCACAGATGTTTATGACACAATCCATATTTGAAAAAGATCACTAGATATACAGTTTATCTAAATGTCAGAAATATGATGAGCTAAGACGACTGAATCATCCTGGATTAACACTGAATAACACCGATTGCCTGCGAGGGATCAAAACGTGTTCTGGCGAGCTGGGAAACCGCCCTGAGACTTTTTAAATGAAGAATTGCAGAGAGAGAGAGAACATCCACAGAGACACTCATACATAATGCAGACAAGCAAATAAAAAATCATTATTGTAAATCTACTGGGTTATGGGGAGTAGGCGTGTCAAGCCTGCCCAAGGTGAGCAGAGCCAACAGCCTCCGAAGGGAACACAGTCGCCGTTATGAGCAGACATGAGCCACGACCACATTACCGAGACCGTTTTGCATGCAGCTGATATCCCACTTTCTTAAATCATGCTGTGACACACATACAGAATTAGTGCTCAGGTCCATTACATGATGTACAGCACACATTGGCAGCATGAGAAACGGCACATTTATCATCCAGATGTAGGATCTCGGTCCCCGGACGGCTCTTTCTCCGCCGCTGAAAGGAGAGATGGAAAGAAAATTACCCCGAGGAAAGTTGGGGCGGGGGAAGTTGAGGGGGAACATCGTGATTTCACTTTGTTGACTAAGAGACTCGAGGGGAACATCGTTTTATATAGAATACAATAACAGGAACTCTGAGTTTAGTGAAGAGACGTAAAGCAGACGTATTGATGGTATAATGTCTGGCCTGGTTTTAAAGCGGCCCAATGGGCGTCACAGTTTATTTATTTATACACTAATTATATTTGTATATTTTATTTATTTAAGTATGAATTATACAGAAGAGCCAACCCACGTGTAGTTTTTAATTTCTCTTGTGGATCCTGGTGGGGTTTTTTTCTTCCCCGTGACTCGATCGAATCCTCACAATGTCGTCATTTAACTTTTCTGCTTTTTCAGGACTGGGCCGAAGAGGCCTACAGCGGCGGCTGCCCCGTTAACGTCATGGCACCGGGTCTACTAACTTATTACCACCCGAGCCTGAGGAAGCCCTGTGGCAGGTAATCACACAACTGATGACAAATACACTGCAGCAACACACCTCTACGTCTATCTGTAGTCTGAACAGCCTCCTATCCTCCTTGTTCTCCCCAAAACAAATGGTTATGCACAGGGATATAGTTGAGTGCAGCAGCGTGACAGATTCTCTTCTGATATAAATCTTTTTAACGGCTAAAATTTGAGTTTGTAGATTGTATCACTCTGTTTGAGATATGGTCTGTGGTCGGTGGATGTTTTTACTACTTTTACGGCACAAAAACAACAGAACGAGCTCCCGGTGCCTCCGGATCACTGACATGAGTGGTGGGAGTGATTGTGCCTTCGCTGAAACGTATTAGTCCGGTTCCAACAAAATGGCAAGAGGTCGACAGGAGTGGGTGTTCTCCGAGGAAAACGTCCCATAATCCATTTCTAATGGCCGAGCTGAGCGAACACGAGCGAAAGGTGGGGAGGGGGATCCAGGTAATTCATCTCCATAATGGCATTAAGTCCACGGGGAGCAGAAGAAGCTCGTTACATAACATGACTCAAACAGCGGCACGGGGCAGTAGCCCTTATCCATATTCCCATATAGCAAATGGATCCTCAAGGACACGCTGTGACCTTGACACTAATCCGGCACATGTAATGAAGCCAGGTTCCGCGGTTCCTCGGTTGACAAAAACTCTGTATTTAACAGCACAACCCGTTCCAGTGGTGTACAGTGGATTAAGGGATTTCATTCGGAATAGCATGAATCTCAATAATGACCAGTGTGGTTTGTATAATTAGAGTGATTATCCTAGGTGGATATATGCCTGCATGAGTGGGTAGTATGTGAGAGGCCCTCGCTTCTCTATTCTAGACGGGTGAGGGAGAGAGTGGGGAGGGGAGGGGGGGAGAGGGAAGAATCGCTGCCAAGAACTATGAATAAAATTTACCCCTGCGGGTCTGTGCTTTGCTAAGTAAAGGCTCTGAGTGCATTAAACGCAGCAGACGTGCTTTGTAGAAAGCAGAATTTTTTTCAAAAAACAGAGGAAATGCTTGTTGTTGCTGCTCCTCTACGTTGTTCGGATAATTTCCCCCAACCGCGGAGGATTAGTTCATTCAACTTATGACCCAGAAATGCGATAAATTAAAAAAATATCACAGGTTTATACTTCACCACTTAAGAAATGAGAGCGATAATTATATCCCATAACTCTAGTCACAGCACCTAACTCTAATAATTACATGTGGAGCTCTCGGGCTGAGCTCTGTGGGTTCAGCAGTCCATCTCTGGGTGTCGACAGTCAGATTCCTGACCTTTCAGCCATTTCAGGATCAGTTCCTCTTCGGCGTCTCTTTTACAGGAGCGATGGCAACACTGCTCCTCCTCCTGAGAACACTGAGACGACTCCTCAGGGCGTCCTTCGTGTGATCAGGGAAGAAGAGCTAAAACACCTTGATTCTCTTTTCAAAAACTTGATTCTCAGAAACACAGGCTTTCACGTAAGATGTCTACGCCGATTTAAGGTTATGGTTGTCAGGAGAACAAGAAGAGGAGGTGGCTGAGACACTTAACAGATGTGACCATGGTTTGTGTGTATTAACAAAGGGAAGATGGAGCCAATGACTAATACATGAGATGGAGGGAGACTCGGGAAAAAATGTCTGAGTCTCCAAGGTCGAAATAATTATCACAATTCCCCACACTGAGTAGAAGATATACAGACTCAAGAAGAATGGCACTCAGTAGAGAATGTACCTCCGCGAAGGCCAAACAATGCTTCACACGATTGTCTCGCTCATATCGGAGATATCTAAGAAATTAAGAGATCTGTGTGTCATTCCCTGGAAAATCAACAACATGTTAAAGAAAGTGGAAAATAAATTCCTTACCTTGCATCTGCACCAAAATATAACGGTGCCATCCCTCCACCAAGTTCAGTGGAAATTGGTTCGGTAAATTTTGCTTAATCCTGCTCCAATAAAACCTTGAGAATCATTTGCTCTCCTGGTCCGGGCGGCCGGAGATCAGGAAAATCTACAGTTTGCTGCTCACTTTTTTCTCGGTCCGATTTTGGTCCGAAAGTCTCAACTGTCCAAAAGTGTTTGATCTGGGTCGGACTAAATTTCCGTCCGTTGGTCCGAGGAACCTTTCACACGTGTTACTGTGGCTCTGATCAATCTGAAAAGTCAGAACATCTGGACCAAACAAGGTGGGGTTGAAAGGTCAGTGGTAAAAAACATAACGTTGGACTTTTAGCACAGCGGTGACAAGTAATCCTTTCTTGCCCCAAAGCCCTGAAAACCAGACCTAAATAAACCCAACAGGTCAAATCTGATGAGCAGGCACAAACAAGTCCGCTGACTCAGCAACTATCACTGTCGATTAACATGAACAAGCCTTGGGAGGATCCCGTCCTGTCAACACATACAGTGTGATTGTGATATACCCCCCCCCCAACAAAACCAACAGCAAAGGATCTGTTTATACAAGGACAATCCAAATACATATTAATCCTCACTTTCTTTAATCAATAAGACAAAGTGATGGAAAACCTGCGGAGGAGGAAATTTGTCAGATACCTGTGGTGCCATGGGGCAAGTAGATAAAAGGAAAAACGTCCCTCCCAATCTTCTATTAGCATTCACTTGCTGAAACGCAGGGTAAAAGAACCCTGACTTCCCACAGCGAGCACAAACAACCACACAGATCTGCCGGCACACCGGTGGAGATGCAGAGTTTCTAACTATCACAAGCACCAACTCGAAACAGAGAAGAGATCCCAGGAGTCTGCAGAGAGAAAGGTTTACTGGTTTCGTGAAATCATGACAAAAATATAAACAGCAAACTGCAGTCAACCTTTACACCAGGGAATTAAACAAACTTCTGAAGTAGGCGAAGATTGTGATGCGAGGAAGCGTCGGAGGAATTCATCAAGTCAAACTGAACATGCAACTCAATCCGTCAGTTTTCTTATTTTCATATATAGACACAAGGCATTTCATTATATCTTATTACAGGTGACATCCATAGACTGTTAATGAGGGAAGGACGTCACATCTGCACCTTCTCCCGTTGTACGAAATGTGATCTAAAACCTTTTCGTACACAGGTCGGGTGCTGCGATCTTTTGATGACGGTTGAAACAAGAGTCTGCGAAGTAGCGCTCGACCAATCGTGAGTCAATCTCAGCCGTCAGAACAGAAACCATGACAGAAACCATCATCTACGTTTTAATTTCACCTCTGTCCCAGTCACTAACATGGAGGAGGCAGTTATTTTGACCTCTAGATGATTTGGCTTCACCTTTAGGGAGCCGTCATTTCAGCAATAAGGCAACAGCGGTTTATAGAAGGAATAATAATAATAGAAACAGAAAGAAAAAGCCTCATCCCTCCGTTGGTCTGTTGTGCTTTATGTGACAATGAGGAGCAATTTCTTTCCAAACCCATTTTGTTCCTCTCCTATTATATTATTTCATTGAGCCCACTGGGAAATGTGATTAAATTGAGCCCAACAGAAGAGGAGTTTGTACACAGAGGTCAAAACGATGTCCCAGTGGCTCAGAGGGATTCTTTTATCTTTATTCCCAGTTCGGGAGCTTGGATAAATCTCAGACCACCGTATTCACCAGTGTTGCATTAAAGTCACGGCTGCTGTCAGACGAGCAGTGTCGGTTAACGCTTATCTCACAGACACGGGTTTAAACAAGGCGCCAATCAAGTTCCATCGAGGCCACGAGGCGTTCCCTTCAATCTGTCGTCTCACAATGCTGCTGCTCATTTCACTGCTCACCACCACCTGCCGTGCATGCTGCTGTAATAAATGTGTTAACTGATTTCTCTCTCCAACACTTTTTGCATCGTCATTTCTCATTACCACACACGGTGTATGCATTGCTTTCCTTCCACATTATCCTTTGTACATCCTGTGTCTGGGTCTCCTCTGGGTTTATCACGCTCCTCGCTGAGGCACGGCTGTATTCAGCTATTACAGAACATCCCCCCAAACAAATCTTTACAGCTATTTGCTGCAGTATATGCTCATGTATCCTATAAAGTTTTACTCTGTCAGGCAACTGCAGAAAACATTCAGGCAATTTCATTTTTCCAAGACTTTAAAACCCAGTCTTTATCAGTTGGAGTCCAATCATACCTGAAGACCTCTGAATGAATAGGCAGCTGGTGAGCATTACCAACACGTAGCTTGTTGACATGTTGTCAAGAGTCCTCTCAGTCCGAGGTCCCGACCTCTCCGCTGTTCTGCAGATGAAATCTCAAGTTGCATCAAGCTCAACGAAAAAACGTCAGAACAGGAGCCTGTCAGTGTTTATCTGTCCGATCCAATAATTGTTATTACGTTAATTAAGAGTTAATTCAATGTGTCTGACGGTGATACAACACAGCTGCTTCTCACTGGATGCTCCATGAGCTTCTGGGTCCATGTCATGCTTCAAAAATATAAAGTTTATAAACTTCAATTATTGATGTGACACGAATGAAAGTTGAATTGGGAGAACGCCGCCCCCTGACAGTGACACGGAATGATCTGCTGGAAAGACGTGGTGTCACTCGGGTGGAGTTGTTTGAACTAAAGAAACACTTTCACTCGTGCTTGTGCGGCGGCGGCGGCGTTGCCGAGCCGAACTTATCCTCTCGCAGACTATCTTTGACAGGCACTGACGGCAGCATGCAGAGAGCACACACGCCAACAACAGCCTAGTTTAAAGGAGCGTAGCTGCAACACTTGCAGGATAACGCTGCTGTAACAGCATTAATTAATCATCACAGGGTTCCGGACAGATTAAAGGTGGAAAGAGGGAACCCTTCTCCACTCCTGATTGGCTGCCTGGGCTAGGGGCTGGTATGGTTCCAATTGACACTTAAAATATTAAAGTGGGGTGGAATGGTGAGTGCATTCGTTCTGTCAACCGTCACCGAGGTAATTTGAAGCTGGGATTATAAGAGAATAGGCTTTCATGTTAAAACAAATAATGCATAATTGCTTATATACATAATCTATGTATAGTCGTAGGTTGCTGGGGCTTTCTGCTCAGCCAGTGTTCATGTATCGGTGGAAGAAAAATGATTTCTTTCTCCTGATATTTTGTTTTTACATCCTGATCAACTTCTAGCGTTAAAACCTGTTTAAAACTCTTCATCAACTTTCCCAGGCCTTTGAAAAAAAGCTTTCTTACTCACATGTGAATTTAATTTTGAGATCGAGATCGTGAATTAGCCCGTCGAGGACTTTCTAAGCTGTCTCGATCAGCCCAGCCCACAACCTGTTGTTTTTGACTCTATGTATTGATACCAGACCATCAGACAGACTTTCACTGCCTTGTTGTGATGTGTGTCTCCACTGTGCCATGAATAAAACTCAGACTTGCACCTGGAGGTATTTATATTCTTCCACACATCCCAAAACCCCAAGAACATGTTGTGCAGAAGTAGGTGTCAAGTCAATACAGCCTCTTTTCAGTGGGCTGGCTCGTATCTAAAAACACCCAGATGTTATCTTGAGTCACTGGCTAGAGACTAAAAGGAACATGTGAACTTATCTTAACGATCTCTTTGCTTTTAACATCTGCATGTTCCTGCCCTGAGGCATGCAGAATCACAAACGCTGAAAAAGCACAAAGCCTACTTCCCCTCCTCTTTTTGTTTTCTGGGTTATCAGAGAATAATTGGACTAAATAAGAGACTTGATGAAATGACTACTTTCTGAAGAGCACTCTCACCTCCTGGAAGGGGGCCTGTCTATAATCTGGAGAGAGGCGGACTCACTTGACAAGAAGACTGAGCAGAACATAACCTATTCACTCTATTAGAAAATACCATCAGATTTGATGATATCAATCAGTGCTCGCAAGGTGACCAACTTTGGAGCAGACACAAGGAATTCACATAACAGCAATTGCACTTTTGTTCTCACCTTTGCTGCTCCAGCTCTCACCGGGTGGATTGGACCAATTGAAAGACTCCCGTCGAAAGGTTGAACTCCTCGTCTTGGGCTTCGGCTCTGTCGCTCTTTTCCAATCAACGCGGCCACAGAAGCCAGAGGAGAAGCACCTCAATCTGTGATCCAGAACAGTAATCTTTACTTAGAGCTGCACCGGCACTACCGAAAGGAACATTGAGTTTAATTCTTTCACCTAATGCTGCGGGGTGTTTTCCAAAAAAATCAACGGATAATGTTACCTTGTACCATTGGACTCACATTAAGGTTCCTACCTCTTAACTGACTGCAGGGGTTATATGAGGAGCTACAAAATGTTACTCTTCAGTTCCACAGAGCGATCGTGTTTGATTTCGCGTTTCTCGTTTTCAGGTTTCATTTAAAACTTTTTCCAGCCCTAATGATGGTGCTTTTAAATGTGTTACTTGTTCTTGTGTTAAACTTGTGAAGCATGGGAAGGTTAGACGAGGTGACTAAAGCTTCACGCACAAGCAATGACGTAACGCTTCCATTGTTGTATGATGCTAATTCAACAACGTGCCCGGCTTAAAGTAGCTTTCAAAGTAAAGTTGCATCATTCAAAACACCAACATTGGGTTAGCTCAGGTTCTGTGTGGTTCACCTCAAGGTGTCTCTTCAGGTTTGTGCTTTTCTTCCCATGGATTTTGTAGCCGCAGGGCTTCTCTCCCCCCACAAAACTCCTGACACTCACCTTTTCTCTCTTCTTTCCAAAATGAGGCCAAATGTCAGCCGCTTCTGTTGCCGTCATGTTCTTTTCCTCTCGCTCTATAATATTCAATCTCCTGCAGGTGCACAGCATGTAAGTGGTGGAGCTAAAGTCCAGTCTGGCCCCGTTGTTCGGACATCACCAGGAAGACTAATCAAGTGTGCAGGAAGAAACTGTCCAGTTACAATTATACTGTTGTTAAAAAGTAATTTTATCCATTCTTTTGAAAGTAGACAGGTCTTTCTTTTTCTGCACCTTAGTCATGGAAAGCTATTGGTAGTCAGTTTTTTTCCGCTCCCATGGAACAGAGAGGAAGTGAATGGAGAGTTGTACTGTGACTGTGTTCTTCTGAGTAACCCCTCCATGCTCGAGCAGCCTGATTTCTCGAGCACGTACTTGCTTTCACAGAGACACGGAATATCTAAGCCTACAGAGACTTGTTAAAGGGCAAAACTACTGTATCAGTTCATCAGAGTGATCTCATGTGCCCCGTAAAACGTACAAAGCAACTGAATGTTAATGGCTTAGGACACTGTGTTAATGCACCGAAAGTGATTTAATTACTCCAGCAGAGAATTAAAATAAACGCCTTTTCTAAGGGGCGACATTAAAGCCCGGTGCTCGGAAACGTGGCTCACGGATGATCTCGTTTTTTTTCACAGGATCCATTGGGCCGGCACGGAAACAGCCACCCAGTGGTGTGGGTACATGAGCGGCGCGGTGCAGTCTGGTCATCGAGCTGCTCTGGAGGTGCTGTCTGCACTCTGCCCCTCGAGCCCGACACCGGAGGAGTAGCAAGCAGAGCTGCACATTCAAAACTGTCCTGCAGAGCAAACACCATCATCCAGTCTCACGTACCTGTCTGGGAGTCTGTCGGCTGTTCTCTCTGCTGTTCTCTCGCTGTCTCAGTCTCAAAATGCACTTGATATATTTTCAACAACAAATTGTAACATGTTCCTATTGTAAAAGAATTCATGTCATGTGATCGGTTTCGATTTAGACAGATTAATTAACTGCGTTACTCGGGCTGTGTAAAGATGGCTTTTCAGATTACAGATTTAAATGCTTATTAATTAATTACATTTGATTACAGTAACTGTGGTATTGTCTAACAAATTGAAGTATATATCAATGCTAAATGTGCAGATTAGATTAAATGTGATCTTTATTCATTAATCTGTTTAATCGAACAATTTGTTTTTACAAAACTAGAATAAAACCCGAGGAAGTCAGTGATTTAAAAACCTTAAGGAGCTTAACTTGCGTTTTTTCATTTCATCTTTTAAAATATTGTAATGTACTCACGCCAAATAATAAAGAAAAGGGAAACACCGTGTTTTAAATCAATTCGAGTTTGCACTTTAACCAGCACTTTATCTCATTCGCCATTCTACATATTTAATATTGAATAACTTGCATTAAGGTTGTGCACGTGAGCTTTAGAGCTTCAGAGCGATCATGTTGTGTGTAAACCAGTTTGCCAACCAGGGGAAATGGGGGCTTTCACATTGTCGGCCTCGCATTGTTTCCCAGAGAGCCGTAAAACCTTCTCGAGAGGCTTGGAGCCGAGCCACACGTGCGTTTTGTGCTCCCACAAAACCACCCAACGTTCAATCCACTGAGCGTACGATGGATGAAGCCGTCACACAATAATAACCTCCCCCCCCCCGGAGGAAGTGATTTAATCGCTATCACTTGATTGCACAGTTGATTGAAAGGAGTTCGTCAGCCCCCGTGTCTCCTGCAGAGAGAGCAGCTCCGACGCCTGCTGACCATCGGATGGTAAAGTCTCTGTCTCCATTGGCGCCGTGGTTTGCTATTTGTCTTTGTTATCACCAGCTTGCACTGAATCAACTGGCCTGTTCCCCCTTGTTTTATTTAAACCTTTCCGGGGCCGACTCAAGGCCGACAACCTGTCTCTAAACACAGCGAGTCTTTCTGCTCCATTTGGTCCCTGATTTGGTCGTTTGGTTGACACTCAAAAGGTTAATGTGTTTTCGTGTGGATGCGAGATTCTGAGCTCATTTTGTGTAATAAATTAAAGCCATACACCGGAAGATCTAGTTGCTTTTTCCCCCGACCTGACCCGACTTTGAATAAAACAGATGGGTGCGCTATCTCAGGGACATCACAGTGCTAAGATTTCTTCTCATGGTATATGTCATCACCAGCTTAAGGCGCGTATGCGGTAACGTACCATCTGGGGGTTTGGGCATCTTGCCTTGTCACTTGCTTTTCCCCCAGTCAATGCAGCGCTTGGATTCCAGGGTTAATGCATGATCGTTGTGAGAGATGAGCATTTAATTCAGTCTGCTGAATCCGAGGTTAAATAAACCACCACTACAAACGGTGAAGCTTGTGACGACGAGCTGCACAGTGCAAGGGAGCGAGAGAAGGAAAACAGCCGATCCTTTTGAGATTTAATCATTTTTGTTGAGCAAGTCAATGTCAGATTTCACCAGCGTCCACTTAATAAATTATGAAGCTTTACTCAGAAATATTTTTTTACAAGCTGTTCAAATAATTTCACGGTAATAAAATAAGATTCAGATTCTCCTGATTTGATTTAAAATCCAGAATCTGTCGAGTTTGATTCGATGAGATTCTCGATGATTCAGTTAAATCAGACCAACGTGTGCAAAACAGTTTAATATTTAAAAACCTGCAAATACAAGAGCATCATTATTATGCATGTTAAAAAAGATGAAGCTGGACTGTTGGTAGCAGATTCTTCGTTTACACACAGACATCAACTTTAATGATCAGGCTGAGCACAGACAGTCTCCTCACTTATTCATGTGCAGTTTGTGTTGACACGATGTCAGCGGGATGTTTGTCTGTGGTGCTAGTTCCCAGTCAGGGGTCGACTTGATGAAGTAAAACTCCCAGACACTGTCCTCCTGACGCCGCCTCTCGGAGCCGGAGATCAGATCAGATCTTCAAACTGACACAATCTGAGCCCAGATGTGTGTGAGCAGAGTCATTTTTCAGTCAACCCCCTCCCACAGATCCCAATCTCTAGATCTGTTATGAGATAGACGTAAGTCACCTAATCCTCCTGTTAAAGTGCGACTCATTTAGACTCTCAAGTGTTTATGCAGATTACAGAACTGACAACGTGATCATCGTCATCATGTCACAGTTCATTTTGGCTTAGGAATAAAACTGTGTTCAAGATAAAACGTTCTTTGAGTTAAAAATGAGCACTTCCTTTTACGTAAGAGGATCTTCGTCGCCATGGTAACACGGATAAACTCTTTGTTCAATGTTAAGGAAGGTTCATGGATCTTTTTGTGCACTTTATATATATTTGTATTTTCCTTCCTTGCCTTATACTTTAATTTCTCTGCAAAATAGTGAATTATTTTTAAAATCTTTTAATCTTTGTTATTTTCATGTCAAGGAGAGTCGCAGAAAAGCATTTCACTGCACCTCGTACTGTGTATGTGAGAAATAAGATTTGAATTTGGATGAGAGATAAAGCTTTGATCGATCAATGTCCGGTGTTGTGTTGACCCCCCGTCCAAGCCTACGCTTTAAACCTTCATCCCACCTGACTTCATAATTACTGCAGCCACTAGAGATCACATAGCAATAAAATGTAACTGCAAGCTGTGACAAGGTGCTTACATTTACATATTTTAATATACACACGTATCCTAATGCAGGGGAAATAATATTCCATAACAAAACCAAACAAAAATATGCAACGGAGAAAAAACAGCTCTGCATCTGTGACCATCAAACTCTCCCCTGCTCTGCACTGTGTGTGTGTGTGTGTGTGTGTGTGTGTGTGTGTGTGTGTGTGTGTGTGTGTGTGTGTGTGTGTGTGTGTGTGAATCTTGTGCCAATTGTTTCCCTTCAAATATCCGATAAAAGATTTCCGGTAATGATTCAAAGTAATGTTGCTGCAATTACTGCAGCCTCTGTAAACACCTGTCGTAGGACTTGCCTCAGTGTTTCCCCCCCGGGCAACAACATCAACTTTAAAAATTCATACATTGCAGTACAGTGAAACCAGTGTATGTGACTGTAAACAGCCATTTTCTCAGGTTTAAACCAGCTTCTTTCTTTAAGCAGTCGCACTTACTATCACACACTATGTGCATACTGTGTTATCTCGACACACAGGAGCACAATTACAATCCAATCCAATCCAGCAACCACGGATTAAATACTTCCCTTTGCAAAGTTTCCTTATTTTAAATCGTGTCAGCGAGGGGTTGATTCAACAGTGGTAATTATGTTTCTACTGCATTTCGCTCCATTGTCATGCAAATAACAAATCAAGTGCCTCTCAGTTAATGTTGGCGAAGGTTGTCTCCTGGCCTCTGCTCCTCTTTCAGCCGTCTGCAGCACAGTTTCTGATTTCTGAGTCTGTTTTGAAAACTTAATGAGTCATTTGTGCGGCTGTATTTTTCAGATGTGATGCACTTCAAGGTCTGCCGTCGATTCAGCAGGTTTGTGTCAAGTGTTCAAGAATGGGCTTTATGCAGTGAAGCAACAAGCAGGTGTGACGGGCAGGTGGCACATTGAATTTCCTCAGTGGTATTCAGGTCCCATCTCAGATCACTGCCCCCCCATTCAACTAGAAGTCTAGTACATACTCAGAGAGTTCATACCTGCACCAAGGCTGTAAATACCACTGTATCACCACATTGAATGTTGAGATCGAAGCAATATCAGATTTTCTAAAATGCTTAAAAAAGCTGAAAGGGATGTTATAGTTTGCGAATCCACTTCAGAATTTAATGGGCTCTTTTGTGGGTAATTTCCCACCTATCAAGGTTCAGCACATTTTGAGCAATCCTGCAGACAGACACACAAACAAAGGAGGAAAAAATAAGTATTTGACAAAACATTATTCAGCACATTAAAAGTAATTTTATGTGGATTTGCAGGGTTTTCCTTAGCAATATTAGGTTTGGAAATGTTGACATTCCATCTTGAATGTTAATCTACCCACTGTACTTTTTTTGCTCATGCTTTAATTAATGTATTTTGAAGAAAATATTGGACAGTTCACAGATTCAACACAGTCAACATGGTGGTCTGTGCTCTTTCTTGTAGATAGAACTGCAAGAACCAGAAAGACAAAGTGGTTTGAACTCTATCACTTGATTGCACTGTTGATTGAGAGGATTCTTCTCAGTCCCCGTTTCAATTCCCTGGAGAGGATCCCCACACTCACCGATCATTGAACGGCACTCGGGGGCCAAGGCTCACTATTTGTCTTTGTTATCACCAGCCTGCACTGGATCAGACGCCTGCTCTTTTCTTCAGGCTCGTCCAGGCTGAATCAAGGCCAGCAATCCAACGACTACATACACAGCGCAGAGTCGGTGCCAGAACGAATCTGACAGACGGGTTTCCACTCAGGTTTGCACAAATGCATGTGTAACAAGGTGCACAGATATCCTGAGAGGATGATGCACAGGCAGAACAATACCACCACACCAGAACTAACATTCATGAATACAACACTGCTCTTCAACAGATCCACCATTCTGCCCCAAGGGCAGTGACAAGGCTGACGACGAGCAGGAGAGCACACAGATGTGGATGTGAGAGATGCACGTAAAAGAAAATCCGTGAAGCACCACGTCCAGTGAAAATAGACTTTGTGCACCATTACAACAGCTGAAGGCGATGAGGGTTTGTGATGAGCTGTGGGAGGACGACATCTTTCCAGTTGTTAGTGCACTTTACGATAAGTTGTCCGCTGAAGGCCAGCTGTTCTAACTGTCCCTCTGTCAGTCCAGGAAAAAGAACGCATGCTTGGATTCAGTGAAGAACCTTTCTGCCCTCGGGGGCTACGACAGTAACTGCTGGGAGAACAAGATGCACCAGCATCTGTCTTGATAGTTATTTCAGTCTCAGTCCTGAAAACCCTATTCTTTCAAATCAGATTATGTCTGAATGTTGATCTTGGTAAATCTGTATTTTTGGTTAAATTGTCCCGAGCACAGACCCGAGGACCCAGAGATGGACGAGTGACAACTCCTCTTTACTCAACTTTTGTCCTGGAATCATTACACTTCTACCCATGTTGATTTTACTACTATTTACTATTCAGATACAGGGTAAACTGTTTTATTATACGTATTAGAATTCTTGGTTCGATGATTTAGGAACAACTCTAAAATCTACTGTAACAGGCTGTTACATCTATTTTATGGGCTACCCCAGTTGTGCAGTCACTGGATTTAATCCTGGGTCTAATTTATCCTTAATATGCCCCCGTAGGAGACACAGCCCAGTGATTTCATTGTGGAAAATAGGCTACCAGCTCCGTCTCCTAAAACCATTTGGATTTTTAGCACTTAATCAATTGTATGAAATTCCCTGGTAAACTGAAGAGAGCGGAGCTGCTCAGGGAGAAAACCTGACCTCACCGTGGTCTTCATTTGTCTGACTGGCTCCCAGTTGGACTCTGCGCTGACTGGGGAGTCTCTGCTGCCTGTTTTGAAGCCTTTAACTGGACTGGATGTCCGAGACCAGTCAGGTCAGCTAATAGAGGGCTCATAGTAATTCCACAGGGAGCTCGAGCTTTTGAGGTTTTAGGCCTGAGAAGCCCTCAGGGAAATCTGGAAGAGTCAATTTCCTCTTCTGCTTTCTTAAGCCACTTGACAAGGCTGTGAATATGTGAATGTGTTCATGTTTGCATTGTGCATTGTGCATTGTGCATGTATGATGCCTTGTTTTGCAGTTCTAGTGAATCGTTTGTATTCAGCTCATTAATTTTACAGCATTGTGATCGCCCATGGTTGTTTTCAACTTTTATTTATTAATAAACTTGGCTTTATTTGGGCCGAGCAACAAAGCTAAATATTTATGTGTTTTAATGCATATTTTAATAATTACAGAAGATAATAGACTTTACATCTTTATGTTTTATGGGAGAAAAGATCCAAAAGACTAAGTTTATCTAAATTATTTTTATTCGGGAAGGAGTTGTTTGAGAGTAAAGATGCTATTTCCATTTGCTCTGTGCAGGTTACGGTGCAGTTAATCAGTGTTGGTGTTGAATCTTGTTCAGATGAATTTTCCTGCTGCACTGCTACAAAAGTGACTTTGGCAGGAATCCACTCTTAAAGAAAATCCTTCACCCGATGTCCCGTCCAGCGACGAAGAGAGGAGGAGGTGAGCTGATTGTAAAAAGTTGTTTGTCTGCATTGTACAATAAACAGAATGAAAGAGAAAATAGGGAGCAATGCAGCATTGAGCTGTGATGCTAATGAGGCTGGAAAAGGAAATTCAGATGCTCGATGAACAGCTTGTTAGTGGCAAGTCTGCTGAATAGAATTATATTGAATTATTGAATTAAATCATGCTTCGCCTCATTGAAACCAAACCATTTGTATTTGTCCTCTTTCAAGGGCCAAGTCCAGTTAAATGACAAATACAAAAATGAACTTATTATGTGCACAACGCTTTCTATTTCCGATTCTGGCTCATTATCAGACTGCATCTGTGCCAACAACAAGGTGCAACAACAAAGACAACAAGACAGAGAAACCCTTCAGGCCCTGGTCCTGCACGGGGCTGTGGCCCTGGGGTGAGGTGAGGACATGGGGACATAAAATATGTCCTGCAGGCTTATCCCGTTTCCAAGCTTGATACCATCTAACCTTTAAGATAAGTAATTATTGTGATCATCAGTACTAAAGTTACTGGTGCATATGTCATGTAATCATTTAGAAATGAAACTCAAATTGTGAACACGTATAATATTCCAGACCCGGGCTATTTTGCTTTAATGTGGCTTATTAGACGAGAAGTACCGTAGATCAGAACATTTTAAACGAGTAAAGGTCAATTAGATTAGATTTTTATCTGAAACCAGTAATTGGGTATGGATCTATACATTTATGGCCTGGAATCCTTTCCTTTTCACACGGCCCCCCCATCATTAGAGGGACCTTATCATGAATGAGCCGCAGTCCAAAGCCCAAAGAACCATTAGGGAATATTGTTTGGACAAACTGTACCAGAGGTCTCTCGTTAAAATCATTGCACGTCTAAATAAAGAAGGTAATTCTACCTTCAGCTAAATAAAAGAAATCCTTGATGGATCCAAATTGACCAAGAAACAGAATGAAGCCTTTCACAAACATCTCGAGTGTTGTGCACTGATTTCAAGCAGCACTTTTCTCGCCTTTCTGCATCAGTCTGTACTTCCTTCTAAAAAAAAAAACCCCTTCTGACAATTATTACTATTATTGAGGAAGTCTCTTGAGATATTATTTGCCGAGGCTGAAATGGGTTTCTGTTTGGATCAGGGACAGATGCAGCTAACGTGAGGACGCCTGCACTCTCGCAGGGTTAAGGTTCATGGATTCAGCTCCAACAGCTCCAGATCAAATTTAAAGCTGCTTCACAGAACCAAAAAAGATCCAGACTCGCGTTATATCGTCAGTTTGAACCAGAATCAGAAAGTATAAAGAACTTGGGCCTGTTCTCAACACCTGAATTTCCCTGAGATTGATTTATCGTCAGCTGAGAGGCCAGAGATCACTGCTGCTCTTCAACAAGGGACGATTCTTCTTCTGTAATGTGCATGGCTCCGTTTCATCAATGTGTCGTTAGCTTGATGTTGTTGTGTGTGCAGGATTCTTATTTGTACTCTCATGGTATAGTTTTATCTCAGGTTCTGCCTTTGTATCCGTATTGATTATGAGTTAATATCCTGTGGATGAGCTGATGTGTAGTTCGGTCGAGTGCATCGTGATGCTCTTACGGTTTTTTATTGACAGATTCTCATGTTTGTGCGTTATGGGCCAAATTAGTTTTGATGCTTGTTGTTTTCTTTTCTTTTTGGTCCAAACTCAAACCCGCTGCTGTTTTGCTCCACAGCCCATTCACGCAATTATTTCCCCGTATTATGAGCTTCAAGGGAAAACCAATATGTCTCATATAGACTCTGTATTCAGGTAAATATTAGAAAACAATTTCACCTCAAAGCAAAGGTCTTATGAGGCAACTTCCTATGATACACGGTCATATTGCTCAGCTCCCGTTCAGGGCTTTATTCTGCAATCAAGACCAAACCTTAAGCTCCATGTCCTGGTACTGATGTCATCTGCTGCTTATCAGGGCTACAAGGTTTTTCATAAAAAGAGACATTCTGCTCCAAGGCAGGACTTTCTCAGATTTTAATATCTAGGCCTGGTGCTTCATATCAGAGGGATTATCCAATTTAGATTCTCTCCATTCCTGATGGGACAGATAGTAGGTTTCTACAAAGGTTGGGGGATTAGCTGTTGAGTGGAGGAGAAGGTGAACGTCACCAAATATCAACATACTCCACATTTCCTGAAATAAATCACTTTCTTATGAATGAGATTAATTTAATTCAGCCCCTTCTCAATGTCCTGATTCTTAATATGTTCGTTTTGGAATTTTTCTAAACCAACCTTGTGGGAAGAAGACATCGCTTTATGTTATCGTACGTCAAAAAGAAAACGCTTGTTTGGATCCATGGACTTCAGACAAAGATGGATGATGCATCTACACTTTCACCCACCTTTCAGAAATGAAGCCAAAAAACTTCTGGTTATTAATGCTGCCATCTTGTGCCAATTAGGCCATTTGAATGCAAAGTATGTGCGGTGACGATTGAAGGATCGGGCCAAGGTAGCGAGGTTTTATGGATATAATCTGTTGACCGTATTACTCAGTTTTTATAGAATCAATTAACTAATTAAAACCAAACTTCCCAGCACCACAACACTTCCAGAACTACTAAAAATAACAGGAGCCATCATTGGGTAAAACCTATTAAACATTTATTTGGACTTTTAAATTTGGTCCCATCTACTCACATGGAGTGGTTTATTACCCACACTGCAGCCAGCCACCAGGAGGCGATCAAGACACTCTGGCTTCAGGCTGCAGATGTGAAAACTTTTGACTTTGAAAACTTCTTTCCTTGAAGGTTGAAACGCGGCTCGGGCTTCACGCTCAGAATCAATGATTCATGGTCAAAAAAAGTAAACACTTCCTTCGTTGCCATGGCATTGTTTGCTCATCCTGATTGAAGGTTTGAAAAAAGGAGGCGAAGGAGGAAAGTATCAGACCAGCAGTTGGCGATGATGCTGTCGGAGATGATCTCCACGGGAGCAGATGGCTGAAGCAGATGATCTGTTGAACACCACTTCTGGTGGTGGGTTGAAAAAAAGCAGCGATTTTCCTGCTTTGAAACAAGTGGCGCCGACGTAACAGACTCGCCGTTTGTCCACTGATGGAGTTCGGTGTTTTAACTCACTTCTCCCAGGCAGCCATTGACTAATTGCTCCAGACGCCGCGGTAGATGTTGTGTGAGCCCCCCCCCCCCGCTGAGCTGAACTTCAGGTTTTTGAGATTACGAGGGCTTGAGTGATTAGGAGTCATTCCTCGAGAGGCACAGACATCGCTGAATGGCTCCTGAATGAAACTTTGCATCGGAGTGTCAAACGTAATTAACACGCCTTACATAAAAGAGTGATTCAGCGGTGAGTCAGCCGCTGTGAGGTTAGGCAAAGTTATCAGTGGCAAATTTGTTTGAAGGGAATTAGGAAGAAGAGGAGGAGGAACACGGGAATCAAACGACTTGTTATGCAGTTCTCTTTCATGCTTTGCCAGTCATAAAAATTATTCTAAGGGATAAAACAATATACATCAAGGCTCAGAAGGGGATGCTGATTATCTTTGCTGTTTCTTCTCGCTCCGACAGGATCGCGCTCTGTATAATGTCTCAGTCTTGTCAGGTTTGAAATGTTCCTCTGCTGCATTTTGTTTATCATGTGCAACAACGTCTGACCTCTCCCAAGTCGCCGTGAAGTCACGAAAACTCTTTCTTTCCATTTTGTTTCTACATCGTTATCCATAATCATGCTCGGCCTGTTTGTGCATTTCTTTTCTCCTGGCACTCTATCATTCCGGTCCGAGCTGAGTGAGGAAGACGTCATGTGAAAGTTACGATGTTTACGATGCCACAGCAGCGGCTTGATAAATCTTAGATGGGTGTGTTTTGCTTATGGTTGAACATCATCCCGGCGGCCCCTCTCGTGGAAGCGTTAAAGAGAGCCAACTGTTTGGACTCGGGTCAGCGGGGAACCCAAACTGGATGAATTATGCATGGTGTCTGCTCTCGGGCACACAGGCCTGTCTGTGCTGTCGATGGACCTGCAGCAGACTGAGTTACAGAGATCAACAGCAGCAGATATGAAGCAGGGAGACAGAAAAACAGCAGTAAAGAAGGATGAAGCTCAGAGGTATATGCATAACATGGATGAGGTTTTTTTAATCTTTATTCAAGAGCGTGGCCTTTCAGTTTGAGGGACGGACTTATCGATTTAATTGCTGAGATTTCTTTTGTTTGAAATAGCCCCTGATTGTGCTTGTGCTCAAACTTTGCGCTTACACTCGGATATTTTGCTGTTTGGACACATTTCCTGCGCTTCAGCTCTTCTCTGGATTTGTTTTGTTCGGCACTTGGATTTTTTTTGTGCATTAATCATCTATCCGTCATTTAGGTTTGCAGTTGTGTTATAAAATGGAGGCCTCACAGTTAGTCAGAGCCCAAGGAGGTTTTTTTAAAACTCCAAAACTAATTGTTAAAAAGCATCATTATGCAACTTTTTAACCTTCATATGGCAGCTTCAAAATCATTTTGAAGAATGGTGCCTGTCATTCTCACCCCCACTCTCCAAACGCCTGTTCTTGTGCTGTGTAAATTTGGTGAGTGGGTAAGTGAGTCAGCGTTTTTCAGGCCCCGCAAGTACCAGAGTCATAGTGAACTTTAGATCAGTTAAAGAGTCTTCGAATACGTAAAGAAAAACAGCGTTCGTCTGTCATATATTAAACAAGGAGACTTAAAATACCAAGATTTCAAAATGGAGTTTGGTGTGTTTGTGTACAGCTCTTCTGGTTCAGGAAGCCGGGGACCACAAGGGACCTTTTCAAGGTAAAAGGATAAAAACCTCCTACTGCAAATTTAAAGCTCAGGTTGGTGCTCCACGGAAAGACAACTGATAAATCCCACCCCCTTCAAGCTGTCCTCTCGTCAAAGCTACCCCCCCAAAACACATAAACGTGAGCTGGTTGACAACTGCTAGATGTCGACTGTTTTGAGATTTGCTCGCTAACTTCTGGCGAGCATCTCTACTTTAATTGTGTACATCTACCCGGCTGAATAGTCACTGACGACCAATCATTTTATTCAGACTGAATAAAATGATTGGTCGTGTTTATTACAGTCGTGCAAGGGCCAGAGACACCGGCTTTCTTGTTTTTTAAACATTTTGTCAGATCTTTTAATTATTGAAGCTATCGAGTTGTGAGGATTTCAACAAAGTTTCCCAGAAGCACATTATCAACCCTACATTTAAAACATCTTTGTGTTTTGGACCATTTTTCAGACAAAACCACAGAGGGAGTGTGGGAGAGAATATTTTCCGACACATTCATCGGGTGAATAATCAGATTAATCAGTAATGAAATGTGGAATTGATGTTTGCAGCCCTCCTGTCGTGCATGAAGCTGTCCACTGTGTTTATCCGTCTCCCCATTTATAGGAAAGAAAGTGTCAAACTGAAACTATCTGCATGGACAGATATCACCAAAGAGAAGAGAGAATCTCTGTAACTTGGGTGAAGTGACCCTTCGGACAGATGGGGAGGAAGCAGAGTGAGACGGAGACGCGGACGACCAGAAATGTCATAAATAATGGGAAGGAACCGGACGTGAGTGAGAGGATGGCAGGACGAGCGAGTGGGAGATGGAAGTGAGACGGGGGGGCGCATAGGTGGAGAGGAGTATATGAAAACACCACAGGGAGCGCCGGGCAGATTGGCCATCTGGACCTTGGGTTGACAGCTTGACGTGAGCCGAGTGCAGCGGATGTGGAGCAAAAATCAGTGAGCGCGGCGGCGGCGGCGGCCCCCCCCCCGAGCCGCGTGACACATTCCACGAGAAGCGTAATTAGGGGCTGGTGAGCGTCACCGTGAAAACAGAACGGTCGAACGGGATCAATGTTCTGCTCTCTAAATTAATGAGGCTAATGTTGACGTGACAGACTCGTCACTCGCTGCAGATCTGTGGGATTTCACATGAAGATAAGGAAAATGCTTCTCACACACACACACACACAGAGTTTCAACACACAAAAAAATGATTAATGAATAGTTTAATTTGACCAATTCATATTGCTCACCAGTAAAGTCATTATTTTCATTATAAAACATACTGTTGAAAGTGAACAAAGAATACAAGTGCTTACTAAATATCAACAAATTCAAGGGGGGTTGGGGGGGGAAGCAGAAATTTACAATAGAAAATTAGCATTTTCCGACGTAGAAATATGATGATTTGCAGGTTGAAACAAAGAATTCACGACTAAACTCGTCTCAGAACGTAATTAAGAACGTCTAATGGACGGGGGGGCGCACGGCAGGAAACTTCTCACTTTCTCATTAAGGGTGGGGGTGGGGTGGGGGGTGGGGGGAGAGAGTCGGGGCCGATTATCGTCAGGAAAGTGAAGCGTGTGTTAAACATAACAAGTCATAAAAAACGTACAGCAGTGGATCAAAGTTATCTTTCAGACAAGAGCTTCCTAATGAAGACTGCCGTTGCGAGTTTTTGTTCACGAAGACGTACACGTTACACACATGAAAAAAAAGAAAAGCCCATTCGGTAACTAGAGCACTGCCGGAACGTGAGAGGAGGAGGAGTTGAGGCTTCTTTTGATTTTTCCCCGGGGAACAAATTCCGGGATCTGTCGCCCGCCCATGGTTTGGAGAGCCAAAGGCAGAAAAATGCACCGTTTGGCTCTTTGGTATTTGGTGTTGAAAATGGCAGAAACACATATTCATTAAAGTACAACATTAACAACATTACAACTGCAGAAAAAGTACAATTTACCCTCGATAGGAGCTTTTTCTCTTTTTTCTTCCCCCCCTTTCTTTTGCATCTGATTGCCGTTCCCTGTCCGAATCAAACCACATCGTCGAGGTGCGGTTGTGATTAGACACAAACTTTTAAAAAGAAACCTCAGCAGATGTCAATGGCTGGGCGATCGCCTGCTTCCCTGCGGTAACTTTCCCACACGCTTCAAACAATCTTCCAGCCGCTGACTTGGTTTCCAGCGGAAGAAGCGGGTTCCCTCTTCACTGACAGGTGCACAGAGAAAAACCAGTGAGTCGTAAGAGTTTCCGCTCCGGTGAGGCACATTTACATCATCCTGGCCTTTGATTAGTCTTTCTCCACGAAAAAAAAAACGCTTCATGTGGAATCAGAATATGCAAAACCCACTTCATGTTGCACACGGCCGTGTCAGCGCAGCGGTCGGAGCTACGTGTTCAGTGCAAACAATTCATTGTTCACTTTAGCATTTTCTCTTTTTAAAGCCTCTTGAAACTGTACAGTGTTTTTCAAGCGAAGCCGCGTTGTCCTCATGGAGACAATAACCTCTACAGTTTCCATGTTGCTCATCCATTAGTGCTCATGAGTGTTCTCCCAAAGGTCTGCTATTCACCACCAGGACTGTGTTCCCCACAACGTGTCCTTTTGTGTGGCGGGAACACGACCTGCAACACGGCTGATGATCGATGACCACAGGCCAAACGAAGGACGTTATAAAATCTTAACAAAAAGAAAAAGACGGTGTTATCTCCTCATCGCCGTCCTCCTTTAGCGTGAAGGAGCGTTCTTGAATTTATTCTCGGATGTGGATAATTGGAGTAGGATCCTTGTTCTCGTCACACGTGGCCCCTCCTGTATCCCTGTTTGGCCTGAGGCTAACGGATGGTAGGCACATCTCCCAGCCAGGCGCCGGGCAGGGGGCGCGGACACGTGTACTCGTTCTGCCGGGGAGAAGACAAAACACAGACAACGAAGTTAGAACCCTTTAACAGCTGGTGTGTCGCAGTTACAAGAGGTGGTGGTTACAATGTAAAGTTAATTACAGTGCCCAGTGATTTGATAACAGCACAATGGGGCTGCGACGGTGCCAGCGAAGCAAATTAGGGTGAGCAATTAAGCAGATGATGAAACATCAAGTGCTCAGATAGCTCAGGAAGGCTTTAGGTGGCGCGGCTTCCCCAGTGTCGGGCGCTGAAACAAGCTTTCATTAGGAAAATGTTAATTAAAGCCGAAATAATCACAAAAAAAAAAAAGAAGTTCAATTGAACCCGTCTACCTCCGTCACGTCGTGTCAGCTATTGTTCGCTACATTTGAAATTTCAATTATCCTCCAGTCGAGCGCTGATCCTGAACAGTTTCTACATGGATTCATGAAGAGGGATACATTTCCCTGTTTTACCTTATCAACAGATATTTAATGTAAAACGTCTTTTCTTCACTCACATCAGAGACATGTTGATGAACTGCATTTGGCCCCTGTGGTGCAAATACAGGATTATATTGCATTGAATAGAGTTATGGTTATTTTTTTATCTGATTTATTTCGGATTCTTATTATATTTCAACATTTGCCGCTGCACTGCTGAGTCAAACTGAACTTTCCTCTCTAGGCAATTTATGAAGGTGTATCTTGTATTATTTTATCTGAAGGATGCAGACGCAAATAATAAAGGCAACAACTCCTTTATGTACTGACTAGGTAGCAATTTAAAAACATAATGGTATTTTATTCAATACCTTTTTCAATAACGCTAAAATAAAATACCTGGACAAGCTGTTATTTCTTGGATTTATCACTGATGTAATGTGTAGTAACACCTCTTCACGCAGTACGAAACACATTCAGTGGAAATGATCTATCGTCACCTCACACATTTGCATCACTAGAAATTCCAAATTAGAAATCATGACAAGTGAATAATTCGGGACCTTTAAATGTCAGCGCTCTCGCACAGGTCACCTCGGCGTCGTGGAAATGTTGTTTCAAATTAATAAGAGACTCTGACATTCTGCTCCCATTTAAGAAGTGATCTCCACACTGACGGGGGGCACCGCCGCCGAGTATATCCCAGATTGCCTCTCAGCGTTTGTGCTTGGAAACTCTCTACTTTATGGCTTAACCTTTAAAAAAGAGCCTATTTGGGGACTTGGCTACAGGTAAAAAACCACGTTGCCTTAATAACACAAATGCTGCGAGTCTTGCCGGTCTAAGCAATTCTCAAAGCTTTCAGAATCTGCTCAACGTTTTTTTTGCTGCTCAGGCTGAGATTGTTGTCGATGTGAAAGCAGATCTCTGCGACGCGAGGCTCAGACGAGTGCGCCCAGAGCAGAACTTTGATTCAAACCTTATCAAACAAGCTGACAAGTCTTCACTCAACTCTTTATCTACCTCTCAGGTGGAGTGTGAGTGAAGTGCAGACAGCTGCGCACGTCGTCGTGCCTCGGACACTCTCAGCGGTGCACGCGCACAAGCATGGAAACAACTTGCAGCAAAAAAGCCCGGGCTGTGCTGTGTGCACACTCGCACATTAATGTCAAGTCCGATGAAAGCAGCACAAACGCTGAGGGATGCAGGCCACCGCAGGCAAACACACACACACACACACACACGAGTCTGTGCAGCTTCCTTGTTAGGACACTGCATTGACTTCCATTCATTGTGCACATACTGATCAGAGCTTCTCAAGGTCATGATGCCTTCACCAACCGATCGTCCTAAACCTTATCACTCCACCTTTATGTGTAAACCTGACCGTCTGGGTCTGGAGCCGAGAGGTCAGAAGGTGAATCCTGAATCAACCGCTACAAACTGAGGCTTCAAAACTTCAAAAAACACAAGATCAGAGACACTGAAACCACAAACCAGGACGACTGACAACCAGAGAGACTGAGCCTGAAAGTCTTAGATATGATTGAGTACGTAGGCGACATTGACTGATGTGCGCCGGCCAGTGCATTAGCTCCGGCTCCCCAGTTCAACTGCCCAGTTGACAGACGAGGCAGCGGGTGTCGTTGAGATCACTTAACTATAATTCACACCATTACAACTCACATCTAACACCACATGCTGTGTAACGGCACAGTAATTGATAGCCAAAATCAATGTGGCCCCATTGAAACCAGTAGTGGTGCAGGTGCTGGCATTGACAGTGTTGTTTATCTGGAATAATAAAGAACCCTGTGATTACACCAAACATGACAACTTGGAATATCTCTGTTTATTGTTGGTACTGTATTTACATATATAGACGTATATATTGGTTCATTTGACGTCTTGCTTTTACTCTCAGCCACGTTGGACCTGAATAATCTAAAAATCTAAATTCCAGACATGTCCTCGTCCTTCCTCGCTGAGCGGCTGCAGGATTGCTTCGCTTGAAAGACGCTGGTCACACGGCCGACTGTCGTGAGGCTCATTATGATGCGATTTGATGGTAGAATCTCACAATTTGAGTCGTTTCTGGTTTTTCCTTTCGTTTTGTTGCTCTAATGACGCACAACTCCACATATATCTGAGCTGTTGTTTGCCAAAACTCATTATGCCTCTCAAACACGATTGTCTTCAAGGGTCTGGCCAAATGAGCAGTGTTGTAATTCACTCTAGTGCTCGCACCTTTTCAAACGGTTACTTTGCAAACACTCATTAGCCGTTTGATGGCTCTTAGCCATAAGCTGGAGACTGAGCTTTTCTACGACACTTTGCACGACTGCACCGGATAGTTAAGGATGTTTTATTTCAACACACTCCGACAAAGCTCATCCCTTCTGCCCCCGGGATTCAAGACCTCCCGCTCGCTTCCTTGACGGGGACGAGAAAGACCGAGAGGAGGTTTTGTGTTTGACTGCTGCTGCTTTTTCAAGAATCTTTTCTAGGGCAACGTTCGTGGCCTTTCCACAACATCACAACCTGCATTTGAGGAATAACTTGTCCTCCTCCACCTGCCTGTGGCAACATCTGAAAATCCTGCTGACATTTCCACGAAAGGAGCACAAAAGCAGTTTGTCTCTAAAACGAAGGCCGAGGCAGCTTCCTCTGCTTTGGCCAAAAGTGGGAGTTTCTTCTCGCTGGCAAAGGCCCAGGATAAACTTGGAGAACATTGTGGTCCAGGGTTCTTCCTCACCACTAATTCAGGATGGCAGTGTGAGGTAGAGGTGAAACTTTTTGGTTATTACTACCGCTCAGGATCACAGAGCAGCCCTGTCACTGTCTCACACAGCAAACACCAGGAATACGAAATGCCAGGGCTAATGCGATGTCCAGTGACAAGCCAGCTGTCAGGACACATCTCGAAAATTGCAGTGTGATCTCAAAGTTTGGAGCGCGGAGCCGGATTTTAGTTTTACCTAAAGGACAAACACTCACTGTCCATTTTAGATCTTGTCACCTCACATACCCTCGAGAATGTTATTGCAAATATGGCATTTCTATGCAACGCGAGCTCTGAGCTATTGGAGGAAGAAGTTATGAGAAGCTGGCAGCTGGACAGCGTTGCCTTGATACTGGGAGAGGACTTGGCTCGTGTAGTCTCCACTGTCACAGCAGCAGACGCTCAAGGAGTGAAGTCCTCAGAGGGACTCGTCCCCTGTAGTGGTGAACATCACTTTGAAAAAAACAAAGTAAACTCTTGGAAGTTTACTATGTATTTTATGAAGGCTACAAGGATTTAATCAAAGTACATGCACGGCCCAAATACATCCTTTACACAGCTCTGGAGAATATTACTGGTCAGCACTCCCATAACCCAGTATTGATTATATTCCATAAGCAAAACCATATAAGGTTCTATAAGGCAGATCTACAGCAACTGCGCATTCTGGTTGCATGTGATTCGTTTCTTCTACTGCAGATCCGGTTTTTACTGCTGCATGAAAACTGTTCAAAGTCCAAATAAAGACTTTATGATATGTTTGTTTTTGAAAGCTGCTATATAGAAAGGCAATATTATATTGTTTATATTTATTTTTATATTACCATTGTTTCCCCTATGTCTGTCCGTGTATCTGTTTTTATTTGTCCCTGCTTGTATTTATATACAAAACTTTAATTTCATCGCTTCATCTCGACCAGGCCTCTCTGGCAGAACAGATATTGTATCCTAATAGAACCTGCTTGGTTAAATAAGGAATGAGATCTGATATTGATAATTAATTTGAAAACAAACAAAAGGTGCCACGGGTCTCGATCCAGATGTTGCGTAAATTTGAATTCATCAAAAAAGAAAATACAAGCCGACGTGCACTTTGATCCACTACTTTTATGCAAATATTGGAGGTGGAGGGCATCAAGATAAACAGCTGGGGGCAATAATTCTACAGTGAAACGCCATTAAACCTCTGAGAAAGAAGAGAGCATAAAGATAATGTAATTGAAAGAGTCGTTCAAACCTCAAACGGTAGAAAAATATGATGGATATATGGCGTTTACGTTTGATTTATGCGCCGCATTAATTTGAGTAATGTTACACTCTCCTCATCGCCCACACACACAAATACGAAGCGCTCGTTTGCCGCCAATTTCTTTCCCCCTCGCCGATCGTAATGGCAGCGTCGGCTGATGTTCGAGTCAAGATTGTTTCACCTTCTTCACGATTTATCCATCAGGTCTGTTTTCATTGCGTTTGGTCACATTTTACCAAACATATTTTTTGCAGTAATGTGAGTATTTCTTTTAATTTACACATAAAAATAAGTGGATGGAAACCGGTTGGGTCTGCAGGTTTTTGCAAAACTTGGCCTGTGATATGGCAGTTTTATTTATACATTGTGAATATGCCTGAGTGGTTGTATTAGTAGAAAAGGCATTAAAGAGCGCAAACGTCCGCCAAGGCCCCAACGGTCTCCTCGTGAAACCCCATTTAAATTCACTAGATCCAGTTTCTTACTTTGAATCGACACCATATTGCACAAACTCATAAATATCTGTCCGTTAAAAAAATTGTTCATCAAGATCCATGGATTCTTTTCTGAGAAATTAAGGAGCATGTTAGAGAAAGGGAACAAAATATTCCTGGATCTGCCTCCTGATCCAAAAATTAACTGGTTCTTCTCTGACCCACATCCCATCCAACCAAGTTTCATAGTAGATTTTGCTTAATCAAGCTCAACAGCAGACTAACAAACACATGAAGATGAGAAATTACCTCCTAGATAATATAACATATCAGCTAAAAGTGATCAAAATCATAATTGAAAGGCAAACATGTGCTGTCCTGCTATGTAGGAATTACCCTCCTGTGACGAAGCACTGGTTTTCTAAAGAACACAGGTTACATGTCCAGAGCGACATCCACCCCCCCCGAACGCCTTTATGTGATTTTAATTAGGACACTAATTAGCAGGATACAGACATAAGATCATTAGATTGCTCAGAGCCAGGACAGCTGGAAGTAACACGGACATATGCCAGCCACTCACAGAGTGATCACAAGCCTCCGACTCCACTCAGGGCTCCAATTACCTTGTTCCACTTCCACACCCCCTTTGTGTGAAGTTGCCATGTTCCCCCTTCTTTCCCTAAAGACCTGGGAATACAGAGGCTTTGTGAACAGTCAAGTTAACGACTCACCGGCTGCACTGCGACTTTGGAGACGACATCAAGGTGTGCGTATGAACACAGCTGCTCTCATTTCGGCCACGTATGTGCAAACGTGTGTGTTTGCGCGCCCGTTTTTAGATTCTACACGTCAGTTGAGATCATGACAGACACGGCTCAGCTCTAATCTCCATTTAGGATACAGACAAAAGGACAGATTAAAGCCAGGCTTATTCCTGTTTAAAGGAGAACAACAATTATACGAGGTAAAGTCTTCCGGGGGAGCTGATGCCTGAATAAGCTCTTGATCTCTGCAGCACAGATACTTAGTCTTTCTCCTAAGCTCTCGCTGACACACAAACACACACTCGGTCCCGTGTCTAATCGTGACCAAGTGACATTTCTCGCTTGAAGAAAAAAAAAATCTACGTATTGATTTACTATTGTTTGATGTCTCAGTTGCCGGTGAAAGAGCGGAAATCAAAGTGAGGAAAAAGACGTGGACAGACATCTGCAGGAGATGGTTTGAGGTAACGAGGGAGCCGCTCGCTGAGAACACGACAGAGTTCAGTGGGAATAAAAAAAGGCGAAGTAATGGACTTCCTTCACTAATGGTCTGACAAAAAGTCGTTCATCAAACACGTCTAATTTTGTTTTCGGCAAGGTCAAAGCAGCTGTGCCCGGCTATTAACGCAGAATATTAATGATGCCATGCATGTATCAGGGAAAATTAATTACGTGACTTGTAGGCTCCACCAACATATCTGTGGGATTTAATATTATTCTGCTTTTGTAATGCATCCCAGATCTCTTTTTAAATATATACATTTACTGTATAAACACATTAATATTAGTGCTGAGAGCGTGAATGTATGAATATATAAAGCAAGTGCAACATTCAGCATCAGCAGCATCAGCCACCATTGAGTTTAACCTGCTAATAGTCCGGTTCATAATGTGCATTTGAATCTACTTGTGTGAAACATCTTTGACCACAGACTTTTTAACTTTGCAGAACTTTTAAAAACCTCGAGGAAAGGAAAACTAGAAAAAAGCCTAAAATGTCTCTTTAGGAAGAGGCAGCATTTCTCTTTAACTCAAATTTATTTTTAATTGATAGCATGAAGATGTCAGTGTTTGAGAAAAGTCTAAATGTGTTTAACAGCTTGACTGTGTCCCCCCACACTATCTTCGTCTCTGACATCTCCAAACGTATTTCATTAGAGGAGAATCTTTACAGACTCGCGCGTTAAGTGGGCCAGAGAGAGTGAACCGCGCTGAAGGAACATCATCATCTGAAGTTAAACAGTGAGCGGTTCTGTGTGCGTGCATTAAGCATGAGATGCAAACCGCGGTGTGGAGGTAGAGCTGAACGTCTCCCAGAGGAAATCTCATACGCTGGAGTTGTAGCAGCGAGCATACGGAGCCCGTCCCTGATGAAAAGTCTCACATATTTATGTAAGTGCATGCACATGCATGTTTATCTGATCTCGAGGGTTATGATTTATGATGATTGTGATTCATGCAGGTGATGGATGACCACATCAGGAACAGCAGCAGACCCCCGACCGCATATATTCATCATGTGGCTCACAATAAAAATCTATTTCACATGTGTGGAACAAAGGAAACGTACATAAAACAAAGCAATCAATACGTTCTTGCCCTTGTTAGGACACATGTATCGTCTGAGGGATAATTCCCAAAGAGGTATTCTGCTCGTGTGCCGGAGGACGTGACCAGGGCGTCGTCCATTACTCGTGTCCTAACACCGAGCAACACAAACTGCCATGTCATTGAATTAATACCTCTTCCTGACGGAGTGTTTCCTGGGTGGAGCAGTGATCTCAGCCCCTGTGGTTAACAACATCATCAAAAATAATAAAGACTTTCTATGCCTTTGATTTTCTAGTGCCGCGTTGCTAGGCAACGTGTAGCTTAGCTAAAACATAAGTGGGCTGACATCAGCTTGACGAGGATATGCTGTGCCTGGATAACAGGTTTTTTTTTTAAGTCTTTCACCAAATCTAAAAAAGGGTTTCATCGTCACACAGGTTCAGTGATTATCGCCTCTGGAAGCTTGAAGTCACTTGAGATGGAGGAATACAGAAGAGTGTTGCCTCACGTACGACAGGATATTAAGAGGATCTTTTCAACGGAGATAAGCATCACCCAACTGTCCCTCTCTCCGTTTCCCCCTCACTCCCTCTTTCTCCACGTCTCTTCCATTATTCTCCCCCCCCCATCTCTTTGTTATCTGTGCAGGTGAAGACATGTCGGCCTCAGCAGTTCTGCCCACACTCTTCCCTTCAGCTGCAGGACACCTGTGCAAATTACAAAGGACTGATTTACTAATAAGTAGTAATCAGGTGCAGCTCCATCATTACGTTTACTATGGTTCCTCTGCTGCACATGCCAAAGTGTCCTTGGGGAAGACACTGAACACAAACACATCGACAAAAAGCAGGAATGCAAAAGCCACACAATGGAAACACAACCACAACGGACGTGACTGACAACAGGTGTTGCCGATGAAACGGTTCAGGTGCTTGGAGACAAAACATCTAATTTAAAGCTGCATCTGATCCGTCCAGGTTTTCACCAACGACAGCTCGCTTCACCCATACGTCCACGACTTGACCACAATAAGTTACTTGTGTCCGTTTCATTGCCGTTTCACTCACTTCTGCTGTTGTGCTTTCCATTCGTGCTTGTGTGAGACGTCACGGTCGCCGTAGTGATGAGCTGAGCGTATAGAAACACTGCAGGAATGTGACTTGCAACTTGAAGCGCTCGGAGTCATCAGTAAGTCCAGAAAAACAACGTATGAATCCCGTCCATTTACCGTAAATGCTACTGTGCTAACTTTGCACCTTTGCCACCTCTGTTGCGGAGCTTTGGTGAAACTGTGACTTTCGTGGAATGTGTGAGCTGGAGGGAACCTCCCACATCGAAATGAATCATGTTGAGTTAAACAGGAATCGTGTCAGTTGCTTGTCTGTGAGTCGGATGTGACATTAAATGGAAAGCAGCTGCTCAGAAAGGTCATAACTGCATCAGATCTACTGGCACAACCTGCCCCCCCCGACTGTGACATGTTGATTTGCACCTGCTCCCTTTTACACGTGTGAGTCAGACTTTCAGGCAAATTCAAAAAGCTAAATGCAACGAGGGATTAACCTGCGTGTTGCTATGAGGATGATGATGTGACGTTATTTGGGTTTGAGGGAAATCAAATGGAGGAGGACAGACCAACAATGGAGGCGGACAGGCAACAATTCAACGTGTGTGACTCACCAGCAATAAGCAGTGGCATTTCCCTCACCCACTGTGACCCACCAATTTTGAAATAAACAACAATTTTCTTTCCCTGGAGCCTTCCCTGGTTATGTGGAAAGCATCGGGGGGGGGGGATATCAGTGACGGGTCTGTGAAGTGCAGCTCAGGACCGTCGACTCCTGCAGAGGGCGACGAACCATGTGATCTACGCTCTCAACTCCGCACGACCTCGCACACTGCGAGGCTGCAGAGCCGGAGCTGGTTGAATGAGCCTCACCAGGCCGGCTGCAGACTCCTCCAGCCTCCGAGCTCAGGTAAACAACTCTGCAGCCGACAAGTCCGACACAGAGAGACTCACGAAACATTTCCCTTCCTTCAGACCAGCGGGACGGCGAACGAGCCTCGGCCTTGTCTGGCTCTCTGTCCTCTGTGAATACATGGCATCACCTTGTGCATAGTTTCATCTCGTCTGCTTCCTAGCTTGTCTGTCTTCTAGCAAGATTATGTAAAAAAGATCTGAACTGATCACTTTCTCAGGAAATCATGCATTCAAGTCAGACGTGCTGAGGTCTGGTGGTTTGTGCAGCTCTGTGCAGGTTGACAGAATTTTTTATTTTAAGAGCCAGACGGACTCCAGTGGGATTGTTTGGCCTTGGTGGAAGTTTTGCATTCTACTGATGGCGACTGTATTTGCATTAAACATAGATTATTTCCTTTATATTCATGTTATATTTTGCATAACAATTGTCATCATATCAGCTTTGCACTGTGCACACTTCCACTGCGGCATCTGTGTCAATCTGTATCTCTCAGGGTCCTGCTGGAAGTAGAGCGTCACAGGGTTTTCTGCTCTGGTCCTGTCTGCTTCCTCTTATCTCAGCTCTGGACATCACCTCAACACCTCTCTCCCAAACTAACACAACCTTTCTACAACTGTGTTTTTAATTTTAATTTGAATGAAAATAAGCTTTTTGTTCAAGGGCATCAGGCTTTTTATTCGGGAACAGTGGCTCATATGAAAGTAAAAGCATAAAAAGCACCTTTCGTTTGTTCCACACAACCGAAGCCGGCTTTTCCCTCCTAATTTTCTTCTATTGACTTTTATTCTCACCAGAGAAATTCAATGGCTAAGCGTTGGACGGACCGTAATGACTTCCTGTACGAAATAACCCAATAATAACTAATAGAGGGAAGGAAAAGTCGTCCGAAATTAGAGTTCATGTGTATTATTTCTGTGGCCCGAGACAGTTCAATTAATCAACATTTTATAAGCATGAATAACTCATTACCGGAGCCACACAAGGGAACAGAGTCTGGTGTGTGAAATCATGTAATATTGTGCAAAACCGTGCAGGCAGCGACTCAGACGAACTAAATATTAGCTTCCAGTGAAAATGTCACCGTGACTGTGTCGTTGCCACCGACATCGACTTGGTAAAACATCTGCGCATGAATCAAAATCTGTACTTGAGTCAGAAATTCAATTCAGGGGCCTGTCTCCACGCGTTACAATGCATTGTGATATGATTAAGTGTGATAGAATTGTTGTAAACACTTTTATTATTACGTTATTTCCAGCGGACAGGATTCTGGCCCCCGGTTGCAGGACGGGGGGGATGTTGGCATCAATAAGAGAGACAGATGTAAATTAAAATGGACTCCTGCACATTGTAATAATCATGATAGAAACCTTTTTAGATGATTGAGCACATTTCGTTCGGACAGATATTGGTGCAATCTTATTTTATTAGGAGTAAAAGAGACATAAGTCAACTCAAATTAAGCCTTTGAAACCGGCCCATTCTTTATCCGTAACGCTGTGCCGCTGTAGTTCATACACTGAGTGTGTGGTGTCTTCGGTAATTGATTTCGACCATGCAGAGCTGCTGGTGAGTGAAGAATACTGATAGATTCCTAATGGCAGTGGTACAGCTGGATGTAAAGTGAATTCTTCACAGGAATCACAGGCATTTAAGAGCCGCATTTTAAAACGACACACTTTGAATATATCCAGAGGGAAGTCAATGTGTTTTACAATAGCTGTGTTTAAAAATTCACAACTATAGTTTCATAATGTATATGTGAAACATCACTCCTTGGCATACGAGTAGACATTAACCTTTAATCAACCTAACAGACTGAGATTATTACAGATTTATTACAGATCGTTGACTTTGTATTTCGAAGGAGGTGACAAGGATTCACTTGTTTTCGTTTGCATCTGTCCGTCAGTCAGCAGGATCACCCCAAAGCTACTGATTCCCATGAAACTCCGTGAAGGGACGGGACATCACCCAAGGAAGAAGACTAATGGATTTTGGAGAGGATCCGGATAAATGGGCCAATCCAGGAATTTAAGACCCAGACTTGGACGTTAGCCTCGGCTGGGAAACGCGCCCTTCGAGTTCAACAATAGAAAAGTCTCTTCCAATTAACAGTGTAAAATTCGGTGATCAAATGGACGATGATCCATGTGACAAAGGAAGCTAACAACTCATTTTAAGTGGGTAACACACTTAGTGCAAGTAGTCAATTAGTCCTTGTCAATCATATCAATTTGTTAATTCGTGATACATTTAAATCACAACATGTGACACATCTAAAAAAAACTAATTTAATTGTATTAGTTTTGTGTTTTCAATTATTAGTTGGACAAAACAAGTCCGGGACACTGGGCTGTTGGAAAATAATACTCAGCAGACTAACTGATATGAGAAGCCATGAAGATAAAACTTGAGTCGCACTCATACATTATAAATGTTTGTATAGTGTTTATGTACCTTAATGGACAAAGCCCTTAACGACGCCCCTCTCATCCACACATCCACACAAACAGAGCTGCCATGCATCAGGAGAACTGCGATTCAGTGTCTTGCTCAAGGAAATGTAGACAGTGGGGGAATCAAACCACCAACCCTGTGATAAATGGATGAACATCACCTCCTGACTCTATATTTAACTGTGCGTCTGTGCTCATGAGTAACACCGGTTTAACTGTACTTGTCATAATTTACCTGGCGTAGCGATGAGAGAGAGAAATGTAAAAGCGACTGCGTTGCCTTGATAATATTTGCAATATACGGCTCAGTCGAAACTAAAGTGCATTAAATCTCATCTGTATTTCATCTCCAACGTGAGCTGGTTGAAATGACTGGTATAATGGGGCCGTAATGTCACATCCACACAACTATTTCACTCGCAGACATCAATCTGTATCTACTTAACGCATGATGTGATCGTTCCCACTTTATTGTGTACGGGGCGTCGGCATTGCTCAGCACGACCGGTGCCTCGCTCGGCGATAATTCGGTACTTACTGAAAGAGGAGGGAAGAGTTACGCTCGCACTTTGCAACCCCCGAATCGGAAATGGCTTTGACCTTTTGATAAAAAAAGGCTGCTTGTCAAAAGACTTCTATCGCTCTCAAAAGAATCGGGGGGGTTGGATTGTATCAATTATTCCACAGAACTGACTTCCTATTAGATGACATAATTTTCCATCCCCAGAATTGCAAAAATAGACGTGTCAATTGTCATGTCTTTATGGCTCTTGGGGCCAAACTGCTCATGATCTCTCATTAGTTTCCTGGTTTGAATACGAGAGGATAAAAAAAAAAATCCTTTAAAGTTGTATTATTCAAAAGTGGATTTCTCTGACAATGGAGACGTGCTATGGAAATTTAACAGCATCCAAATGTAACAGGCCCGGCGGCTGAGCGCTCGTATAAATCCAACAAACACAGTTTTGTCTTCAGGCTAGTGGGACTCGGTTTCTGGTTTTCTGGCCAAAAGGACGAGCATGTTTAATTAAATCCTACATAAAAAAAATTTAGTTTAGCTCTTTAAATTCATTCGTTATGATTTCCGCCGGTAGCCTGCTGCCACGCTGAAGCGGTGCCAGTAACCAAAATGTGCTTGTCCCTGTTTAATGTCTTTGGACACCAGTGGAAACTACGAGGCATCTCCTCTTGTCTTTCTATACTTTGTCAGAAGTTCCTCGTGCAGATCCCCAGCTCACACGTTTTCAAATCATCTGTGGCTTTCAGACATGACAGGACTTGATCCTGAAGAACTGCCAGATGGCTGCAGGAGCCATGGTTTTCATTTCCCTCCCCTCCCCTCCCCTCCCCTCCCTGCTGGAGTGGCTGTTGACACTTGCCAGAGGGTGTAATAGTGCAATTAGCACTCCTACTGCAACTGCTAGTGACAGTGTCACAGCAAATAGCCGTCGTAATGTGACATTTAACAGAAAAAGAACGCAAATGATATCATGATCCTGACCTTTTTCGAGCGTTGTGGAAATAGAAACAGTACCGTGACGATAACCAGTCCCAGTTCGCTGCGATTCAACAGCTCCAAACTGGAAAAGCAGTTGTTCCTTAGAAGTGAAAAACGGTCTCAACCACTAAATAAGTTCAAAGAAATAACAGCAACTGTCTAATGGGCTGCGAGAACTTTTCTACATCGATCAACAACTTAATGTCAAATCGTGTTAAGCTTGGTTTTTAGCACTCGAGCTCCAGCTCTACACGCTCTTCCCCCCCCCACCGGCGTTTGAAAGCTGATCTATGTGTGTTTGCTGTTTTAAGTGGCGAGCTCCTGTGTGGTGTTCTGGAGTTAATACACTTTGTGTGAAGTTGGGTAAAGTCTTAAAGGGCTTCTCGCGTCATTAGTTTTAACAAGAACTGATTAAAGGTTGTTGTTGGGTTCACAGAAAAAAGGGTAAATAACCACACGTTTGTAGGACCTGTAGGCCTGTACCTGGAATCGTCATTGTTCGTTATTAAAGACAAATTACAAAGCAAAGTTTTAATGACCTGCCAGATTTTTAGAATGGGTTCCATTGAGACTGTCAGGGTGAAAGAAGAAACCCACATTTTGATATGGATCTGCACCCAATTTCACGTAATCATGAATATCAACCCCTAAATATGTCAGATTTTGTTGAGAAATCAACAAAAATGCTGCAAAAGATCCTATATCGCAATGAAAGTTAAAGGACTTCCTGGATCTGCAGCGAAATGTAATGGTTCCCACCCCGACCTGTTCCTCCCACCACGTTTTGTGGAGATCCATCCAGTATCCAGCATCTATCCTGCATCCTAATAAACATAATCTCCTCGGCGGAGGTAAAAGCGAAATAACCAAGCTAATATGTGCTAATTAGCACCAACTGATTGAAGATGTGCAGCCAAAACAAAAGCCAGAGGCGATGCTGTGAGCTGACGATCCAGCAGCTCTGAGCAGAAGCCAGGAGACAACGTTACCCTGACACCTGACTCTGAAGCTGTCTAGTTATCAGGCACTAAAGAAAGCCAATAACTGCATGAATTCATAGAATCACCCGATCGCATGTCATAACAAATTGCGTTTCACATACCTCAACACAACAGTGACATTTTTATGTGTTGTAGTAAGACTCGTCCTGGAGATACACTATATACACTGCGGTATTATAAAATGAACTGATGAGCTCTGAACGTTATGGCCTCTTGTGCCTGGTTGTAATGTTGGTCCCTCACATGCCGCTGTTCCAACTCAATGTGCAATATGTGTCTGGCAGGATAATCAATGTCATTTGCTTCATCTGCAAGTGGTCATCATGTTTTTGGCTCATTGCTTTATACGACCATGTGGCGATGCAGTAAAGTGCTGCAACAATTATTTTCATAAATGATCATGGATTGTTTTTATCTGATTAAACCACTAACCAGGGGGAGGTCTTCACTTCAGCTCAATCAACTGCAGAACATCCAGAGACACTTAGATAGAATTGATTACTTGCTCTATACTGTAACACATGATGGGTGATATTCACCTTAGAAATCCGACGGGATGGTGAGTTTCCTACACTTCATTCCTCACGACGACATTGTGAGCATGTTGGTAGTTTTCTCTGTTTGGCAGCGGCTGTTATTCTCCCTGTATCTGTCCCAGCTGAACAGTTTCTCACTGCAGCTTGACACAACCTTATCTGCACAGTTTTTATTGCAGTTTTATTTCTGTTGTTGCTGCTTCTTATTCCTCGGGAAACGTCCTCACTCATAATACCTCCTGACTTCCCCCCCCCCCAGCCAGGGACACAGCTGTCACCAGGCGACTAGTATATTCACTCTTAATGTTTCCTTATAGTTAATATGACAGGATGCAATTATGCGGCAATAGCATATGCAAGCAACTTAATCCAATCAACGTCTACACTTAATCAGACGATAATCAGACTGAACACAGAAAAACATACTTCACAACAATAGCACCACATGTAAACTTCTCAGACTCGCGGGGGGGTCACTCCGAGTAGCAAACTTTAGGCGGTGCTAATCTATTCTACAGCGATGGCCTCCGTGGGTGGCTGTGGCTGCTGCCTGATTCCAGAAAAATCACGATGCCTATAGGGCACTATTAAAAAATATGTGATCTTCACAAATGTCTGTGCTCCCTCCTGAAAACCACACTTTAATAATTCAAACATTTGCAGAGAAAGAGCCGGAGCCTCGTGAAATTAAAATGAATGTGACAACGAGAGGGGAAGAAATAAATATACAGTATATTTTCAGCAGAAAGAAGCAAAAGGATGAAGGCGTTACAAAGTCATGAACTATAGATCATTCTGTGGAATAGATTTAATACTACATGATTCTGAAGATACTGGCAACTTAAGAAATATTGCATATTATAAATATGCATGTACATACTGTGGCACAACAGGGAATAGACAATATCTGCCTGATGAAAAACAAAGTATATAACAAGCAATTTATAACAAACTGTCAGAAAATAGTTTTTAAAGACACAGAATCAGCAAATCCTGGAGATCGAGGGATTGATCTACAGAGGCAATCTGTAGATGATCAAATAAGTTTCAGAATAATGTAGATTGTGATATTTATTGGGTATGGAAGTCTGTGGTATGAACCTAAATATGAGCAGAATATATCCCCTTTAAAAACCTGTTTTCACATTACTTTAGCATCTGATTGAAATATGCACCATCTGGAGTCAAATGGATCAAATATGAAAATTGTTGCTGATTATTTTCCTACTGATCGATTCATCTGTTCCTGCACTGTGTCACAGGTTCACAGCCCTAAGGTGCAGGAATCAAGGAACTTTAATATCCAGTGAGCTGTTGTTTCGTTTTAATTACACTAAGTCTGTGTTGTGCAGTCATGTCATGATAGTTATTCCCTCTCAGTTTCTGCACCTTCTCCTTTGTGTTTGTGTGTGTGTGCAGTCACAGAGACCGTGGCAGAATAAGACGATGGGGTGTTTTCGACAGAACAAGTGAAGGTGGGTGGTTTGATGCTACTGTTATCAGAGGATGAAGAATACAGCGGCTGCCAAAGCCTGCAGTAAAAGGGAGAGGGGGGCTGGTATAGGAGATTATAAAATTCAATTTAGGGCAACAGAGGGGGTGGATCTTTTATATAAGGTGCCACTGAGCTGTTTCCCCCCCATTTTCCGTCTGAGGCACAAACACACACTCATGCATATACTTTAAAAAAGAATCTTCTGTTCACTCTCGTATTGTTTTTGTTGTGATTTCCAGTAAAACAGAAGATCCCTGTTTGTCTTCGCTGCAGGCCCAGACCGGGCTGCAGAGGCAGCTAATAATACTCCACTCACCGCGGTTTGTGTTGAGTATGCATGACTGTATCACTGCATGTACGATAGGGAGGAGCGCCCCCGGGTACAGAGCGACGTTTACAACATTCCACTACATGCATCCTCATCCACCATGGGAGGAGTTCTTTTGAGGATGACCCAGCAATCGCGGCGCTGAGATAGAGAAAAGAGGCTGTTGCAGAGGATAAGTGGAAATACTCCACCACCGAGGGCTGTGCCGGCATTGTCGTCTGAGCAGCCGCATTCGGGAAACGGTGAAAAACAAGCACGTTTTCAGATCTCCTTCTTTCGTCAGAAACATTAATCTCACCCTCATTAGGCCCCCGCCTGCCACTTCATTAATAGCGTTTGAGTGATCGTCTGACAGGCGCAGCGTGATCTTGCTCCCGCTCCCGTGAGTTTTGAAAACAGTAATAGAAAGCATTCTATTAACCGTAAAAAAAAACTCTTAATAATTCAGCCTTTTTAAAAACCCCTATCTTGTTTGATCACAGAAATGATGACTTCAATAATTTAGTTCCGGGGAGGATTTCATGATGCACACATTAAAAGCCGCTGCAAGGAGGAATTTGGGGAGAGAAGGATGAGAAAAGGGAAAAGCAGCCGAGCAGATGACTTCACAGGAACCTGGAATATGAGACCTACAGTGTATTCATTAAGATCCCTGTGTCTGCGGTGTGCGCCTGCTTGCACTTAAGCTCTTAATGGTTCCCTTAAACTGATGAGGTAAAGGGGAGAGGGAGCGGAAAATGAAAGTGTTCTTCTAAATGGTTTTTGGAGGAATGCCTGTCAAGTGGAACGGGACTGGAGGGGGAAATTAGCCAGGGGACATGCAAAGTGAGCGCCGCGGCTGGCTGTGACATCCTTCTCTCTCCGAAGCTGTCGGAAGGAGAGGAGGGCGAGGGAGGAGCGGGAGGGAGGGGGGGGCAGCACAGTATCTACTTGATGCAGGGAGCGCTTGAGGAAAGGACCACAGAGAGATGGGCGAAGTGGCAAATCTGTCTTTTTATGTGTCCCGCAAGAGGCCGCCGCAGCCTCCGTTTCCCAGCGCGGACGTCTCAGCCCGGCTTTGTGATTGTTTTTGGCCATGAACCTATTTCCGTATGTTTACTAGTCCTTCCAGGGTTGGATTTCGACCGTCTCTGATACTTAATTCAGCCCGTTGAAGATTTGAATCGTCAGTCGGAGACCGAGAGTTCTTTTATGGGGATATTTTCGTGTCCCAGAAGTAGCTTCAGAGCGAGTGCTTCTCAATTCCACGCTGCCCTCCAGGGGTGACATCGTTCCACTGTGTCAGGTCGTCATGTCTGCGTGGGGAAGATGTCTGCCACCGGGTGCAGGCTGCTGCAGACCTGGGCCAGTGCTGATTAATAATGAGTGTAGTCTGTGGGCCGCTGCCTCTATAACAAGCCTCAACACATTACACAACATTAAACACACGTTCGTCAAATTCCCTTTTGTTCCTTTATTCATATCTACGAGTGCAGCCTTTGTCATTACGGGGCCACGGAAGTAAAGTGAAACTAAACTGCTTCCCCGACGTCACTGCGGTGGAAACATCTGCTTGGATTTAGTTCAGAGATGCACCAACTAAAAGCACTTTGGTTGAGGTAATGGAAAGATTGTGTTTTTTCGTGAAATGTAACTAAAAACTTTTTCTGTTTTAAACTAAACCCACAATCTTGCTGTCAGAGTTGATACATTAAGTCTCTACATGCTTTAGATTCTACAAGCGCATTTTAAATGACGAGAAGAAATATAAAACTAAAGAAATATATTTCTTGATAGGTTCAGTATCAAAATATTTCTGACTTTTATGTTTATTATCATGATTGAATACATACAGTCACAAGTACAGTATGTTCTTAGTTTAGAAAATGGTGTCGGGCAAATTTGTGTTATTTTGCATGAACTATGACTAAACTACGCAACCTCTTGTGTTGTGTATGTAGGTGATCTTTACTTTAAATGTTTGTAGCCAGAAAACGTAAGGAAACATGACCCAGAGGCAGTAAGAAACTCTTCATTCTAAGGCCATTAGTCACATTGCAACCTCAAAAGAACCTGACCTCACTCAGCCACTGCAACTACCAGTCCCCTAAACATGTCTGATCAAGATCCATGAAAGATTCCCAGAGAAATGGTTTCAAAATGTAAAAAACATCCTTCCACCAAGTTATTTTATAATCCGTCCTCTAGTTTTCAAGTGCTCCTGCGAACAAAAAAAATGCAAAGGTGATGAGATGTGCCCAGCGTCTAAAAAGTCGGTATTTAATGAGAAAAAAAAATCTGGGAACATAAAGGATCCACAAAGGCTTGGGAATTCATTGAAGGACTTGTGACATAAAAAAAGCGTTTGAAGAACAATTCCCGCTCTGAATACATTCTCTATTCAAGATTGATTCTCAGTTTAATAAAAAGAGAAGATGGCGCTAATCTTCCGGCTGCTACTCCACTGCCCTCTGTGCCAAACCATTCCGTCATGTTTCAAGTCGACTGAAATGCAAAAACGAAATCAGGTCACTGTCACCGTCTGTGTGGGGGAGAAGACAGCTTTGTATTCGCAGATAACAGCAATAATGAAATCACAGCGTAACGGTCACGTGCTCTCGCTGCCACCACGGGCTGAGCGTCCTCTGCTAAACCAAAGTGGTTTCACACCCTCTGGCGTAAGAGGGTGGGGGTACGGTCAGGTGGATGGGGGGTTGGGGTGAGCGGCAAGACTCCATCATTACCCACAACTTTGTCTGGACGCTGCTGTTGACATGAAACAGACTGTGGACTGAGTTGCCGTCTTTCGCCTAATCAGAGCCGCCTCAAACGTCTTTGAAGATTGACGACACTACTACACTATTGATGATTTGAATTCATTATTCTTCCACTTTTAATTATGTGAGGCACGATAACAATTGGCGCTCTGGCGATATTACAATGTTGCACTCTTTTAAATCTCACTTTTAGTCACTAAAAATAATGAATCGTTCGAGACCCGCCAACATATAAAGAATTTAATTAATTGCGTTAACGTCGGATGTGGATTAGCCTGAGCTGAGGGCTTTGCTGTTATTTTGGGACGAGTTTCTTCATCCGTCTGTTGTTCTTTTCTCCACGTGAAGATATTGTAGCTGACAGGAAATTCCCAGTGACCCCGACGCAACGCAGCACGTCCCATTCAACTGCGTGCATTTCCATTCGGTGTAATGTGATGTGAATGCAGCACTCGGGAAAGGATTTAGGTGATCTCGGCAAACTCCCGGCAGACCTTCGTCTTCATCTTCCACCAATAATAACTAAATAACGACACCTGCGTGGGTTTGCAGGGGCTGTTAAGTTTCCAGCCTTTAAGCCTCTAACAACCAAAGTGAAAGAGACAGTGAACTGATCAAACTGTTTTCCCGCTGAGCTCTGACACCATTCTGTGCCGATACCTCGCTAAATCCGAGCCACAGCGGGGTGATCGCATTGTGTCGTCTTTTGTTCTCCGACGTTTGCCATCCGCGGGGACCGCCGCCGCTGCACAGAGCCGTAATGAAAGGCATAACCAGCTGTGCCGGCCAGCGAAATGCCACTTTCATCAAAGTACGACAGGCCGATGCCAGTTTGTCAATTATTTAACGCCTGAAATCAGCCACAGTGTAGAACGCCAACGCCCTATGAACAAACTGCTGCAACACACCCGTCAGTGATGCTGACAGGGAGATTGTTTTAGACATAATGAGATTTGGATTATTGTTATGTAGCTATAGAGACAATTCTCTGACGTCGTGTGCTACAGAAATATCTCCAGTTTCGTGGGGGAAATCAGAACAACACTTTTGTTGTGCAGCGAACGGCAAACACCAAGTGTATCGGTGCCAGATGTGTGACGAACACAGCAGGAACAAGACTGAGCTAAGGCTGAGGTCTGTCAACCTTTTCTTCGATAAGTTTGTTTCTTAAACCAATGTCGATTCCCACTTATGCAGTTAAGATCCCACCTTATCGAAGAAAAGGTTGACAGACCCAGCCTTAGCTCAGTCTGTGTCTTTGTGTCTTTTTTCAGAAGAAAAAAGACACAAAACACATCAGTGTTGTGTTTTTACCCAACTAGTTTGGACCGTAAATACACAAAGGATCAGGGATTGAAGAGAAAACATGGAAGGCACATTTACGCCATGGGACGTATTAGGGATCAAAGTCAAACTTACAACCCTGGCTCCAAAAACTGAAAATATTGGCCTTGATAAATCCCAGTTAACAGTCTAGGAGCCAACATATCACCAGTTATTTTGTTCTTTTTTTCATGAACAGTACAAAAACACCCATTTTCTTTCTGAGGGAACAACGCAGCTGCGTTTTCAAGCTCTGGACAGCAGCTCGGAACTGGGCACATGTCACTGAACATGCTCAGGAACGTGGTCGTGAATTGAATGCATATGTATATGAGAATTTCTGAGAGGAGCCAAACCTCTCTGCATAAAGAGCCTCCTAATTGGCACTAGATTTAACACTGGATTGGACCTTTGAAGTGCACCTTCACTCTAAGAGCAAACCTTCGAGCTGCTCCTGCTTGATCAGCTGCTGCCTCACTAACGCGTAGGAATACAGATACAGTTTCCTGTCTGTCACTGAGGCACATGAAAAAATACATTTTTCCTCCAGTTGCACATTGTGAAACCTCAGAAATGGATTTGATGTCAAATACTGTTCTTCACCGTCGCTTTTTTGAAATTGCACATAAACACAATCTTCACAATCCCAATAATTACACTATTACTCTGAATGGTTGCACTTATCATGTAAGTAGACTAGTTTTATGATTTACACAGAAATGATATGAAACAGTAATAAAAAAATAAAAAGGAAACCGAAAGGAGAACCTGACAGGTGCATGCGCTCTAATCCTCCTCGACTCTCAGACTGACCCCACGCACACACTTCAGTGGCAAACTTGGCATAAAGAAGCAACTAGGATATTAGCATCCCCCAAAAATAACTTTACATCAGCAGCTCGGGATTTCATCAGATGTCCCAAAAACCCAAATGTGAGTTTGTCCTTGAGGGAACAATTATCCAGCTTGCAAAATGGCTGCCAAACAAGGGAACATGTCCAACATGTTCGCACATCTCCGAGAACAGCATCCCTTCAGTCAGGCTGCGTCCAAATTCATTAATTTAAACCCAAATACAAAAGAAAAACATTTAAACGACGATCACAAAATGTGCTATAATATTTATATTCAGTAACACCTGACTTACAAACACACTGACCCTGATCCAACCCCATAAAGACTTAAATAACTTATTCCTGGTGGATTCTTCTGGTAAACGAGGTACAGTAACAAAAATAATTTGTCTTGCACAATACGTATGATTTAGAAAAAGTGGCCAATTGCCTCTTGTACAAAACACTGCAACCTGACAATGATGAAATAACGTTTTAAATCCACAGTAGACTAATTACTATTCGGTGTCTGATAGTTTCCTGTATTTCTTAGTACTTTTGACATCTTTTCAAACAAAACGTCTGGCAGGCAGTGTTTTAATTAACCTTTCAAATTACTCCGGACCCTTTGGTGAAGCTGTCATATGTATGCATTGCTTTAAAGGCCATGTACCTCCTCAGATTGAACAACGACGACCTACAAATCTAAGTTTCCGTGCGGGTGATTGTAATTACCCTGGTTTATAAACGGACCCCTTATCACAGCAGAGGGGTCCGCTTGTAAGTCATATCATACATTTTTGGGATTTCCACATTACCTCACCTCTGTGCAGATTTCCATAAATCTCCCCACACAACTGGAGAGGTCGGAACTGTTCTGGAGAAACTCGCTTCAACACTGAAGAGCAAGGCTGTTTTTATCACAAAGCCTTGTCTATAATAGATTTCCAACCTTGCACTGAACAAATTAATATGTTCCGATGTTTTGGTTAATTAAAAACCTTCGAGGCAAAGCAGTTTAAGCAAAACTCTAAAGTTCACGATCAATACCGAAGCTCTCGATAGTCCTCGCTGTGAATGTTCTCTTACAACAAGCTTAATAGAGTTATGGCAACGGGGAAGTTGGCATGAGTAATAAAATGGACATTCTCAGGAAAATAAGCTTTGTGCACACAACCCCCTTCCCACAATCTCTCCACATACAAACACTGCACAGATTTCTTAAACACGAGTGAGCCATGCCATGCTGATGTGGAGTGGTGTGTGAGGTAGTTAGACAGTGTCCAATTAGTCATGGTCCCCAAGAGGAACGTTTTCTAAAGTGAAATAATTTAGATAACAAATATTACGGAGATAAATACTGAGTTGCAGAACAACTACCCACAGAGTAAAGCTTTGTAACGTGGTCCATGTTGGAGATTACCCCCCCCAGGATCAGATTGGTTCTCTTCTGGTTCCCACTTAAAGGTTGAAGAGTAATAACCTGAATAATTGGAGACATCTAACATTTGAATTCAAGCACGTCATGAACAAACAGTGCAGGAGCTTAAACTGTGCTTTAACAGTGTCTTTCTTAACAGGGTATATTTGATAAAGGATTTACCTCTCTGTTGAGCCTTTGTATTTTGATTTTGAGTTGTGATTTTTAGGTTGATGCGATGGGTCATACCTCACACTCCCTGGAGCCAGACATTGTGCAAGTGCAGGAACCAGTGCCATTGCCCAGCACCTCCAATGCTTCCGGTGTGGCAGCAGGGTTGTAGCTCATGTAATACTCTTGGAGCTGGGAGCTCAGGTTCTGCTCCGGCTCTGGACTCTTTTTGCGGCGCTTCCGTCCCACCATGGATCGCTGCTGCAGCAACCTGGTTGCACCGGGGTATCGCCGCCACAACACATAGACAACTGTCAAGATTAGGGACATGGTGAAGAAGAGCGCCACGCTGCCCACCACCACTTTGTGCAGAGTCATGTGCTCCATCTCTGGAGGTGGTATGTGAGTGGGTCGCGTGCGAGCTACTGAGTCCTTAGGGTCCTTGTTCATACGCCCTGGAAAAGTAGGATGAGGAATAGGCCGTGGTCTGAATGGTGGCAGAGGACCAAAGGTGTTGCTCGGGGGCATTGGTGGAGAGGTGCCAGTCGGGGAAAAGGTTGGTTCGGCAGTGGCTTCAGAAATGAGCTCTGACATTGGCGAGGGTGTTTCAGTCAGGACATAATCAGTTTCCTCACAGATGCCATGGCTCATTGTGGCTTCCATAATCTTTTCTCCCTGCAGATACTTTGGGCTGCTGCATATCATAGTGGTGTCTTTACTGCCCCGGAAATTCCTCAACCAAGCCACGAGAGGGCATATGCCAGTTGCACAATCCCACATGTTTCCAGCGAGGCTGATGGAGGTCAGTGAGATCCATGCTGACACTGCCTCCTGAGACACGTTGGACAGCTTGTTGGATTCCAGGTTGAGGACTTGAAGGTTGGGCAAGCAGTGAAACACAGCCGGATCCAGGATCTGGATTTCATTTCCTGACAGATCAAGTTTCTGCAGAGTGTACCAATTCCACGGGAGGCCCTGGTTAACCACCCTAATGCGATTCCACTGCAGATACAGCGATCTCAGGTTGGCTAACCTTGGAAACAGAAAAAAGTTGATCCGTGAGAACTGGTTGTGCTCCAGATGCAACTCCATCAGCTTCTGTAGGCCCAGAAAGGTGGTGCGAGTAAGAGCCTTGATTCGATTGTAGCCCAAATCAAGAAACTCCAAACTCCGGCACTCTAGGAATGCTCGAATCGGGATGTTGGAGAGACCATTGGAGCGCAGGTGTAGATTTTGTAGTTTACGTAAGCCATGGAACTGACCTGGCTGCAGGATTTCCAATTTGTTGTAGGACAAGTCCAGACTGCGCAGATTGGGTATTCCATGGAATGTCGAATTGTGTAGAGACGTGATCCTGTTGGAGCTCAGTATCAGCTCTTTAAGCCTGCGGACCCCTTGGAACGCTCGACTGTCAACGGCAGAAACCTTATTGTGGTCCAAGTAAATCCAGAGGAGCTGGCTGAGGTGAGCAAACTGATAGGGCAGCAGGGTGTGCAGTTCATTGTAGCGCAGGGAGAGGCCCTGGCAGCCGACTGAGATGTTTTCTGGAACATCTAAGAAGCCAGAGGAATCACAATGGACCGTTTTCCCCTCACATCGGCAGCTATTGGGGCAGGTGCGCTCACCGAAGCTGAACAGCAGGGGAGCCCGCAGGAGGAGGAGAAGTGGAAAGAGGAGGTGTGTCAGTCGTCCATCACACAGCAGTGGACCTACACGAGATAATGAGACAGAGAAAGAGGGGTTTAGTGAAGATCAAATCACATTCAGAGGTTTTATCTGCAAATAAGCCAGGGAAATAACCAAAATGCATTATCCTCTGTCAAATAAAAATGATTTCATGAGTTTCAATCATTGAAAGCGAAGCATTTTAATCTATACTTTGCATAACATCCTTTTTATTAGTCTGTATGTGATGACAGGTCACAACAAGGGTTTCTGAGAAAGTGTGTATTAAGTAATTCTAATGATTTGGCAGCCATGTTTCAGCTAATTGTGAGAAAGTACTTTTCTCTCTATTATGTGCAGATGCATTTTCACTTTGTCAAAGAAACATCAGGTATATGTTCTTCCTGAAAGTGAGACATGGTCTGATATTTCTCACTGCCCTTGCAGTGGCACAGTCCCAAACTCTCCATCTACAGTCCAGGGTCACTGCTGTTTCAGCTGTGCAGAGTTTTCTTCAACCTAACAAAAGCTTCCTCAAGGCTAAATATCAGCTTTTGTTCATATATCATTCTATTGTTGTTTTTTTGTAATTTGTGTTCCATTTAATTAATCATCAAACTGCAATTTACATGTCAAACACCAGTGTCTATAAATGTAAATATCTTCTGATCTGGATCAATGACAACCTTAACTTATATAAACTATATAAATACAATAACTGACAATTTGCTGATTCTTTCCGAAGGGCTTAAATCTGCACAATTCAACTTAAGGACAAAGCAGTAGGACAATGATCCCGCAGGCCTATCAGGGCCTGAGAGCAGAGAGTTGTTGAATGTCATAGTCAGCCACTTCAAGTATATCACCCTCAAATGAAAGCTGACAGTCGGCCCTCTAACCTTACAGTCTAGTTTGATTTCAAGTGTTTCATGGTGCACCACAGAGCCGGCAGCTTAAAAGATATGTCAGCACCCTGATATCTTTCGACTCCGCCATATGTCAAGGGGACACATCCCTGGACCCTGGGGCTCTCTTTTTGTTTCACTCGAAACAATGATCAGAACTATGGATATTCACCTCTACACGGACAACGCTGCTTTCAAATGCACCGGTGCCTCTTCTGAAGCATCTGTTTTGCTCTCCTGTTCAGTTTGGTGTCGGCTGCTTTTGCGGCGAAGAGCCACAGATTTGACAATTAACAATGAAGAGCTACAAAGGCACCGAGGGAGGGAGGTTGCTAATCGTGTTTGGACAGAGTGTGAAGTGGGTAAGAGCCTGAATGATAAGCAGCATTGTGTGGATGTAAAAAAAGCTGTATTTGCACCAGGGTTCTAATTGGACGTTTTTGTCTAATTGGGGAAAATTAAACTCTCTCTGATAACGCGTGCTGCCAAAGGTATGGAGTCTTTATTTCATTAATTTCATTGTGAGATAATTTTTCAGTATATCTTTCTCTATTCTTTCTACATTATTTGGATAACTTCATTGTTCAGGCCCTTTGGGAATTCTAACTCCAGAAGATATATTTTGAATCTAATTTTACGGCTCATTTAACTTTTTCTTTTAAAAGCAGACTTCAGGCCTTTTCTACAAATGTTATATATGAACAACGAACGCCTTCACCTCCCTACGATGGGTTGTCAACTAAATAAAGCCTAAGTTGTGAACAGTTGCATAATGTAAGCTGCCCGTGGACAATGTGGACAACACACACACATGTGTACAGCTTCATTTGTGAGGATAATCACTGACTAAATGTACTGTCGATGTTCCAAAGCATCACTATGGTTAGATTACCCCTCAAAACCCTTATCTTAACCTCAACGTAATACTTCAGTCGTTAAAACAAGTGTTTAACCCCCAAACTGCCCTTTGAAGAATGTCTCAACTTCCTTAATATGCCCTCACTGCCAATTTCCAAAATTGAAACAGGACCTTGCAAAAACAAGAGCAGACACACACACACACACACACACAGTGGATGTTTTGTGTATGGATGAGAAGTTGCTGCTTGACTTTGGACAAGGTTTTTAAAATGACAGTGGGGAGACTGACATGAATACCAACAGAAATGCATCATGTTAGTGGGAGAACGTCCCTGCATACAGAGACGTGTGGTATCAGTGTGGTACTAAAGATGCACGGCAGAGAGAGACCATACAGAGGCCCCGGAAAAACTGCACGAATTCACAATGCGAGCTTGTAAATTTTGCACATCACGCGCATTTTAATCTACTTATGCAGCGAGCATTCAGATTGACAAGTGCTCAGGAAGCTATAAATAAACGGTGTTGGGTAATGCCTCGTGATAACCATTAATTAGCTTCATTATGCAGCTTAAACAAACGCAGGAGGAAGAGTGAGAAAATCCCCTCATATCTGAGCGCTAACCTGAGAGGGCACGCAGACTGCAGAGCGCTTCGTTAAGCACCGTGACACTGCGGCGATTTCATGCTAAAAAAAAAGGCTGCAAACATGTTTTATTATTGCCAAAGTCAACAGGTTTTATGATTATGCCAAGTGTCTTTACAGGCAGGTTTGTTTACAGCCTGGAAATAATGAGGATCTTAATTTACAGGTGATTAAATGTTCTCTCGTCGCACATATTCCAGGTCAAGTGTTTTGCTAAAGAATTAGATGTGAGATTAAAAAAGTATTTCTCCTTCCTTTCCACACGGATGTGTTGGATCCAACCAGTGGGGGGAACAACCAGGGTCGTAATGATTCTGATACAGAGAACACAATACATGTGGAAACAATACTGAATGCAATGCTGCACAATACTCACTGCAGATGTAGCCTCTCATTACTAATTTAGCATTAAATTAAAGCCCAACATGGACAATAACCCTGAGATTGCAGAGCCTCAAATCAGCACTTTGGTTTATAAAAATGAATAAATAATTTGGAGAACTGTAGTGAATCTTCAAACAGCCACTAATATTTAAAACTACACATATTCCTGACTTAGCAAGACATATCACAAGGATTGTTGCTGTGTTGTTTTACGAGACACATAATGGACTCTTATTCAACAAATACATAATTATTGAGGTGGAACATGCTCTTCCTCCCAATGTCTAATTCAGCCTATTCATGGGTTTTTCATTTTAATCAATCACAAAACAAACCTTTGCCAGAAGTAACTCTAAAATAACAAAACCCTGCAATTTTCATTGTTTTGAAACGGAGGCTACGGGTCGTAAATGTACACACAGCGAGCGAACCGCAACCTATTAATCAAAATCATTTTATTAGAATCCAAAAATTAATATAATAAAGTAGCCAGCTGGACTTAGAGGAGTATTCGGGTTTTTGGCCGGCAGCTCTGACTATAGACAATACCAGGTATCAGACTATTGGAATATGCCAAGTTCAAAGTTTGCTAAATTGATAAATAACTTGGTTTGCGGGGGTTACACTTCCAAGCTCCTGGGTGATATTAATTAGAGTCTGTGTGCCAGTGCATGCTATTGCATAATCACACTTAAAACCTTCATGCTCAAAGTTCATGCTCATAATTAGTGGGTAGGGATATAAAAAGAGAGACAATGCTAAAAAGCCTCTCAGCAAAAAGTAGAGCGGCAGAGAGAAGTGAGGTGGTAGAGGAACTAAACGAGGTCTAGTGACTCTAAGAGTTAAGATGCACGCTATGTGGAAACGCCTGCTATAAATAAATCCCTTCAATCCTCCCAGCAATGTATTCGCCACCACTTCCATCACCTCCATTAGGTACCGAGTGATCTGGCCAAGCATCCACACAGAGCGACGCACACTCATTAGTTTTCCCTAAATGATAATCTCATTGGAGCATTTAGAGGGCTCTGTTGTGAACCCGCAGGGAGAGCTCACTGTGTCATATCATATCATGAACACTGCTCTGGCGATCCAGCGTGCGTGTTCCCTTAAACACAGAGAGGAGGACTCAGGCATATTTTATGAGTTTTTAAAATTCCGGGGGCGGTACAAACGCGATAGAAAAGACACAACATAGAGCCACTGGCGTCTCCGCATGACAGCATCGTTTATTAGCATTGGCGCAGCATGGATTTCTGCACAGACAGAGGAGTAATAACAAATCCACTGGACATGTGTACATCAGGCTCCTATGGGAGGTTTAACAGGGCGGAGAGAAGAGAGACTTTCACTTTAGTACAGATTGATTATTCCATCATTAAATGTGGTGTTAAGTGCAGACACCACTCAGGTTCTCTCCTGGTTTCATGCATCAGACGTCGTAAACACACGTTCACTAATACCCCTCCTTCCTTCAGTCGCAATTATCATAAGAAACCAATTAGAAATGAATAGATGTCCGTGTTTGTATCATCGTTATTGGAGAAAAAAAAAGGATATTTGAAAGTATAAAAACATGTCTGCATTCATGAGCAGCGCTGCTATCGGATCTCTTCCCCCTCAGAGGAGATTGGATCTCCTGCGGTAAGCCACACACATCTGTTTACCTGGCTCGCTCTTCTTAGCGGAGCATGACCAATCAGAGCCGGAGGGTTTGGAAGATTTCATATCTCGGAGACGTTAAATCCTGGAGATTTAAACTGCGCGTTGTACATCAACACACAAGTTAACCTCAGTGCAGTTATCACAGAGGAAAGATCTGCTCCAATTAAACTTTCAAGTCTTTCTCTCTTAGTTTGTTTCTTCTCTTAGTTTAAGATCCTGTTGCAGATATTAGACTTCGGAGGGTCAAGCCTGTGTCTAAACTCCTAATTCACTCTCCCTGTTCAGTCCGTGCTCCAATAACGAGGCTGGAATGGAAATTGAATGTGAAGTTAAAGCTTTATAAATAAATAACGCTAGATTAAACCCCATTTTAAAAGGGTACTCCACCATTTAACACCGCATGCATAAAACATAGTTGGACAGTTTAAGCCAACCAGTCGAGTTACATCACTTGAGAATTTTTAAAAGATACGAGTAGCTCGCTCTGAAAGCCACAAAAAGCTCTGCTACTTTAATGCTTTTAATGCTGCAGTGGTTTCTCATGAAGAATGTGAAATTAGTGCACTTCCCTTTTAGAAGAATATTATATTTAAAAATCCTCCCAGTGTGGAGCAGCACTCTGAGAGGGACAGGATGTGTAGACGTGTCTCAGAGCTTTTTATTCTATTGTGTGCAAGACTTCACCACAATTTGATGATGCAATTGCAGCTGATAAATATCAATTAAAGAACAGACTCTGTGCTTCAGTACCCCCTCCCCCAGGCTCAACGACTCACCAACTGGGACACGTTAGCCAAACTTGGACTCAAATGTTCCGACTAAAATAGGCTCGCAAATGCAGAAAAACGGCGCAAGACAAATGATTATTTTATTCCGAAAATATATCCTTTCGCCAATTACCTCAGCCGAGGTCAGATTCCGACGGCGACCTCTGTGAGATCTCATAGAAGTGAGACTGCTTCCTCCCCCCCCCCCAGAGGACAGAGTGGGCCCTGGCAGGCCCAGCAGAGTCAGCTGTCGTCCTCCTTGGCGGCGCGACAAGTTGATATTTCATTTGAATGCACCGAGCTCAGAGCACTGATGCAAAGGCTATTACCCAGAGTGCCCGAGTGGGTTGGCCAACGGCGCCGGGGCCGCACGCTGGGGCACTTCAAAGAAATGAGGAGTGCGCTGGAAAACAAAGTATATCTACTATTTCTTATTAAATGGTCGACTGTAGCGCAGGTTATACACATTAAACAGGATGGCGTTTCCTTCGTGGCAGATTTTCAAGGTTATTGACTGCCTGAAAAATCTGATTAAGCTTTTACAAGTCTTTTTTTTTTGTTATTCCTTTCTATTCCTTGCCACTGCATAATAAAGATTATCGAACAAACTTAAATATATTTATGAGAGTAAGATATGTGAGGACTTGGACGCCTTACCAATAAACTACTCATACAATCATTGGCTTCTATTTTATTCATTTCAATATGTTTATCCATTTTAAATCTCTAAACTTCTTTTATAATGAATTTTTAACTGTTTTAAATTGTGCTTTTAGATTTGTAGAAGAGTTTTTCTTTCAAATATCACCTTGAATGTTCCCTCGGTTTAAAAACAGTGCTTTACAATCAAACTACCTGGTATAACAGTATTATATATCTACTCATATATCGACCTTTATGATTCAGACAGACACTTATATTCCCTTCGACCCCTTCCTCCTTCCTCCTGCCGTCCCCTCCTCTCCTCTCCTGTCGTCCTCCCTGACGCGGGCGCCAAGGGTTTTAAAGTGTGTGATGTGTGACTAAGCTTAGGCAAGCGGAATTCTAGGGCACAGCAGCATGTGTGATATATTACATTATTGAGTGTGTTCACTCAGATTTAAGGCACATAAAATTAAAAATATTTTCAGGGGCACGGGAGTGTGTGTGACATATCACCAGTCGCAGGGAGCATCGCACAACCCTGATTAATTGAACACGCAAGCATTACAATATTGAAATGAAGTACCTTTGTACACACTTAAAACCCATTATTTTTATGCCCATTAATTTGAAAATTGGAGTCTGCTGTGATTTCAACTCGCAGGAAACAGTATAAAGCGGCTGATTTATGATAAAAGCTTATTTTACTACTACTGGAACTGCACATACATGCAGGGAGAAGAGGGTAAACACACACCGCACAGCAGCAGCCAGATCTATGGAAAGCGGAGCTCGGCTGGGGTGGCACCGCACCATTAATGGCAAAATACGGCTTGAATGGAGAAGTATCTATTAAAAGTTGAAATGAAACGAGTGGTCGATTCTGTTAGCTCGGTTACTCCATCTGGATTTGTGAGCGATGCGTGTCGAAGGGAGCACGTGACCGACTCGAGCATTACAGCGAGAGAGAGAGAGGGGGAATGAAGACGGACGGCTCGCTCTCACAAAGCTACTCTGGGGCCACTTTATAGGAAAAAGAGAAAAAACGGGGCCTAAATTATTACCACTTAAAAACCTAACGGCTTGATTAGGTGTATGGATCCGTTAAAGTCTGAGCATCAAGCCGGTCGATGCGATTAGCATCGTATGGAACGGAATTCTTATTTATCCACGAGACGAAGTGCCTGTAACGTACATGAGCGTCTCACAGTGAGCGCAGTGCAGCTCACCCTGTCCACTGATTGGATCGTCTAACACTCACTTAAACTGATGCCACTGAGAGTATCTGATTCTGATTGGCTGGCAGGTGTAGTAACCATATAGTATAACCAGTTATATTCTCATTTATGTGTTGAACATGGCTCATAACGCCACCTAGTGTTCCAAACTGTTGGACCTTGCAGGGCCGATGCTAACAGAGTGAACCGTCCGCGTCATGACATTTAAATACATATTAAAAAGTTAACATCCTGTAATCAAAAGGTGATTGGTTGGTTTTAGGGTTAGGGTTAGGTTAAGTTTAGGGTTATAATTAGGTTCATGTTCGTGTTAGAATTTGGTTTAGGGTTAAAATGAGGTTTAGGTTGGGGTTAGCATTATGTCTAGGTTAGGGTTAGAACGAGGGTAGGGTTATGGTCAGGGTTAGGCATTTAGTTGTGATGGTTAATGTTAGGTGAAGGGGCTAGGTATTGCTTTATGCTAATGAGTGTCCTCGCTAAGATAGAAGTATAAACGTGTGTGTGTGGCGGGGGGAAGTGGGGCTTAGCATATCTTTAAATTTCTAATGTGTTCGTGTGAATCTAGAATCCACTAAAGTTGGGTTAGGAAAGATAGGACTGCTACACTCAGCCATGTTATCTGCAGTAAAGCCAAGAGGCCGTGGGGTCTGCTGCGGGGGGGGGGGGGAGAGAGGGAGAGTGGAAATGTTCCATCGTGTAATAAAGCAAAAGGGAGACGCCTCAGGTTGGTGTGTGACATGGAGATAGAGAGACCCCACCTCGTGAAACACACTCCTTTCTGTGTAAATGTAGATGGTGCATAAGAATTCGAGGAGCAGGGGTTCACCCACAGCCCGGGGACTATATTTTATTAAAGTAAAAACAGAAAAATAAGCCAAGGTAAGTTTTATATGAGTATATCTGACATATTTTGACTTTGAGGCTCAGGGCGGTATCACCCACAAGGTGTAGTTTAGAGTTTTAACTGTTAATTCTCTCAGATGTCTTTATCCAATTGGCTGCAGATGATGATTACTTTCATTATTAGTGATGAGTAGATGTTTCCCAGCTGAAGGTGACACTTGTTTGTTTCGTCTGACCAGTGAAGAAATTACATTTACACAGAAATAAAGGAGAGAACAGCAAACAAGCCCTCAGTCCTAATTAGGTGTAAACAGATGTTTGCTATTTTTTCTGTTCAACAAGTGAATCATTCATCGTCTCCCTGTTTATTATTAAGTCACAGCAAAACCAAACGATGAGTAATCGGCTAATTGTTCACATCATATCTCAGGCAAATAACGACACTAATAAATAAACAGTTTTATATCCCAGTAGTAGAAATCACACTCTCTACTTGTCAACGGAGTAATATATAATTAGCGAGGAGCTGGTTTTTGATGTCTACATTTTTTACACCAGCAGTTTTTTGTGTGTGGCCATGGAGGCCGCCTGCTGTGGAAGGAGGCAGAACTCTAATGAAAAGTGTTGGATGGAAGTTCACTTGGAAAAAGTAACTTTTCAGAGGAGCTTCAGTCTGAACATGCTCGTCTGCTGCCCACACAGGCACCTTAAAATACATGTGCATTCAATTAACTGCACTAAATTAGAAATAACAGCCCTAACACCACGGCTGTGTTTTAGATCATTAAAACTTTAATTATGTTTTCGATCTGACATGACGTTTGTGCTTGATGATATTATTAATTAATTATATTAGTATAAAAAAGCAAATGGTGATTTAGATGGACGACACGACAGCTCCCTAATCCGATAAAGAAAGAGGTAAAACATCACGATCGACACCTGAGACTGACTCGAGACCGTCACATGATCACAGCTGAGCAAACTGTGGCTCCAGATGACGTCAACAACACAAGACACATCGTGTATCTTTATATCCAGTCCATGATAAAGATACACCAAGCTAACTACTCACAAACTAACCACAGCAGAAACCGTTAAGGCAGATGACATTAAAGAAGTCTGCCTTTTAGCTGTTATATCTACTTTAGTTGTCATTTGTTAGTTTTATTCATCACAATCAACGTAAAGAGGAACATGTCAATTCCCTGAACTCACACAGCAGTGAACTGCATGAGGGAGATAGTTTGCTTCTCCTAAAATCACTCACATCAGCCTTCACACCCACAGCGCTTAACATCTGGACTCGACTCACGGGCCCATAATATCTCACATATCAAGATCTTCACTGACACTGGCTTTTCCTTTTGACCCACACACACAAACACACACAGGTTATTGGCGTGTGTGCAGTGAGGCAGGGAGCAGCAGTGTTCGATACGAGTGCTGAGCAGGGCTTTCCACAAGGATATGGGGAAGCCAGCGGGTGAAAGCAGTCAGCAAGGGGGAGTTTGGATATGCAGCCTAAGCCCCACTAATACGTTTGTCTACTGGATTGTGAGCATGGATAACAGGGTTTTCCAGAAAGGTAAACCAAAAAGAACAGATTTGATCTCATATGTTCTGACAGAAAGTTTTACTACATCAAATTCAATTTTCAAAACAGGATTTGGGGCATTTTCATTATTATATATATTATTATTCTCTCCCAGATACAGATTCCAATACGTGAACTTTGCAAACTTTGTTTAACAGCTTCGTGATGATTGCTGTCATTGTTGTTTGGCCTGACTCAGGCTAAACCCTCTGACAAACGACTACATACAGACAATTGAAGCCATAGAACTTCTAGAAATGAAAAAGGACACGTTTTGGACATTTTGGCTAAATCTGGCTGATACCACTTCTTCCTGATCTGACAACAGTACTTGCCAAAGCAGGACAGCAGGATTTATCCTGATAAAACTAATAAAGACGTGGTATCAGATTGGTGCATAGATTTCAGTACTCTCCAATAACCTATCCTGGCATTTTCGGGGGAACATCTCGACTGAGCAGCTGTTTCTGGAGCTGCAGCATCTCAGTAACAAGGACTGGAAACAAATCTAAAATGTCAGTAATGCTCCTGACGTTGAAATACTGCTGAAGTTTAGAGAGAATGACGAATGACAGACAGGAGCGAGTCCCTCGTCCTGTCCTCTGTCCGACTCCCTCTGCCGCTGATGTGATTCACTGCCTGCAGGTACAGAGCAGGGGGTGTCTGCTTGCATCTCAGCCAACAGGAATTTGCCAATTTTTAAAGATTCATGGCAAAGTAAGATATTCCCTTAGACTAGAGACAGTCCCAATGTGCACCAGGGTGAATTTAATGACTCCTGTTTTATTTACTGTGACTTGGCTCACTTTACCCTGAGAAATCGGCTATTGTATATTAGCTAACTGGCTGTATCCCCCGTGGAGCCCCCTGAGGGGATGTGGTGGAAGACATTATAGATGAGGTGGAAAAGAAAACACCTTCCTCTCGCATTCTTTCACAACACATTGTTTTTTTTCCACCTGCAGCAACAACAATAATAACTCTGGCACCAATCTATCAGAATAAAAGCACAGTCATTCTGAATGGTAATTGATAAAAAACATACATTTGGCATAAATTATATCCACATATTCCTCCGGATCGGAGATAGCATTAACGTGAAAGGATAATAAGAACAAATGTTTCTTTGTCTTTCTCTGTGGAGATACTTTCAAAGAGTAAGTCCTCATCAGAAGAAGATGACAGGACCGGCCATTTGTTCGAGGCCCTGAAGACCTGACTTCAGTCGGCTTGTTATTATGAGCAATGGGCTCCAACATCATCTCACATTTTTCTGCCGGAGCTAGAACAGGCTGATTATTTCCCATAAGAGATTTCTGTGTCTGTGTTTTTTCTTTCTCCTACTGTCTCCCACCAGCTTTGAAACGTGTGCATCTCCGTGCACCGCTCGGGATTCAGCAAAAACTCCAATCAAAGGTTTGACGGCTGAGTTGAATTTGTGTGGTTGTGTGTTTACTACCAATCAGGTGTTGTGGAGTCACACCCGCACAGTCACGCAGCTGAACTCCTGAGCTTTAAACTCTTAATAAATAATTCCTAAAGATGCCGTTTCCTGAACTTTTGGCTGTCGTTACAATTTCAGTGTGTAGGGTTTAGTGGCCCCTAGTGGGGATGTTGCATATTGCTACTGTAATATGTTAGGGTTGCAAAACTGCGGACTCTGTGAAAGAGGAACCGCATCCAATGTATGAGCTCTTTCTATAATTATGAATATTAGAAATAATCCAACACCCCATTTCAAACTGATTTGCCTAAACCTAATCAAAGAGGTGGTAGATTTACTGTACGACCCAAATGTCAATACTACATCATTTTGTAAGGTTCTGACGAATCATGTTTTTTCTGTTTTGGCTGGAAAATACTTGCATATAGAGCCAACATATATTTTTTAAGCTGCACTGTGCTTCAGTGACACAAAACACACACACAGCACTTTATGGTGTGGCTCTTGATTCGAGGTCTTTTGTGTGGTTTGCGTGTGGTTTGTGTGTGAAAGCCGAGCTCCCAGAGCTTACTGCCAGACTTACGTTCTCACTTCTGTGTCTGTGCCTCGCTGCGTGAGTTCAATATGCAGGACACATTGTTTTTGGGGGGAAGCCTTTCACAGTTATTTCAGAAATTTCAAGGAAAAACAGGACTTGGAGGAAGTGCCGCAGTTGAATAAAGTCCAACGCTGCAAAGCAACAAGGAAAAAACCCTCCAACAAAAGATGTAAAGTGAGAGAGTTCAAAGTGATATTCTGTGTTATGATGGTTTGATGGCGTGTGTGGGCAGTGGTGAAGTGAATATTACCAAGTGCGACAAAAGGGAAACGTGCATCACACTGACAGAATAATCCTTATTGAAGGCTTCAGCTCCCGTATTTAAAATCAGCCCCAGCTCTCTGCAGCACTGAACTGTTCAAGGTTTGTTCGTTCTTTTTGTTCTCTGGGGCTTTGGAAGGGGCATGAAAGTGAATTTCACAGGTTCGGGTCACAAATATGTCGATGAAATTAATCAGTGTTAAGGTTGTTCGTCTAAGTGCAGGTTCCTCCACCTGTTACCCTTGACAAAAATACATAATTTTCCATTACTTGATAGTTTTGAAAGAAGCAGTTGACTCGATAATTGGTCAAACAACACAATTTGTCAGCTCTGTTTAATTTATCAAGCAAAAAGGTTTCTCTGGTTTTTTTCTGGGAGAATTTTGTTTTTTACCTTTACCAGGTTATGTTTTTCACCCCTGTCTGGTTATGTTTTCACCCCTGTCTGGTTTGTCTGTTTATTACCAGGATTACACAAGCATGACTGTCTGGATTTCCACGAAACTTGGCGGAGGGATGGAACATAATATTTTGGTCTGGATCAGGACAAAGGAGCAGATCCAGAAATGTTTCATCACCTTCTTTATCACCTTCATTTCTCAAGGTATGATTGATGAAAGTAATTTGAGCAATTTGCTGTAGCGTGACTGAATTCAAAGGGAGAATATGTAAGGAGGGAGCTGTTTGCCATTCTTGTTTAAAAATAATGTTTTGACAATACTTAATTGGCTCAATAATTGGTCAATCAACACAAAATGTTGCCAACAACTGTGTTCATCAATCAAAAAGGTCAAACATTCTCTGGGTTGAGTTTCTTAAATGTGAGGATTTGCTGTTTCGACTGACTTGCTGAGTGATTTGTCAAAAAATATTTGATCAGTATTGAAAAATGTTGTTGAGTTCAACTGCAGATGCTGAACAGCTGCTTACGTAGCTGCAGCCGTGCTCCTCCACGAGAATGATCTGGGAAATCAAATCACGTCGTTGTCAGGTTTAATTCTTCATTTGTGGAGGATTGCACTTGATTTTCTTTCTTACAAAGAGCAGTGGAGGGAGCAGACACCGCGGGAGAGCGCTGGCCACGAGTATTGATGCTCTAACAAATGCGACCATTTAGTCTTGGCTCGGGCTGGAGTGTAATTGTAGTGAAATAATTAAAACTGTAAAAAGTGGGCACTCATTAGCTGCACTAAGCTGCTCGTTAGAGAAAAACGCCACAAACTGTGCACAGATGTGTGGGCAGCATGCATCCCTCCAGCCTGCATCAGCTCCTCACTACATCTCAGAATAAACCACACACACACACACACACACACACACACACACACACAAGAAATAGAAAGTAAAATATACAAGAGAACAGAACAACAGCAGCAATTCAACAAGTGAGAGGAGGAGGCGAGGATCGAGAGGCAGCTCGGAGAGACGTGCAGTTTCAAATCAACTCAAATGGATCCGTCTGCAGCTAATCTCCTGTCAAACCAACCCTGCGCGTGCACCGATCCCTGCGCGTGCGCGTGCATGGATAATAGCCCCCCACTGCGATATTCAACAGCAGAAGTTGTGCTGGGGAAAAAAGGAGGCAGCAGCTTCAAAGTGAGACACAATTCGATTCAAAATAAATATGCGAGATAAAAAAAAGAGAATAGAGGAGCTGCGGTGCGCAAAGAGAAGTGAGGGGTTTGTGGAGCATCCTCACCCTCATGAACTGGAACAAGGAGGAGGAGGGGGTGATAGGCAGTGTGGGATGAGGCTGTACAGCTGCCTGGAGAAGAGGTGGTGGAGGGAGGGGGTGAGGCAGGTGAGAGAGAGGACGAGGAGTCAAAACATGTCAGAGGTTTGGACGGGGGTAGACAAGGAGGAGGTGGGATGGATGGGGGAGGCCGCGGTAAAAACAGACACGTCCCCCCCCCCCCCTCCCTTATTCCCTTCCCACAGATTTCAGCCATTTGGGTTCAGGTCGGGAACGTGTGGATGAACTTGTCACTGCAGCTTCAGCAGCAGAGACGTTTATCTGGCACATAACGAGGCGTCGTTTAGCTCCGCCCGTTGCGCACAGACACAACTGCTTCTCGGGGGTTTCAGCCTCCATCACATCATTAAACTGAGGATTAAAAAGGTGCATGAACGCTCCTGGCTCCTGCGTCTTAAACCAGTTTAACCACAGACAATAGAAGAATGTGAGGAAAACATGTGCAGAGAAACAGTGATGGTGCCAAAGTGACGCTGCAGATGTGTGCGCAGGAATAAGGATGAAGTGAGGAGAGGATGAATTAAATCAAGGTTTTTTTTTTTGCACTCAACTAACAGGTCCACTAGTGTTGATGTGCACCCCCCTGATGCCTCCTGATTCTAAATGAGACGGTCCTCCACTCACTCACTCACCCATGTTGTCTCATCGGTGCGTTCCCTCCGTCCTCCGTAGCGCAATCCGCCACACGGATCACGACTTCCCCTCCGCGTCGCCTTCCCTCGGAGCTGTGCGCACCTCTCAGGCTTCGTGTGACTCACCTGCCTTCATTTGCTTCACTATGAATACAATAAAAAAAAATGATGTCTGTCGATTATAAAAAGCTTTGAAAGTTTGCGCCCATGCTCCCTGACGCAGCGCAACTTTCCAGACCTGGCACGCAGAGCTGTGCCATCCAGCCCCGAGAAGTTAACCGCGTCTGGCTCTTACGGGGTTTTATCACCCGGTTAAATGCATGATGTCAGACACAGGTTCCCACCGAGTGAGGAGGAGAAAGAAGACGAAGACGGTCACGCGTCGGGGGAAAAGTTAAGACGTGGGAAGGAAGCAGGAGATGGATGCGGTCACCGGAGGGAAGGAATGTCCTCTGCGCAAGCATCCGGCGGAGCGGCAGGGACGCGAGGCAGCGATCCAAGGCAGGCGCGGGTACTGTCAGCGGCTCCTGTGTGCAGTGCACGGGCGGGCAGGTTCCCGTGTGCGCGCCCGGCTGCGTGGGGGAGCGCGCGCGAATGTGGGAGAAAGAAAAGGAGAGAGGGAGAGAGGGAGAGAGAGAGAGAGAGAGGGGGAGATTTCAATGCAGTGTTTCACAGCTGCAGATTGGCTCCAAAAATGAGATTTGCTTTGGTTTTCTTCTCCTTTTCTCCATCTTCATCAACACATCGGTGCTGCAGACGTCCACCTCTTCACCAGGCTTTTCTCTTCCATAAGTCCATTATGCAGGTGTGGTGGAGGATATGCTGAGGCTCTCCAGTATATGTGGTTATATAGCATGAGTGGGAGGCCTGATCCTACCTCATGTTGCGTAATTATTGGGAAAGGCTAAATGCAAGAGTTTAAGTGGAGCGGGGAGGCTGTCGGACTGACTTTACCTCATTTCAAATACATATTAAGCATTCAACTTCGCTCATTAGGGTGCAAAAGGTTGTTTTAAGCCTCGATATGTTTTTAATTTCATACAATCATGAATAGGCTTGCGGATATTACACCTCTTTGGCAGTAGGTCCCACGTGTTTCTCTAATTTGAAACACTCACAGTTGAAGTTATATCCATAACACTTTCAAATATTTGATTTAGTCCCTTTTTTAATCACTTCACACACACTGATTCAGTCCTGGAACAGAGGTTTCAGTCTTCATCGTTACTCAGAAGACGAGAAGTGAGAGAAAAAAGATGATAAATTATGAAAATGTGTCGTTATCAGAGCAGCTGGTCTGACATGACTTTCAGTTTAGCTTTGTCACACTGTGTGGTGACTTAGTGAAAGTTTAATGACAGTGTAAAGTCCAAGGTAAGAAAGTATAAGAGTTTGCGTTGGGAAGACAATTTTTAATGGTCAGGCTCCATTCACCATCATTTTGGAAATAGAAGTATTATATATTAAAGGGGAATTGCAGTATTTTTCAACATGGGACCTATATTTCAATCAATCAACCAATCAATCAAGACTATTAACAAATATTTATAAATGTGGTATGTGTAAATGAATGGTACTTACAAAAACTTCTGTATTCAGTCCAGTAGATCGGCTCAATGTAATCCTATGGGGCAACTGCGACACTTCACGAAATGTCCACTACAAGTGTTTTTCTGCCAATAAAAGGTGCAACGCATGTGATGTTACCAGACTCTTATCAAAGACCCAGAATAACAATTTAAGCCTTTTAACATTTTTATGTGAATTTCATGGACGAGTTGCCCCATTAGATTACATTGTAGCCACACGTTTTTGTAAGTACCATTCATTTACACACCCATATTTATAAATATTGGGCCGAGGTCGAAAAATATCGTTATTCCCATTTAATTTGGGGAGCCAGTTTACCTTTGGCCACATAGTTTTGTTCATAATCACAAATTTCTCTGCAACGAGCGAAAAAGCTCAGGATATTTTACTAGAGGGTTGATGGTTTAAAATAAAAAAAGAGCTTCAAGTGCTCTTGAAAAAAATACACTCTCCAGTGGAGTAATATATCTTTAATAATAATTATCTGACTCTAATCTCTTCGGCTCATTTTGAAAAGCAGTGTCTAGTTCAAACAGAAAGACACACATACTCAAAGTATCCGAACAAAGACACAAACCTGAGTTTGTTTTCTCTTGCTGCTGATATCTGACATTGTGTGGTCAAACTGACGTCTCACAATAATCTCTAATGGGTCAGCGCTCCCCTGAATGTCAGGTTATTTTAGCCAGTCACACACTAATAGGGATTTCATCTATCAAGCCGAACCAGGTCTCCTAGGAACTCCTCCTGGTTCGACCTTTCGCATCCCAGCCCACGGCGCCATTAGAGGGCATTCAGCCTCTGCTGCATTTTCTAGAAATGTTCTCATTTCTTCAAACTGAACCCGCTCGCAGCATGAAGTGAAGCATGGCCCAGTCAGGGCGGACGCCAGAGACCAGGAGTGACAAGCGCCATAAAATCTGTTTAACAAGCAGCGCGGAGCGATCTGATTGGAGGTTTTGAAGGTGGCCCTGTGGCGTGGAGCCACAGTCATAAGGAGGTGGGTAAATCAACAAGGCTCATGGAGATCCTCGCCCCTCCTCCTCCTCCTCCTCTCTGACCACAGACAAGGCTGTGATACCAGCAGTGGGGTGGAGGGTACAACTACTGCGATGAGTGTTGTGGCTGAAGAGATGTCGTGTGAGGACAGGAGGAAGAGCAGCGACAACACGGCTGAAAGGACGCGGTGATCAGGCGAGTAACCAGAGGCAGGTCAGCCTGAGGTCTCTGAGTTTCAGCTTCGGCCTCATTAGTTTCTATTTAAAGCAAATAGTATCAGACTTTCTCACTTAGCTCGGCCATATGGAGTCATGAGAGAGCGTGCACCCATAACATTACATTATTTATGTTTATGTTGGCGTGACAAAACCTCTACAGGCCATGCAGCAGGAATTTGAATTAATAGTCTGACATGTGAAAATCACGTCTCCGAGGAACTATGGCTGTGTTCCAAATCACTCAGAAATATATTCTCTATTTATTCAAGTTGGAAAATATGCTTAGTATAATATGGACCAACGTAGATGTGGCCCGTTTTAACTGTCCAACAAACAATGACGTGCTTATCAGAGCACATAGATTCACCAACTATCGACTCAGCCGAAGCCCATGAATGTCAATACCTGGTTGAAAGAAGCTCCAGGAGATTAACACACTTTAGATAAAAGTTATTTCAAACGCATTACAGAAAGAACAGAAGTAGAGCACACATTTTCACTGAGGACCAACTTTCCCCTTTAATTCATCAAGCTGCACCAAATTGTACAAACACCAATTTTTTTTCCATCGGGATCCACAAATGACTCAAAAAACATCTCGCAATTCCCCGTCCCATCCTTCCACCAAGTTTCATTGACATCTATTAGTAGTTTTTGTTCATTTCCTGCGGAGGTGAATCATTTTCATTGTGATTAACAACTTGTTTTGTACCGAAGTCTGTTTCCCCAGTGGAACTTGTCCCCCCCCCCCATTCGAATTGTATCCTGTAATAGTTTCAGACATTTAGACACAGAAAACATTTCAAATACAACCAATAATCTGATTGTGTGGAAGATGCATTTGTTAGACACCAGGATTATGCACAAATCATTTTACACATCTGTAAATCATATTTTCAACATGAAGATGAGCAGATACACATTTGTGATGATCTAATTTCTCTCCATAACGTCCATATATATAAAGAAACAGCATTTCTTCATCGTGTTGATTCAGAAACTCTTCGCTGTTTCCCTCCAAACATATTTTCCATTTGCAAATTACATGTGTTTAAACATAATTAGTCTTTGAATAGACTCATGTAGTTTGCATGTGTGAATACAGGTCAGGATTGTGCTGAGGGTTTTCACAACAGGTAATTGCAGTGTTGTTGTTGTTCAGAATGCTTCAAGCTTGAAATGTGTCCTCATGTGTTGATGCTTGAGAATTTTTAATGGTGCACGAGTTCAGAAATACCTTCAAAGTCCCCCGTGCACATGTATATGATGAAATCATCTGCATACGACAACAGGTTGGATTCTTTGAGCTTGGCAGGACACCGGCTCTTGGGCTAAATTTATCTACTCGGAGGAAACGTTCGCGAATTTTACGGTTTCTGCCACATGTAAGTATTAATAAACGGCGTGAAACACTCCCTCGTGTCGTTACTTCAAACGCGGTAATAGGCTCATCGGTCGTGAGAGAGAGAGAACGTGGCGAGGAGCGGCTTCCTCTCTCCTGTCGCGTGTGCGTTTATCTCTGTGAGGATAAAAAGTTGGCATCAAATATCTGTAGCAGTCTTCCGCGGCCCGTGGTCTTGATGTGATTAGGACAAGGATCCGTGCGTGAGGCTGCTGTTGAATCAGATGCAAGTTTTAAGTCAGTGGTGAAAACTTTTTGTCATATCTAGGACAACAAAATCTTGTACTGTGAATAACAAATGTTAAATGCCTCAACTAGGCAACCATCTTTCTGTATCACATCACCCCTGCTGTTGGAAGCCATTACTGTCTGAACATTATCATGGGAGAGTGAGCACTCTGAAGAAGAGAGGAATGAGGGACATTGTGATTAGAAATGCAGAATTCTGAATTTGAGTACATTTACTCTTGTGTTTTAATTGATGTAAAGTGCATGTCTTGGCTTTGTTAAATTGTGTATATGTTCTGTAGTTTGACCAATTTCCGTTCTCCGGCTTTCTGCCACATCAAACATTCACACTTTGACGTCAAAGAAAAAAACCAAAGGCTCGTTTTCCCGACTGTTCCACCGACATTCAGCAAGAAGACAGTCTTTGCTCAGAAGGCCGAGATAAGAGCGACTGAACCGGGAGCCGACAACGCTGTGCAGCCCCCAGACATGGTGTGATTACTGACAGTCCCCCCGTCTGTGTTCGTCCACCAATTGACTCATAGCGGGTAGATATATATCTCCAGTCTCCCACCTTCTGATTGAACACAGCAAGTTCATATAATCTTCCCGCACAATTGTAGGAAATCAATAACTGAAGTGGAAGTGGAGCTGGGAGGGAAGGCCGCACCAGGAAAAGAGTGAATTAAAAAGAAGAAACTTCACCTTTTTAATGAATGTCAATGGGATTCCATTAGCGCTGCCCGCATCTGGCGGAAAGTAACGGATAAACTCGTTATCGCTGGATCTGCCAATTATTCTCAAGATTGGACAATTAAATGTTTAGTCTGTGAAATGTAAGGATGATGTGGAAAACAGACCGTGGCAATTTCCTGAAGTCCACAGAGATGCCATCACAAATCAGAATGTCACAAAGGTCTGGGACTGAGGAGCAGAAAGGAAATTCGACATTAATGTTTGATAAATGACAAATACAGTATAAGTATTTGATGTATGAAAATGAAGTCTCTTGAAACGCTCCTGCTCGTGACTTTAGCTCATGTGCTGCTGACATTTCTTTTGTATGTTTGTGTGTTTTTAATGTTAATTACATTTTTAGATTTTTTTTAAATCAGTTTTAATTGTTAAATGTGCAACTTTTCCATTTTTCATGCATTTAAAAGTTTGAATGATTGTTACAATGTCTGGAGATTAATGCTCTTTACGCAGTGAAGTTATGTTCACATACACAAATTAGCATCTGGTTTAACTTTCTTGCACATGGACCATCGCAGACTGGGACAGATGAGTCACTGACTCAAACCTCTGCTGCTGCTCCTCATGACACCACAACTTGTAATTCTCTGTGTTCACATTAAACTACAGAAATCCACTGTTTGTTTGCGAGCTGGTGACTTGTAGTATTGTTGAACTTTGGAGTGATTCAGGTGAACTACTGCTTCTGCTCTTTATGCCAAGCGACTCCCTGCTCCAACTCCACGTGCAGACACGAGAGTGGTATCGATCTCCTCATCGTACTCTTGGCAAGAAAGGAAATAAGTGTTTTCACAAAATATCAAAAGCTCGACTAAATGCCTTTCGAGTTTGTTAATCTCCGCAGCTGTCGACAAGTTTCTGTGCCATTATCTTAGGATATTAATTTCTTCAGTCTCCCAGGGGGTAAATTGTAAGTGGCCAAAGTCACTGATTTTCAGACTTTCTTCAGGGACATTAAACAACTCAACAAGCCCGCAGGTCCCAGCAGATCATAGCAGGTCATGTAAATATTCCAAAAGCCCCCAAAATAAAAGTAGAGAAGCAGCCTTCATCCATAATGAACTGTGGAACATCTTACCAGCGACTACTACAGGGACGGGCTGAGTGGACAAGATGAAATATGAATATTTTCTTCCAATTTTGATTGTAATTTGCAATGCTCTCCCTTTTTTTATTCCTTTTTTTATTATTATTGTTTTAATTCTTCATTTCACTGCCATTGTTTACACTTGGAGGCACAATAGGCAACTTCGGTCTCTCAATCAAAACAACAACAAAAGACCTTGTTTGACGACGTCGTGAAGCAGCGTGGGATCATGGGAGTTGAGAATCTATCACCTGACACACGTGGCTGAGGCACAAATCATGTTCAAGGATGTGTACAAGTTTTATCCATGTTACGTAAAAAAAATGTGTATTTCTCTCCAAGGACACAAGTCAACAAAGTTATGGTTGTTTTTTAGATATTTGTCATCAGTTGTTAAGATGACTAATATCTCGTCTTATTGTGGGAACAGTGGGTGTTGCTCAGGATTCAGGGACAGCTCCATTAACTCACAGTGGCCCGTGTGATGACTGAGCCGTCCTCACAGGTATTTATTATCTGTTTTGCTCCAGCTAATAAAGGAGGCCTCACATTTTTTTTTCTGGTATTGTTAATTTATTTTCGTTTACCTCCTGAGGGCAATTCTCTTCAGCATGTGGTGAGTAGAATAAACAAAATAAAACTCAGATGCTGTATCATCACCGAGGCAAACGCGGTTTTGGAAATTGATTACAATAGTAAACAGCAAGTGTTTCTGTAAAGGGAACAAATACAGTTTGATGAAGAAGAACGAAGAATTCCTCATTTAAAACTGTGAGGCAATTAAAAAAAATAGATTTTACTGTCAAAGGTTGAAAATGAAATAAATATTAGTAGTTCAATAATGAAGTGCAGGCTTCGGGGCTGGAGTCTGTGTCTTAACCAGCGTAAATGGTAAATGTTATATTTGACATGAACAGTGGAAGCAGAGGTCAGTCAAGCAGATAAGGTCACATTATCATAATCAGCCTCCACTCATCCTCTCCGCTGAAGTTTCGTCGATACTCATCACTGACAGCGAAAAATAATTTCAGTAAAGAAACGCAAATTAGTGCGTGTAATGTGATTTTCTCAAGAAAAACATCCAAACGCTATGTTGCAGAAGTTGTATGATGTTGTTAGCAGAGCTGCAGCTGATGTCCATGTAGGATATTTATCTAAATAACCAGGTAAAGTCTCCTATGATCCGAGTGTGCGGCACAAACCTGTCCATGAAAGGACTGAACGCCCAGGTGGCATTTCTTTTGAATCAAAAAAGGAGCCACATCTCAAAGACTTCTCAACAGAATGTTCTTATGCTGATAAGCCGGCTGTGAAATGGGACACTGAACCGCAACCTTCTCCTAATCGGTGCCATTGGGCCCCGTCCAGCCCGCTCAGCCTGATCGCAGCGGCACAAAGTGGCCAATGGATCCAGTGAAGAGTGAGACGTGAACATGCCCAGTCCATTCAGCGAGGAACCCGCAACCTCCCCATTGTTCTTTTTCTTTATTGTGTAATTCAATGAGAAGGAGAAAGAACAATGTTGCCCCAGTGGGGAAGAATCAAAAGAAACGCAGATGAACACCACTCCCCTCATAGGACACTGACACCATGCTGGAGGGTTATCGAGGACACCGACGCCACGTGTCTCCGGTCGCCTGTGTCCTTGTCCACAACAATCAGTCATCTACGTATGGATGAATCCACATCCCTCTTGCCAGCAGCAGAGCGAGTGGAGCTGCCATGCGTCTTGTGAATATACAGAAGATGCATGTACGTGGGGCCAGTGAGGGGACATTAAACTGGTACGTTTTAGTTTACAGCCGTGTTGTCTCTTAAAGATCCCTGACAAGATCGTCTTTAACCTTTCACCTGTCAATTTTCCGCACAAGGAATATCTTGGTTACAAATCTTTAAAAAATTAAAACCTTGGTTTCTCCACTGGTGAGAGCGTCCTGCTTCTTTTCTTGGCACAAGTATATTCACATCTGCCTCCCGTCGTTTCTGCCTCCTGCGTTAGTTGGACTCCAGATGGAAGCAGCTTCGCCCGGACACAGACATGCTCCTCTCCAGATCTGTCAACCTGACACGAAGTAATTGCAATTCATGTATGCATCCTCAGCCCCGGTCTGAGGTGATCAATGCCAGTTCAAGAGTATCTTCCATCTCCCGTCATGGGCTACAGCTTCACGCTGAAGAGGAGGGAAAGCAAACAGTGCACACCACGCCGGGAGAAAATGAAAAGTAAACCAGCCACCGTGACCAGGGACTTGGTTTTATATGTTACTCACCACGGAAATGGGCAGTAAAATTGTGTGGTGTGTGTAAATGTATATATTGTTGGTATATGCAATTCGATCACACATCTTGAGAAAATACCTGACATATTTGATATATAATATATTTACAACATTGATAATGAGTTTGTGATTTATTGCAGTTAAAAAAGCATCAAGTTGTCATGAAACATACACTCCAGGATGTAATTTATCGAGTAATAAATACCATTTAAATGGGTCCCATCTGCAGGCGGGCCCTGTAATTTAGGGTGACGTTTAGGGAAGCCGGGCTTCAGTAGCAACTGGACCGAATGTCATGGTTTTTAATTGCTCCTATAAATATGAAGGGGTTTGTTAATAAGCACTGGTTTTCTCCTGAACATTATAAATACTGGATCTGTGTGGGCAGTTCTCTGGCCCAGGGGTTATTTCAGCGTTGGTTTTGAACGAAGCGGCTGCAGCTGTGCCAGTCGCGCTGAAAACTGTCACATGAAAAAAACGTGTGGGAAAACAAATCTGACTGACGGCTGCTGCAGTGTAAACTGTTTGTTAATGTCATTCCACAGATCCTGGTTTTTTGGTGTGTTTTATACTGTTTTTATAACTTTCGGTTGGAGACAGATGCAACTATGATGTGAACTCAGTAAGCTGTCGGTTTCCGTAGCAACCGCATCCTGCCAGCGCTGGTTTGATCGGCCGTGTGAATAGATCCTCCCGTCTGTGAATGCCACAGTGTGAGACTCTTTTGCTGCATCACCTCAGATTGCGTTTGTTTGTTTGGAGTCTGAACGAGACAAGATGGGTCATGTGGCCTTTTCTCTGGAGGCGATATTTGAAGTCTGGTCCTGATTCACTTCTGATTTCAGGGTTTGGCTGGATCAGTTATTCCAAAGATAATAATCCAAGAATCTGACTCTCACATCCCAAACTCTGTGGTGATTAATGCAAATCTAAATTTAGACTTAAATCAAATAATCTAATGGTGCTGCAAACCTTTAGATTTATTACTATTTATACTATCTTGTACATATATAACAGTGTTATGCTTTAATTAGCTGGTGTTTGATTTAATCGTATGTTTTAATTTCACTGCTTGGATGAAACAGCCAGAGGAAAAAAAGCGTCTTCTCTGCCCAAAGACCTGCACCGCCAGGAGTCAGCTCAGACTGAGAGAAGGCAAATGAGGTTCAGAGGATCAGACAGATTAAATGTGCATTTAAGAACAGATGGAAGCTGATGCTGCTGCTGCTGCTGCTCAAGATTCAAAACATTTTCTCTCCCCCACAGTCACCGGTGGACCTCTGGTCTGTCTGTGCAGCTCCGGCCGTCAAAATGCAACAACCAGATTTGGGTAATTATAGATATACTCAAACTTGCACTCACGCAGCGCACCACCTGTGGCTTTCAGGAAGTATGATACAGAAACTGAAATAAACATATAAAAGACTGAGAGGATGTGCAAAGAACACCTAAAAGCCTCGAGGTGGATGGCGCTGGAGAGAAAATAAAGGTGTAAGACCTTTGTGGCGGAGATGGAAAGCCTTGTCAGACCTTCTAGTGCTTTCCTGCCATTGTGAGTTTCAGTGAAGGCACCACTCATGTTCATGGTTGCATGTTTTAAAGCACAGGCTTTAAATAAAGTAAAGTACCTCATGGGAAATGTGTGCCCTCGGTTTCCTCCTCTGCTCTCGGATTTTTCTGTGCAAGAAGTCGGTCAAAATTCCCCGATCAATAAAGAGCCAGGTGTGGTGCTGGTTGCTGGTCGTTGTGGGTGCTATAGCTTTACAACTTTGAGAGTTCGGCGCAGGCGGTTACTTTTCATGCACTCCCGCCCTCTACAGCTTTATTATTACACATTATTACAAAAAAAATAAAATAATCCAAGAGCAGAAGAACTCTGAGAGCAGACGTTTCACAATAATACACAGAAGCAGCGTGAGTGCGAGAAGAGCTGAAGTTGGACAGTTTGAGCGCAAGCAGAGTGAAAGCATTATGAAACCTGAACATGAAATCAATAAGCCCTGCTCTCAAACTGAGAGATCACACTCTTGATATAAGGATTGAAAAATACTTCACCGAGGGTACTTTCACGTTAATTTGGAAATCGTGTAGATATTCACACAACCCAAAGTACAAGGGTTATCCCGTTAATCTACACTAAGAAAGAGGATTGACAGTTTTTTGGCAATATTAATACGACTATGAGTAGTAGCAGGAAAAAGGTTGTGAAATCTTTGCAGTTTGAAAAATTGTCCCCATAAAATCACCACTTCAAATTCCAAGCAAATTAACATTAGAACCGAATCTCCACCAATGCGTCGTAATTAAGACATAAAACATTTTTGTGATGCTCAACCAGAATGTTTTTTATTGTCTCTCAGCCACGTACACTTGTTGTTGGAATGGATTTGTTTACTTTGTGCCCCATGCACATTAAACATAAGGGTTATAAAAGACTCCACTGAAGAGCAGTGACATCTCCATTCATGTTTGGCTGGTTGGCAGCGAGTGGGAGATTGCTGAGGTGATTCTTTCTTTTTAGTTGGTGGATAAAGAATCAAGGACTTCCTTTTTTTTAAGCAAACTGATAAAAAACAGAACCCCGGGCGTAGTGTACTTTGTTTGGAGCTGAAGATGAAGTTTCAGTTTTTTCAATTTGTACAATTTCATACAGGTTAATCTTAATAGAATCTTCAGTGCGTACGTGTGTGTGTGTGCATGCGTGTGTGTCTGTGTGTGTGTGTGTGTGTGTGTGTGTGTGTGTGTGTGTGTGTGTGTGTGTGTGAGCCCAGACGGAGAGGAACTCGGCGAAAGACAAAGGGAAAAGAAACGACTTCTCATCAATCTAGCAGACAGTCATCAATGTTCATTTGTATAGCTCTCCTGTGGCGGATGGTCTGAGCGTGGTTTCGCTGCCGAACTGAACTTCCTGTTTTCTCTGAAGGTCAGCGGAGCAGTTATCCACTTCACGTTGCTTTGAGAAACGATGTGAAAACATCAGCGAGCCGCCATAAATCACAGCCTTGTAATATTCACGCCACAGTCGAAGGTGGGAGTCTCTCTCCCATTCCGCTAGGGTAGGTGTCCGACTCGTGATGTAGAGGGACAGGCTGCAGAATTAGTTGCTAGGTTGCAGAGTGCACGGTGTAAGACACAGAGGGGAAGCCAGGGAGAAAGAAGCAGCAAACATTTATTAAAGCTGTGTTTTCCTGCACACACACACACACAGACAGACGGACACCTTCCACCCTCGGTGTAGCTGCAGCTGAGAGGCCAATTGTCTGCACTGGGTTTCTCGCTCCACTCTGCTATTACATTTCTTAAAAGTGGGGATTTCACCGCCAGAAACGGGGCCATTATCTTCACATTTGGGGCTTCGCAGAGAAAAGTGAGAAAAATGTTGTGTATTTCACTGTTGCTCCAAGGCAGAAACTCTTGCATCGCCCAGAATGCATTGCGCGCAGTATAGCTGCCAGACATCTCCTGCGTCCACTCCTTTTATTGGCTCTTTCCAAATTGCTTCCACTGGGGATTGATTTTTCCATGCTAGCAAGCGTTTTAGCCGACATCTCTTCGCTGAGGCTTTTTGCTCAGTTCGAGGTATTTTTTTCACCTATCACGGAGTCTGGTTTCACATGTTGCATGTCAGTCACTTTTCAAAAATATAAATGTACGTGCACTTTCACTAGCCAAGACACTGGAAACAATAATACAGAAAGTATAACAATCCATCTACTAACGGAGAGCTGCGTTTTCTTTTCACACCACTATCTCGGCTTAAAGAAAACCACTGAACTCTATCTTATATCTCAAGGTCAAGACGCCGAGGAAATTCCTGTCATTCTTTAAAAAGAAAAACACTCAAACACAGAAAGCAGCAGCCCTGTCCTCATAGTGCAACAGGTAGGATATCTCAGGTGAAGGTTTATCATGAGGAAATAGTTATTCTTATTATTAATCTCTAAATGAAGATACATAAAATACACATAAGTATTTACCCTGATGTGAAGTAGGAGACTACAGAGCTACAACATTGCAAATAATAAAAGAATATATGTTCTTCAAATTGCAAAAAGAAACCATCATTATCATTATTTGTCTCAGGGGACGGACACCCATGCCCCTCACGCTAATTGCCCCCTCTATAGATTTTTGGCTTGCGTGACGTCCCTGATTTTTCATTACCCCATAAAATCGTTACAAGAATTGTGATGAAGACGTGGACTGAGTGGACCATTTTACAGCTCAGTGCAATTTAACGGCAAACATTTCACCCTTCGTATATCAGGGGTCAGCGATTAGGTTCAACCAGGGGCCGGTTTTTACAGCATTTCTCAATAGGGGGATTATTATTTTTTATTTAAGAATTTATCTGAGGGCAGATGTTATTTTTCCCCCGAGAGACAAACGCTGCATGTGAATGTATCTTCTGTTTTCCACCGTGAGAGCAGGGATGCAAATGACAGGTTATCTACACCACATAAATAAGTGGTCTGCTTTATGGATGAATAAAACATATTGTTTATGGTCAACAACCTGTTATTTGCTGACCTATGGTAGAGCCTCATTTGACCTGGAGGGATGTTATCATATCTTTACATTTTCATTCAGCTCATTGAGTTGTTTTAAATGGAATGTATTTTTTTCCACCTGACATTTAAAACACAGATACCACGACAGTAACTTAGAGACAAACACTAAAGGAGACATACCGTTAACATCCTCGACGATATGAATAGTTCTTACATCACTAATCAATTTGACAACCATGTTCATGACCTCTCTCTGCAACCAACAAACAGGTCCACAAGCTGCCTGCAGGCGGGAGCCACACTCACCCCCCCGCCAGCACCACACCTCGGCCCCCTGCGGCACGTCAGCACCACACCTTCTGTCAGAGTGGAGCCGGACACCAGGAACATTCACATATCTGGAAACATGGAGTCAATAACACTCCCCAACTCAACTCAACTCGGTGCTCGGCAAATACATCCCACGACTGACGTTAACGCCATGTATCGCAATGTTAAAGAGAGTAAAAAAAACTGTCCCACAAATTCTGTCGTTTTTTTTGTGTTTGTGCGTAATTGTCTGATTTTCAGTCTGAGCTTCAAAACATCCACTGTGAACATGTCTGAGTTCCCAGAGTTCTTTCTAAGTCCAAGGCCAATGACTCAAATCAGATGTGTTTTTTTCATTCAGAGACCTGAGCCACGTGTATTTGTTGTTCATTATCTGCTTCACCAAGATAGAACGATCAGATTTGACAGAAAAATCGGAATTTAGCTTTGGGGCCTGAAACATGTGAAACGACTGAAGGCCCAGATGTCAGGTGACGAGATGTGTTTGTGATATTTCACTTCCACGTACAGCAGCTTTGGTTCTGGAAACACTGACATTTTCCGTTGGCCTAACAACAAAATAACCTGTAAACTGTGTCTGTGTTCACTCAGTTCCTCCGCGTCTCCCCTGTGACCTCGTGTTGTAGAATCCTGTTGTTTGTTCCTAGACATTTAAGGCAGACTTTTAAATATTAGATGAAGCGAAGACACTTAACGGCAAAGGCACATTCATCCTGCAATAAAAAAAAAAGATGGCTCCATTCATGGGATTATGAAAAGGCCTGATGTTAACGAAATAAAAATGAATGTGGGAGTTTAGAGGTAATCCTTTGTCTAGATTATATCTGTAGAGACATTTTTTTTAAATAAAAGTGTCTCTAATATTTGCTGGAAGTCTTTACAAAGCACATGATGGGAAGTATCCACCTTTGTAGGCGGTAATAATGATTGTTGTGTCTTGTGTTGCTTTTCGGACGTCCCCTGAAACGTTGTGGGTCAACTTTTAAAATCAGTTGTTCAGATTTTTTCTCTTTTATCCATTTGTCGTCGTTGCCATTTCTCAGATATTTCCCATCACCTCTGGTTCCAGTCTCCTCAGGTTAGAGTCAGTCCTTTAATCCGCGTGGTTCTCCGCCGGCATCGAGTTTTAATAAACAAAGGGACGAGAACGCTGCAGTGAGTGCACACACATTTGTATGCTCTGCTGTTTCTGGCTGTGTTGCTATTTCAGGCGACGAACACTTCATTGTTTTCAGTGTTGTTGCAAGAAGAGATATTGTGGAACCCCCCCCAGAGGATGTCAGCTGTGCCATGTGAAAACATAAGCATAACATCGTTGGCATATCAAGTAGAACTGGAAGTGGAAGAATATGATTTTTTTGCTGTAGGCCTTTGAGGACTGTGATAACTGATAGTTGTGCTGGTTATGTCACATGGTCAACTTGGGGCCATTGATCTTGGCTAAAATCAAGATGGTTTCATCTACTGTCATTTTGTCTCTCAAGCAGAAAACAAATGATTACAGAAAATGGACACCGGCGTCGGCCCTAATCGCCAAAAGCTTTGTGATCTCAACTATCTTTTTCTTCGTCTCCGTCTTCTTCATGTATGACACCTCTTATTCATCTTGAGATATTGCGTCAATCACAAACGTCATCAACTCGCCCTCCGTGTTCTCACATGGGCTCACGCTGACATCATATCAGGAGGCGGGAAGGAAAATTCCAGAAAGTGTCAACTGACTCAGACGTTCGCCTTCTCAAACACAGCCCCTCCGTAAAGTTTCGAGAAGATGTCCTGGCCTCAGTGTCTCAAAGCAGCTTTACAAACAAAGTACACACCCACACCCGCCTTTGTTGATGAGCATTAGCACATTTCATTGCTTTGCTGCGAACGGTGACCTGAGAGGAGGCACTCACAGACGGACGAGGAGTTTATTTTTCTTTCTTTCCGTCTTTTTATACCGTTTCTGCAGGCTCTTAAGAAAAAACATGAAAATCCACTCCAGAGGTGCAAAGACAGGACCTGACCTCTCTCCGTCCCTCTCGCTGACTTTGAAATATCTCTCCTGCTTTTCTCGCCTGACCATCTGTCTCTACACTTATCTGTAATATTTGCATATGCTCATCTTTTTTTGTTTGGTCTCACCTTATGTTTGCTGACTGTAAATCAAAAGGTCGGCGAGAGTGGGCAGGGTGGGAAAATGGTTGATAAAGGACAAAGTCACCATTATGGCCAATTTGCAGATGTCCTACGACTGTGGCCTGATTGTTGGTGCCAGATTGGCTGATGGGAGTTTTTCTGAAGCTGCACATCCCCTGAAGTTTTCACTCACAGCAGCTTCTGGAGTTTCCAGCGAGCAGAAGCCCTGTGGACATGAACATTTTGTCATTAAGGGAGGTCAGAGGGGAAAGGCCAGGGTCAGACTTTGGAATCCACAGCATGAAGCCATGGACCCAACCTGGCAATGCGTCAACAATCCAAAGTGCTGCTGGTGGTGGTGTAAGGGTGTAGGGATCATTTTCTTCCATCCACACATCTCTATACCGCTTATCCTTTTAAAGGTCGCTCACATTCACAACTACGGTTAATTTAGAGTTCCCTGTTCAAACCTCTTATTAAGCTGCATGTCTTTTGACTGTGGGAGGAAGCTGGAGCACCTCGAGGGAAACCAGCATAGACACGGGGAGAACATGTAAAACATGGCTGTAAAACCGTGATTACAACCAAGAACGTTGTTGCTGAGATGCGACAGTGAGAACAACTGCAAGGAAAGTTTTTTCTTGCCAAATTCAATCCCAATCAAAGATGGTTTGAGATCTCAATATTGTTGCTGATCATCTTCATCCCTTTATAGCCACAATTTACTATCTTCTTGTGTTTTCTTTGTGTTCCTACTAAAAGACTTGATGAGGATAAAATGAAAGGTCTCCTTCAGGTAAACAAGTGAATAGATTATCATAGATTATCATAGATTTTTCGTATTCATTTTCACATTTTTATCCTGATTAATTAGTCAAACACCCTGTATAACGCAAAAACATTCTTTATTTCTTAAGTCCCCTGTCCTTTAATATCATCTGGTTTGTCTCATATACGATTGATTTGGCAAATAAATCAGAAGTGCACGGGTCAGCATGTTGCCGTGTCCTTGTAGTTTAACTGAACACAACAGCCCACGTTGCTGGGAGCAGAATAGATGGTCCCACATTCCCATCACATACAACCTTGAATCATGTGTGCGAGCACCACCTCTCAGTGTCCCATCATCATAGAGGCTACACTTCTTACAGTTCACATAACCATAACTGTCTTCAATATGTATTTATTGTATATAACCTCACACACACACACACTCTCACCATCATCTAAGTTGTAATAATGACACAGATGAATGTGTTGTTTTTGTCCAAACTGAATTCATCATTATAACATTCAGTGCTCATTGGAAAAAGTAAGTGAACGTTGAAATGAGTGACATGAACAGCAGCAAACTGGAGTCAGAAGGGAACGACACTGACAGTCAGTTGATTTCACACGTCCACAAAGGCCCCGCGGCCTCATTTACACAAGATTCATTCCCCTCTTGTGCGTTACTAAGGAAAGTTATTTTTTTTTTAAATCTGGATTCGCACGTTTTATATGCATCAAAATGTAATGGTTTCTTTCTTGGCCCATGTTTCATCTTTCCAGCAAGATTTGTTGGAATCCATTCTGTAGTTTCCAACCCTGTCGACAGACCAACCAACGAACCAACCAACAAAAACAACAACTACTAAACAAGTTTTTAAATAACTCATCAAACATAATTTTTTTACGAAATATTTACTAATACATGATCTTTAACTCGTCTAATGTCAAATAAATGAATTTACAGCATTGTCTCTATTATGCAAGTGGATTACATGCACAACATGTCTGTCTGGTTTTTACTGCAGAACCAGGAAGGCCATAACAGGAAGTTGCTAGACAGGAAGCTCCTAAACCGGAAGTGATGTCACTGTGTAACACATGTGGACAAATAATATACATTTTTACAAACAAGTTTGTTAACCTGTAAAGTAATCATCCACTTGTCATTTTCAACTAAAAATGATTTTAAAAAAATTAATTCCTTAAGGGCAACACAGTTATAACTGCAACACAAACATAGTGAGTCAACTATTCACCAAAGCAACAGTTGACGTGAACCATACTTTCAAAAAGAACATCTCAGAGGACTTATGATAAAAAACAGTTGGCCATTTTTTGACAGGTTTTGAGATAACTGAATAAACCCTCGCAGCTTTATGCAGAGATTTTGTTCCACTCTTGCCAGAATGTGAGCGTCTGGCCGAGACGTCTCCAAAATCACGATGATCAGCGAGAGGAAATCATGTTACTCGGTTGCACGGAGCCACAGAGGAAGCCGCCGCTCCCCCGGTGCATAGGTCAAATTCAGTTGAGTCATAGCATGAAGTCGTACAGCAGCCATGTCGAGCCATTGATGCTTGAACCCATCACTGCCACCAGACATCCATGATGTGCTAAAGCCTGCAGTGATTGCCTGACGCACGGTGGAGTTTCACTGCAGCGGGGGGGGGGAGTGGGATTCCTGCTGGCTTCATGTGATTGGCGCTTAATGGAGTCCGTCTGCGTTGGTGCGGGGCAGGAATCCTGCGGTCGAACACACTTCACTGTGCATCAACAGCCCGCTGACTAGGTTTCCATCACTCGTGGTACGACCGGGGGTCACTGCTTGACAGAGGTGTGCAAATGAAAAATAATACAATGCTCTCCACAAATAAATTGAGTCACAAACATGCATGGACGATACACGTGTGATCGCAGAAGTCTCAGAGAGTGAACCTGCAGTTTTGGCACTGAAGCTAATATCTTTAGCTGCTTCCAGACATGTGTGAACACAAATGTCCGAGTGAGACGCTCCACAGTTTCTGCGGGAGAATCCAATGTGTGAACACAAGGCGCCACAGGTGCAAAGGCTCCTCCACCTCTCGCCTGACAAATGCGGAGGACTCACGGTGTTGTGGACGCGTCTGTGCAGAAAACATCCCGCTGTGTTGTGCATTTGTGAAAAGCAAACTGTGGGTTAACTCCGTAGTCAATTCTCCGGATGTTGTGTCTCTGATTTTATCCCCACAAACTCTCAAAACACAAACTCTCTAGATCTTTTGTCTTCTACGTGTGTGACTCCGCTTTTTCACCTGGAGATATTAGTTTTTCTTTTCTTTCACTGAGTCTGAGAGTTTTTGATCAAAAAGCATCTTTACTAAACCTCTGAAAACTCGTTGTGCCTGCTTACATAAGACACTGAGATAATACAAGTCTCCCTGTCATGTACAGTTGTTAGATTCTGATTCTCATCAGCCCAAGTGTGTGATTTGCGTAAACAATTGAAGCAACAATAATGTTTTTAATATTTAATGTTACGCCTCAACAGCTAGGAAATATCGTGGATAGGAAATTCACTGCACCCTGCTGAAGCCCTCCACATCACCCACATTGATTTTTTTTCTAACCACTGTTCCATGAATTTTAATTGGCTGCAAATGTAGATGTCATTTCTTTGAACATACTTTGGGAGACTACTCTTCATCTTTGTCTACTTTGAAAACATCTCCTCTTCAGATCTTGAAGTGGTGAAAAAAAAGTCTTCTCTTCGTGGCAAATACAGAACGCTGCTAGGTGATGAACAATCACACTAATAAGAAATCTGCTGCAGAGGTTAGACGGATGTGTTCCAGAGGCCACAGTTTGTCTGGTCTTGGATACTGTCCATGTTTGAGTTGATGGCACGCTGAGCTCTCACTGTGTAGGAGGAAGCACGAGTGGGTTTCTGATTATAACCAGAGGTAAGACAGCTCATATACATGATGCTCATTATTCTAAATATCCCTGCTTTTTGTGCGAGCGGCTGGTGGATGGCACGCCAGCAAAGCGGCGGTTAATTGTCAAGTTGTGAGCCCGCTGCGGGCGAGCGTCCTGTTAACACCGGGCCCGCAACATTTCAAACCTCGCCGAAGCTGGAATGGCTTCTCTCTCCACACCTCCCTGCGATTCATCCTAATTCGCCTGAGAGCGACGCCGCGACTTTCGTTCTGACTCGGAGAGCGAGCAGGAATGACAGCGTTGCCTCTGGCTCGTGAGTATTAACCATTAGCGCCCTCCCATGCCGCAGGGGTAAGTGAATCCCGTTGACCAGAAACTCCCAGCCCGCCCACGTGCCAGTGTCTCGGAGGAAACGCACACTCCTGACTGTTGTTCCAGTCGTGTCAGAGCAGACAAGATAAGCAGCCATTGATTTTTCAGCCCCTTGACATTGGCTGTAAGGAGAATCCTGCCCTGATATAATTGTGCCGGGTCCTTGGTGAATAGAATATGAGCCAGTGGACGGGTGTGAGCGGTGAATGACTAATATGACACAAGCTACACACACACTCGACCGACAACTGTTTTCACGCTCGTTTGCCAACGCTTCAAGGTAAATTCATCTCCTACCAGAGGTGAGCTCCAGCGTATATATCGATCACTGCAGAGCGAGTTTGAGCAGAAATACATTTACATCATTCAGCTTCATTCCGTCTTCTTCTTCTTTATTATCCGCTTCACAAATTTGAGGATTTCATTGATATTTTTCTCAAACTCCTCCAAAACAATACATGAAGAAGCTTTGCCCAGAACAAGCCTCTTATGATATCAGTTGTTAATCCGGATAAGTATGTTTCTTGTGCACTTAACATTCAGTTCATCTACAACCAGAATGGAAATCCCTGCAGTGAAGAAGATCAGACACATGGCAATTTCATGGAAATACATTAATTTATTCATAGAGCAGCTGCAGCGGTTCATGTTTTGTTTTTGTGCTTGCCAGCAAATGGCTGCACGTGCACACATACAGTACATGCGATGATTTGTCTCAAACAGACTGTAATATTTTCACCCCTCCTGAAAAGCCGCCTGTGGCAGCGACTTTATAGCCGAGCTTATGAACCATAACTTAGTCCCTCAAGGATTTCACAGAGGTTTTCTTCAGCAGCTTACGGCGGAAATTGTGATGCAATTTTCAAAGATTTGGCCATAGTTGTTTTTTTTTTCTTTTCTTTTCAGCAAAAGCACAAGAAAGAAAATCTGCAAAAGAAAATCTGCAGCTGTGTTCAGTCAGTGCTCACTGTGAGCTACTGGAAATATTAACACAACCCTGCTCTGAGTTTTCATCAATTCAGACTTTTTGCAAACATACTGTACCTCTGCAGAAATCCAGGATCAGCACACACTTGGTGAATCAGTGACACACAAAAACAATAGACACAACGTGGATGTAGATCACCTCAGGATAAGATTGCACTTAAATTTCTCGTTCTGTATGGTTGGATAAAACTCAAAATTCGTTGTGGGCTGAATTATTCACCAGACCCGTGTCTCACTGCATAAAAGCTCCAGATTTGTATGCCTCTGAGCCTGAAACCCCTGTGGGAGAACACCTCATGTTCTGGGGTTGCCCTCCCATCTGAGTAAAAACACATGGGAAATAATAATAGAAATTATAATAATAATAATATGCACTTTCCATTTTTGACTTCATCCAGCAGTTGCTCTGTGGCTTAATGCTCTAACTCAGCTTGAGCAGCAAACATTTAACATGTTTTCAGGAAATAATGAATTGATCTTGATGATAAGAAGCAGGCACATTCAGAGGATTGATGTCTTTGACTGTTTGGCCTTGACGGAGGTTTGAGTTTTACCGAGTTCATTTTAGTCTTAGATATAGGGACTTTTATTTTGGCGGGTTCTTTTAGTTTAGTAGCATCTATGAAATGTGCAGATTCATTAAAGTTACTTTTATCTTGGGTGTTATCATTTATGGATCGAGCCGTAGCATTAGGTTTTAGACAAGTTGTTAAATATAATACTGTAAGTGTTCAATGTCAAACTCGTGCTGCTCATGTGACCACTGTTAATCAAAGCTTAGTTATATTATTATATTCTTCCTGTACTTTTTTCTTTGCCGTCAGTGATGCTGATGCTGATTCTGTGAATATGGCTGTGAGCAGTAAGTAAACACTGTGTGTCATGGCTGCTCCCTCCGAGCAGGTTAACATGACGACACGCATGCTGATGGTATTTAAATGATGGCGTTTGGATCTGAACGCATCAGAAAAGCTAGTGGCCTGTCTTCTAATTAAATGTTTTAGTTGAGCAGCTTCCACCGCTGCATCGCGGGATATATACGGCCGACGCTTTTTTTTACCAGGGCCACTTAGGAATATTTGTGCCCCCCGGCAGCTCGGCTTTTCAGCAGTGATGCTTTTTTTTTTTATTTGAACACAGACTTCAGCGTCTAACCGAGCGTGCTGCTCCTTGGCAGCGCTCAAGATGCTGCTGAGCTCTGAAACGATGCCTCGCACACGACTCCGTCAGACTCATTGTCATGTTTTCTTAATGAATATGATTTACATGTATATTACAGGATGGCGGGAGCACGATAACCCTCCTGTAATCAGGCGTCTTGATCGAACGCCGTTGAGCCGCGGTCTCGCGATACGCCCGTTCTCACAGGATATAACTTTAGTTTTATGTTTTTTAGTTGCTGCGGGTGATATCGTCTAATCTCCTCTGATAATGAATTATATAAAAACCACTAAATCTCAAACTCTGATAGATTTTAACTACTTTTGTACGGAGCTGTGGGGGAAAAAAAGAGGAGAATTACATCATCACACCCAGTTTCTTGAAAGGTCTTATCTTTCTATAAGTGCTGCCTTGCTCAGTGTCGATAAGAACAAGCTTACATGTCCTTTCTGTTTGTCGGTGCGGGACCTGAGTGCGTCTGAAATGAGTACAAAAGGTTTTTCCTTTTTTTTTTAATATAATTTTGATATTCTGGAGATTGTTATCGTCCGTTCAGCGTATTATACAACGTGAGTCACAGCCTATAGCTGTTTTACAGAGTTAGATATTTAAATGGTGTTTTCACATCAGAGATGTTCAGGGCTGGTGCTGCCTCTAATTGAGATTATACATGCTTCAGCTTTAGTTTTTCAATAGCAAACCTGGAAAATGCAAAAACACAGATATGATAATTTGACCCTGGTGATAAAAACATGTTTTTCATCCTCTATTATTAATAGATAACTCTTCAGCTTTAGTTTTGTTTAAATAAACACACATTATTGTTGTTGAATATACTCCCTAACATCACTAACAGACTATTTCCAGTGAGATCAAATGACTTGGGTGACTTCTTACAGAAGTTAATCATTTGCTCCGTTTGCTCTCATGCAAACTTTCTTTGAACTGACAATGCAATTAAGACAAAGTTCCTGTAAGAGTCAGTGAGTGGAGCCGACTTGTACGTGAACTGTGTTCTCCACAAAGAATGAGTCTGAACCCGGTGGTGACAAGTTGTATTAATAACTTTATAACTACACCTCATAATTATCTGAAATTCATTTGAAACAGACGCTGTCAGACTCGGCAGATACAGTGCCTTGCATAATATTCACCCTTGACTTTCCATTATGTACTGTTACTAACTGATTCAAATAGACTTAAATAAACTTTTCCGTTTGATCAACAAAACATGCATAGTACTTTGGAGGTGCAAAATAAATTTTATTGTGACACAAACAATAATGAGAACAAAAGTTGACATCTGTTGGGTGCATAAGTATTCACCCCTGTTCAATACTTGGTAGAACCCTTCGCTGCAATTACAGCTGCAAGTCTTTGGGGTATGTCTCTACCAGCTTTGCACATCTAGAGATGGAAGGTTTGTCCATTCTTCTTGGCAAAAGATGAAGCTCAGTCAGATTGATGGAGACCGTCTGTGAACGCAATCTTCAAGTCTTGCCATAGATTCTCTATTGGATTGAGGTCTGGGCTGACTTGGCATTTAAGACATTAACATTCTTTAATCAAACCATTCCATTGTAGCTCTGGCTGTATGTTTAGGTCATTGTCCTGCTGGAAGATGAACCTCCCCCCAGTCTCAAGTCTTTGCAGACTGCATCAGATTTTCTTCAAGGATTGCCCTGTATTTGGCTCCATCCATCTTTCCTCTATTCTGACCAGTTTCCTGTACCTGCTGAAGAGAAGCATCCCACAGCATGATGCTACCACCACCATATTTCACTGTTGGGATGGTGTGCTCAGGGTGATGGGCAGTGTTGGTTTCCCACACATAGCGTTTGCATTGAGGCCAAAGTTCAATTTGGTCTCATCTGACCAGAACACCTTCTTCCACATGTTTGCTGTGTCTCACATGGCTTCTGGCAAACTCCAAACAGGATTTTATGGATCCCTTTCAACAATGGCTTTCTTCTTGCCACTCTTCCATAAAGGCCAGATTTGTGGGTAGACGACTAATAGTTGTCCTGTGGACAGATTCTCCCACCTCAGCTGTGGATCTCTGCAACTCCTCCAGAGTAACCATGGGCCTCTGGTTGCTTCTCTGATTAATTTTCTCCTTGTCCGACTCTTCAGTTTGGGTGGGCCTCCTCTTAGTAGGTTTGCGGTTGTGCCATATTCTTTCCATTTTCTTATGATGGATTTTATGGTGCTCAGAGATGTTCAAAGCTCTGGATATTTTTATAACCTAACCTGCTTCATATTTCTCCACAACTTTATCCTGACCTGTTTGGTGAGCTCCTTGGTCTTCATGATGCTGTTTGTTCAGTAATGATCTCAACAAACTCTGAGTCCGTCACAGAACAGATGTATTTATACTGAGATTAAATTGCAGACAGGTGGACCTATTTACTAATTATGTGACTTGCAAATGTGACTTGTGAATGCAATTGGTCGCACCAGATCTTTGTTAGGGTTTCACAGTAAAGGGTGAATACATATGCACTCAACACTTTTCAGATTTTTATTTGTAAATAATTGTGAAATCCATGTAATATTTCCCACTTCAAATGATGCACTATTTTGTGTTGGTCCATTACATAAACTCACGATGAAATAAATTTTAATCTGTGGTTATACCATGACAAAATGTAGAAGGTCTAAAGGGGTGAATACTTATGAAGCACTGTAGATAGATAGATGGATAGATAGGTAGATGAATAGAGAGAGAGAGAGAGAGAGAGAGAGAGAGAGAGAGAGAGAGAGAGAGAGAGATGGATAGATGGATAGATAGAGAGATGAGAGAGAGAGAGAGAGAAGGATGGATAGATGGATAGATGGATAGAGAGAGAGAGAGAGAGAGAGAGAGAGAGAGAGAGAGAGAGATGGATAGATAGAGAGAGAGAGAGAGATAGATGCTTTTGTTGAGACAGTGATGGACAATGAATAAAAAACTCAGATGCCTGAAGTATTCTTCCGCAGGTTAGCGGTGGCATTTTGAGTTTCCATGAAAATATTTCAACCATCTGGTGAATTGCTTTGACATTTGTTGGAGATATTCATGGTCCCTTAGCAAAGTGATTTGTACTTTTAACCCTCTGACCCCTACTTCAGCGCAGTGCTTCCAGGACTAAATGCCTCCAAACCTTACATACAGTGAACACATGCTAATTCCAGCTTTGGCATGCGGGACCGTATTATCCATATTGACTTAATCCCCATTATAGTGGCTGGCTTGAAAGCGGCAGAGGATGTGCAGGAATACAGTTGTGTCTGACGTTGAATACAAAAAACATGTTTCTGTATTCTGGAAACGAGAACCTTATAGATCTTATTCACTCCCCCGGTCGCTGTATAGGAAGCTCCATGTCGGGGACTATATAGTGGTTATATATCTATAACCACCAGTATTATAGATATTCTCTAAACGTTCGAATAGCACTTCAAAATTCCAAATTATAGCAGCCTTTGCATGTAGATAACATGTTATTCACATGACATAAGCTATTGTAGAACGTACTGAAAGTACTGTAGGTAATTATATATGAAAATTGGATGTATGTATTAGCAATTATCTTTAAATGCCAAACCATAGTAGCCTTTGTATGCATGAGAGGAGGCTGTGGAGCCAAGAGTATTAAAGAACTGTACAGTACTGTACATATATATATATATTAACATACATATATTTATGAAACTGCAAATATGCATTAGCAATATCTTTGAATGTCAAACTAGATGAGTTTTCCTTGAAATGGAAGCTGGCCTGACTCTTTCAGCCACTTGTATTTCATCGTTTGAACTTGAGACTCGACAGAAATGTTATAATTAACGTGAATGTTGGGCTTCAGCCTTGTTGTTGCCTGTTTGAACCACTCAACCAAGTGGGAGAGTGCAAGAGAAAAGGTTGTGTGTTCTTACACCTCGGAGCGTTGAGGGGGGGCCACAATGAGAATGATGATGTTGTGGCAAAGCGGCACATAAATCATCCTGTACCTGCAGCCTCAAGTCAGGTGACTTATAGAAATAGAAAGAAGTTAAGGGTTGTGTGTTCTCGCTGTCCTTGTTGTGGCCTGAAGCTAAATCAAAGAAGTGTGTAAATCTTTAAGGACACATGCGGCGGGTTTTAAAATGATGGGAAAGGTGAGCTGAACCCCCCCCCCCCCCCCCTGCAAAATTTATGATCAAATTAAACCGGATGAAATTTTAAACATGTTCCCACAAGAAGAAAAATGGCACTTTTACTTCAAGAGAACAGGGAGACAACAAACATACCCCGCAGCGAAGGTGACAACATCACTCAGTCTGCCGCTCGCTGCAGCGGTTGAGATCCGAGAGGTGGGCTGCCGACACGTTTGCTGCTAGTTTGGCTGAGAGGACCAGTGACTCATATGTAAACATCCTGGGTATGAACTTGTAGCGAGATCGGCCTTTCGACCCCAGAATAGCGTTTTCATAAAGTGAAAAGATTAGTCATTGCCCTTGAGTTGTGAAGATATGATATGAACAAAAAACAAGACGGGCGCTGACGTCAACAGGAAATGAAGGTAAAAATAGAACTCGCTGCTCTGTCCTGATCCGTGCCTCATTTTGCTGCACTTTAAATGTTAATTGAACCTTGTGTGCGAAGTTTGGAAAGCAAGGCTCATGTTTGGATGTTGTGTCACCATCTGGACATTTCGTTTTTAGGAACGCTCGCTCCTCATAATGTGCAATAATGGCGTTTGTGTCCGTGCCTCGTGTATCCTCCTGCCATTTGTCTGCAGAACGGGAACTTTGAAACTTCACAGTGGTTTACTCGTCCATTTATCACAGACCTGCGGCCCGATTCCGAAAAACGCAGGACTACTCTCACTGCCCATCATTTTTTAATTAGTTAAAGCAGCACCAGCTTCATGAGGCGCCGCTGACGTGCAGGGAAAACACTCCGGCTGTTACATTCCAACCTTGTGAGAAAAATTTGAGCATTTTTAGAATTAATGTCAATTACTTCACCATATGAATTATTTTCTCTCTATTAAGAGGCGATTAAAGGGACAAAAACCTGTTCAGCAGCTCTCCAGGGATTAGAATAATTCAAAACCTCTAGTTTGCCCCCTGGTGGCAGGCTGCAGTGTAGGTCATAAACCCTGCCTCCTCCATGTTAGCAGATATGACATGAGCCACACTAAAAAGTTAATAATTGGTCTCACTAGTGACCCCTTGAGGTAAAAGAAAAGTGTAGAATCATACTCGACATGCTGACAGAGATGATGAGTTTTATTCCGATTTGAAAGGACACTGAGATGTAGATGGATTCTTGATGGAAGAGGCTGAATATTTCTATCATATATTGTTTTGTCATTACTGGTCGGTCCAGACAAGTACGTCACTTCCCCTCGCTGTGACGTACTAAAGGACGTTGTAAATGTCCAAGATTAAAGTTGTAATATTTCAAGAGCACAGTCGTTATAGCACAAGAGAAAATAGTCGTAAATTTAAGAGAATTAAATTAGGCTACGTGTTTCGGAGAATCCGAAGATCAACCGGTCACGGGCATTAAAATGAATTAATAAAAGGAACGTGGAGCATCTTGCTAAAGTGTAGTTTTGTATGTTTAAATAAATAAATAATAATTTGACACATCAGCACCACATAATGAATCAGGACTTTGAAAACAATAATAACTTTATTTGCATATCACTTATTTAAACAAGGTTACAAAGTGCTTCACAAAGTAATACAAACAAATCATTAAAAAATAAAAAGTAAGCAGATGTTAGGGACACATTCAATTCAGTATTTAGCACCGAATCAAAAGCATATTAAGGTCGAGACCTTACAAATTATAGAGGAACCAGACAGTTCCCTCAAGATCGTGAAAGAAACTGTCTGTTCTGAAGAAATGTTTGTTAGTGGTCGACTGAAAGATTCAAGATCCGGAGGGAGAGGAACTCTGGAGGAGCACGGGTTCTCTCTGCTGCTTAACCCCTAAAATAGCATATTTTTTACTTTGTTCTCAATTATGACTTTTAACACTTACATTATTGCGATATTTCTAAAATTTAAATCAGGCCCTAAAACTCCATCATACGAAACAAACCTTTACAAAGTCCTTCAAAAAGACGGACAGATACAAGGCAGCAGGATTAGCAATAAAAATAGCACGTAAAATAATGTATATAGCTAAATTAACTATTAGCATATTTGCAGGTCAGTAGATGACGTGCTACATTTATACTGAGCTTCATCAGAGCCCTTTAACACTATGAGTCATTTGCACACACACACATTTGTGCGTCACTTCGGGCTATTCAGCACTTCTCTATCTCACATGTACTCGAGGGGCGGGGACATTTCGGGGGTTCAGCGTCTTATCCCCAGATCACTTGGACATGTGGGCAGGAGCAGCCGGGGATTGAACCCCCGACGCCCCCAGCGGCGGCCCTTCCGGCTGCGGCTGGAGTGGAACCGCCGCTGCTCCAAGTGGAACTCATTTGATTAATAATACGAGAGATAACGCGAGCGGCGTTTGTCACATTTCCAGAAATTTAGGGGTAGCCTGTCTGTCGTTATCAATCACAGACGACATTGACTGTTGCGTGTTAATGTACGTTTCATCACCGCCTTCCCCTGCAGTGATTCATGCAGCAGATTGTCCCCATACCCCCCCCCCCCCTTGCTCCAGCCCTGCAGACCAATAAAAGATCATCTCGCAGACTCACTGACACAGTTTTGTATCAATGGACTTTCCCCATTGTGCTTTAATGACAGGCGGTGATAAGCCTGTATGCGCTCTCACACCAGATGCACTCTTCCCTCGCCGCTCGCCGCTGCCGGGCCGAGCCGCCGCAGTAACAGTTTGTTCGTGTGGTTTGTGTGTCGCTCTGCTCCTGAGTCATTTAATGGCTGTTCATTGTTGAAGGAGCACGTAATTCTTCTCCCTCGACCACTTTCACACTCTACTTCATCTGCTCAAATCGTTTGCAGCATATGTCAACATTATCTCACCATTATTTACTCTATTGCTCCGGTTATTTTATGACTTTCCCACATTTTTCACAGCTTTGTTGTTGCACTTCATTTTATTCGTCATTTTTTTTCCATCTTGGTCTTGTTAACTTTGCCACAAGAAAAGAAACAAATTTCTACTGTTTGATTATTCAATTGTTGTGTCTGCAATATGTAGATTTTTCTGTCTATCTGACCAATACTTCAAAACCAAAGTGTAAACAAAACAGAAATGAAGCAAATTTGCTCGTTTGAAAATGTGGAAGCGAATGAAAGTGATAGTTCACCCAAAAATGAAAAAACACTCAATTCGCCACTTTGCCGAGGGAGGGTGGGTGAAGTGTTTGAGTCCACGAAACACTTTTGGAGTTTCAGGGGTGAACTATCCCTTTAAGTGTCATTTGAGATACTCCACTCTGGTTCTGTCCATGTCTGCTTCATTCCCGCTCGTGCGGTTGTCCGTGCTGCTCTGCCATTGTTCGGTTTCGTGAAGGCGGCTATGGAGGACGCTCTGATGTTGATCTCCCCTCGTGAGACGGGTCCCTGGGCCCTTGGACTGATAAAGAATTCACTTTTAACGTCCAAGCAGGAAATCCAGCTGCACAGAGACGGGGCAAAGCTTTTCCTACAGCTGCTAAACAAAAATGTGGCTGTGTTGTATATTTTCCTTTTCTTTTCTTTCTGACAGTTTGCAGTCACACTACATACGAATAATTTACCCATTAAATGGAGCTACAGGCGACATTATTGCACAATAGATGAAGTAAACTATAAATTTCCTCTGTGCAGGAAAAGGAAAATCCGCTCTGGCTCGTGTTTACCTATGAAGCCGTTCGCCTCCAAATTGCTTTCACGCTTCACGTCATCGTCTGAGTGGATGGAATGAGTCTGTGATCACTGCAGTGGAAGAAGCTGTTTTTGTATCAGTACTTTGGCAACGACTGTAAACAAAGCACTGCACCTCGAACGTGCTCCAAACCTGAAAACCGCGGTTATACAAAGGCATCAGTCTGCAAAGTCCTCAATCTTCCTCCGCTGTTCTCCGTGGCCTGTCAGCTTGCATAAAACACATTTCGACAGAGCTGCTTTTTATTTACCTGATTTTATGTTAACACCCGATGCTGTCACAGCCGTCCGCTGTATGCGGCACAATGCTGTCATGAGAGCACAAGCACTTCTGTCACTAAATTTATATATTTTTATATATTTTTTGGAGCCCGACATCCCCTTGAGGAAATTCAATAAATTGTTTTCATAGCCGTGCTGTCAGCTTGTTTGAACTCTGGAACACTATTAAAAGTGCAACAGTTGGCAAAGACGGTCTCGAAACAACACTTGTGCGTGTGCGTGTTTGTGCGTGTGCAGGTTTGTGCGTGTGCAGTATGTGTCTTTGTGCCGCGGATGCTTTTCCTTGCCTTTCCCTGAGGAGCTCCTTTTTTCACTGCTTGCCGGATCAGCATTTATTCTCTACCTGTGCCTCCCTGTCCCTTTGTACACTTGCTTCTCCGCAGTTGCGTCTCAAGGTAAAAGGAAACGAGGAGAAGCAGGACGTGAACGAGGTTGACAGTGGTGGAGGTTGTGAAATACATTATTATGGATTTCTGTACAAAATACGTGCGCTACTTTTTTTTTCTGCTGAGGACACAAAAAACTGTTTAAAACAACTGGAGTTACTGGATATAACTCCAGTTCTCTGAGTGCACGTGTAACCCAATCTAAGAGACTGTATTGGTAATCATGAGGAGGCGGTCTGCAATAAAAAACCCAACACATTCACATCTCATCTCATTTATAACTCAACATAGCATGTGAATAAAAAAAGGGACCTTTTCTGCATTTAAATCCAATTGTATGAGTAGATACTATGTTCAATATCTACAATTTCCAACTGTGAGGTTGAGGGGAAAAAATCCATAATGACTCTCAGCCTGAGAGAGGACAAATGGGTCTGGTGTTTCACTAACACTAACACCCTCTCCACATGGGGCCAGCAAGTAACCGAAGGGGAGGCAACAGTACTGATTAATTCCTTCTCCTGCAGGGAAATAGGAAAATAGGAGATGTGAAAATATGCGGATGTCATCCAGTCGCCCGGTTGGATGCATGTAAGGTAATGATTGATGGTGACCATGCACGCTGTGTCTGTTCAGCACAGGCAGGTCTAGCATGTGTTCACGAATATCTTGAGTACAAGGAAAAAGCCGGAACCACTGATGACTAAGGAACTATCATAACAGCCCCCTTTCCTAAGGAGAAAGGCCATTTCCTCCAACGCTGCTCTCTCTGCAGTGCTAGAAAGAACTGTTTGCATGACTTCATTGACAGCTGGAGGCAGAGCTGCTCACCCTCAGCATCCTGTGCATTGGCGGGGTACAGAGGTAAAGGCAACACTAATATCTGCACCTCCAGTGTGTGTGGTGGGAGCTGAGGAAACGTGGTGGAGGTTGTAAGGAGCGAGGGTGGACGCAGCTGGCAGGGGTCATTCTCATCTGCATGGGATGACTCAGCCAAAGGAACCTCTGACCCACCTCAAACATGGAGCCTTCTCCATTTATGGAGCCTGGCAGATGCTTCCCCGCTCTTGATGATGTTATGTTTGGACCAACAGAAGCTCCTCCGCCAGCTCATTGCACCGGAGGGGGAGTTTGTTCAGAGAACCCGGGGAAGCCGAGGCAGCACCACCACCACCACAGCATGGCAAGCTTCACCAATGGGACTGAGGTCTCCCGTCAGAGAGGGATGGGAGTGAAGGGCTGAGACACGGGGATGGAGGGGAGGAGGCAGATCCCGACTGAATCCTCTGTTATGGAGAATTTCTTCAATAGTGAAGTGAAAACCGTGTAGTTCTTTCAACAGATTTTTTTCTTACATATGAATTGTGTATTTCCTTTATCTTTTATTTTGACACTATCTCACATTGTACAGATTAATTACAGCAGCTCAAAAGTGATAAACTAAACACAACTAAAAAGCTAAAAAAACATCAAACCAAAGAAACCATCAAAATATGGAAGGAGGACGTTCCACATTCATGCGTGAAATGACATTAAAATTTCTGTTATTAACCTTTTTTAGAGCTATAATCAACGTGTGTCACTTTGATTACACCCGATTCACAACACCCCAACACACACAGACACATCAAATCACAGTAATCTTGTCACTGTGATAAGTTCAGGTGTTTCAACTCATTAACGTGTGATAATGATATGTCAGTGGTGTCCAACCTTTCATCTGGCGTCTAATAATAGCCCGGGTGTGGGGATGGGGGTGGGGGGTGTATGTAGGCAAGAGTGACAGGGATGTGATAGCAAGCTGTACTCATCCCACATAATGGGCCAGGATTTCAGAGATACCCCCCATCCTCTGTAGCTTCAGACCCGGTTGTCTCAGCACCACCATCTCAGTTCAAACTGCTGCCACCACTATGTTCGAAAGGCTTTTTTTGTCAATTTCCCAGGAGAGGCCCTTCAGTCAAAACCTGGGGGGTCCACTTTACAGTGCAGAGACCACATTAGCAATTTTATTGAATGTGACTATTTTTCAAATATCAGGTTTGCAAATGTTTTATGAGGAAGGAGACATGAAAATATATTCGCTAGATCTGTTTTTCACTCGGCTTCACTTAAGCTCGCTGCTCTTTGTTATATCAGATCCCCTCATTATTCAAAACCTAGAAATAATAATAAAAAAGGCAGTTTTATCAACGTGCATGTGTAGAGTTCATTGACTGGATTGAATTAAAATGGCATCACCACGCAATTTTACATTTGCGAAGGGGCCTGGAATGCGTCCGTTCATTTTTGAATTCCATGGGGCGTTAGCAACGGTAGCGGACCAAAATGCCTCTGGACACACTGAGCGAGCATGAATAAACATGAGCTCTCCGATTGGTTTCTGGGTTAAGACCGAATAGGTTTGCAAAGGAAATGGAAGATTCTCCCTCCTGCTTTGCAACGAGCCGCTCGTTTCACCCCTCAACTTTCTACAGTCTCTTGATATCATGTTCCTTCACTTTCCTGCGTTTTAATCCTCCCACTGACACAGTGAGTGATGGGAGCTTCTCCTGTTTCTCACTTTCTCCCTGCTCATGCACGGGCATCACTGTCAGCCGGCAGCTGATGACTGTTGGTGAGCGGCGCACTTCATTCGGCACATAATTCAAACTCGCACAATGGTGCTTTCCGTGAGGGGAGGGCGCGTAGGAGGGGGATGATCGTGTGTGGGTGTGTGTGCACTTATATGCATTAATGTGCCTGTATTTGTGAGGATTGAGGACATCTCCAGGAATCCACATCTATCCGAAAAAAAAAAAAGGAAATCCACATACAGATGCTCGGCTGGCGAAAGCTGCGAACAGGCGGCATGTCGCTGCGGCATCTTTTCTTGTTTTGGCAACGCTGTGTTTCGGGCTGCTGCTGCTGCTGCTGCTGTGCACCAGCCAAAAGATACAGATTGCATCCATGGAAACTCTGTCAAAATCACACTCCTCTCTGGCTGTTAAAAAAACATGCAGCTCGAATAGAAATATAATTTGTATAGTGGAGGGGAGAGAAGGGACGGAACATCTGGGTGACGGCAAAAGCAGCAGGTTACTGGCCTGGGTAGAGATTTACGTGGGTTTAGGGTGAAAACTTTTATAATTGGCACGGATGGATAAATAGAAGAGTTGTATGGATGAATTACTGCGAATCAAGAGATGCACTGGCAGATATTTGTACATCCATTCCCGTATTTTAATGTCATGTACAGTGTTTGAATAATGGCTCAAGCACCGACCCTTTTTGGTTAAACTCTTGCGTTGCACACTTTATGCCGCTGAGCTGCTCTCAGCCGTCCCTCTGCACCCATGAATATCCTAATGAATATGGCTGTCTGTTCTCCGGAGAAAGCACCCACTGTTTCTCCCCCGTCTCAGAGGAGGAGGGCAAGGTGCTGCTGCCGGCTAATTTAATGCACGTCATTGAATATAGGGCACTATGAAGCTATCTCAGAGGGATTGGTGCACTTCAAGAACCAATTAATGGAAGGTGCAGGTTTAAACTGAGGTAAACAAATAGCCGAGAGGTAAGCGAGACACATATTCCGTCTTATTCTTCACGCGGTGATTGAATTATGCCTTTTATGGGGGGGAATCAATGTCGTATAGCTAGAAAATTGCAAAGAGGAGCAGAGAAACATGCAAAAAGAAACCGTGTATGAAACCCGTGCAGTTTGAGTGGCGAGGTGCTGCTCCAAGTGAAGAGTCCTGGTGAGAGGAAAGTGGCTACAAGCAGAATCTCCTGTCATGCAGATGCAGGATCGTGGAGCTCAACAAAGAGGTGAAGCCGAAGCTCCTTATTTACCGGTCCATCTGAATTACAACCCTCAATTATAGCCACAAGCCTCGGGTAGGAGCCCAGAGAACGGGGCTGCATTGTGGGCTCAGATGTCTGAGAGTCAAAAGAATTGGATAAAGTGATCTATACAAAGCTCAGATCATTTTTGAATGGGCGCACTTTTTTTGAAAGGCTCCGCTCAGGCTCTCAAAGCGAACACAGCGTCTGTTGACGACTGTTCAAACTGCACTTCTAAAGGTTGTGCGTGTCACCCTTGAATACAGTCACATGGTTGTTGCAGTGTCTCCATGTTGTCAGACTTCTCCGTTGCCTTTGATGCAGTTTTTCGCTGCATATCAATCCACTTCGAGCGGAGGCCTCTGTGTCTGTGCGTCATCTGCGAGTGCCGTGAATACCAAGGGTGGGAGGAACAAATAACAATTACTTCTGATACATTAACCTTCAACAATCAGGTCCATATCCAGCTCCTCTGCTCGTTCATGCTTAGTATAGATGAGGCATCGGAAGTGTTTCACGGACCCTGCACACGCCAATCAGGCATCGCTAACTTTCTATTTAGTAGAAAAGCAGTTTGATGCAATAGCGTCGTTACGATGAGCAGATATACCTCAGAAAATGCATTTTCAAACATCTGCATAAACACACAAACACGCAAAGCATCACATTAATCATCAAATGAGCTCAGACTATTTCAAAAACACTGTGCTGCAGTGCAGTTCAGCAGCAAATCACAAAAACAACAGATACTACCAAGGTTACCACTACTGATTTAGTAGGAATAATAATAGTAATAATCAAGATCACGACAACATCCATGATGGTGGACACCCAAAAGTGGTCGTGACAACAACAGCACCAATGACTACAACGGCCGTGTAAGTAGACAAAAGAAAAATATAATTTCATAAATACCGTATTTTTACCTTGACTTTCAAAAATGAATCATCTGGAGATAAAATAACAAATAACATTCTCACTAAGTCTGGTCAAAATCCGCCCATGTATTGTTGAGTGGTTACGTACACACACACACACACACACACACACACACACACACACACACACACACACACACACACACACACACACACACACACACACACACACAGGTGAGAACAACACCCTGGTTCCAGCTAAGACAGAACGCAGGGTAATAGAAACTCAACCTTCATGAAAGGATGAACTGTTGAATTAGTCTGCAGTAGTTTTAGCAAAGTGAACTTAACAAACTTCCAGCTGAGTGTATAAATGTGCATCTGTTGCAGAGGCTGTGTCGTCCCTCTCCTCCACTAGTCCACCAACAACTGGACTCTCGGATGTGACGTCCTGGATGCATCGTGACTTTCTCATGTCCGATGCAGATAAACCTGAGATGATGATGATGTTAAACACAGAGTAAACACACACTTTACACCACAGACTGAAAGGAGGTGATTCTTCACTCCGACCCCAAACTTCTCCTCTCATTCCTTTAACAGAGATTTCCATCTGTCGGCTCAGACATCGCTCGGATTAAATCTCCTCTTTCATTTCAGGTGGAAAAGGAAAAACTCCTGTTCGGGCCTTTGTTTCCTGTCACTTGAACTACGGGGCCACATTATTCAGATCAATTGGACGCTAGTTTGTACAGACGACTGCAGCAACTGGTCCTGACAAAAAGAAAACATCAGTTTCTCTCCACTTTCTGCCTGTTTGCAGTAATCACCTGTAGCCTTGAGAAATCACTTCACTTGTAAATGGTAAATGGTTTTGTATGTATATAGCGCTTTTCTAGTCTTGATGACCCCTCAATGCTCTTTACAGTACAGTTTTACATTCACCCATTCACACACACATTCGTACAGTGCATCTATTAGCAGCACTTTGTTGTTCTATGAGGGGCAATTCGGGGTTCAGCAGCTTGCCCAAGGACACTTCGGCATGCAGATGGGGAAGACTGGGGATTGAACTTCCGACCTTCAATATAATCTAATAATTGAATGTATTTATCTGGTCTCATGTCTGTAAATCGCTTTTTGAAAACAGCCTCAGTAATTAGAGTTATTATAAAGAGTGATGAGATGTGGACGCCCAGACTCCACCTGGACTGTCAAAGTTTGTTAAATGCTTGTTGTTGTTCCAATGTCATCTCAGTGAGTCTATTTCTATGTAAAGCAGGTCTACCTCCACGCTGAAATATAGTCCCTGAACAAATGGTCCCAGTTTAACCTTGACATCTGAGAAACTCAAACTTTTCAATCATATCCAGCCCAGTTTTTTTTTAACCTCAATATACAAATCCTCTAACCTACAAATCAACCAACCAAACCTCTCACGCCGAGTCTGGTACATATTTTTTAACTTTCTTTTTTAATTGCCTGCAGGAAATGAAATGACACACAGCCCTCAAGCAGTGACGATTCCCTCATTTGCAAGGAGGGGAAGTCTCTCCAGCCGATAACGAAGCCACAGAAGATCTACAGAAGATCTAGTACGAGTTTTAAGGATCTCGTAAATTAACAAAGACATCTGCGAGTTCACATCAAACAGAACCAGACCAATTACTGCAGTTCAGTTGATCCTGAGCAGCAACTGGCAGCATGACGGACCCCTACTCATGGCCACTCTGCTACTTTGCCTCAGGGAATCATCAGCTTCAGAAATAATGCTCACCTCTGTTCTACAGTTAAATTCAGTTAAAACAACTTCCTAGAAAAATAGGAATGTGACGGTAAAAGGTGGTGAAGAAGAAGATGATTGCAAGCTGTCAATCACGGGCATCTCCAATGAATCTCTCACGCAAGACACAACAAGTGTTGCCTCATATATTGCAGTCAGATTTAGTGATGTCAGCCCAATTCAAGATAACCACCGATCCCACGGGAGATTTGTCTTGGACATAAAAGCTGCCACATAAAAATACATACGTACAATAGCCAGTGCAAAGAACGGACACTTGCAGACATGAGTGCATTCAGATATGTGTTTAACAGCTACATGGAATTCTGAGGCTTCTAAACTTTAGTGTCTGCTACTAAAACTGAAATGTGAAAATACAGACATGATCACACACATCTGCTAATAACAGGTCGACACAATAAACAGGCTGCTGATACGATACTAATCAAGTGCACCAATGTGTTTGTAGCCCACACTGACACATTTCTGTTAAATAGGTGTAATAACTGTTGCAATTATTGAATTATGGGAGTGTAATGTTCTTTCTTTTGGCTGCCGGGCCAGTGAAAATATACAAGGACCCAGTAAAACTGATCTAATGGGTCAGTGGGGAACAAACACTGGAGCTACGATGTCAGACGAGCAGACGCACAGTGTAAGCCCCGGTAGGGCCTGGCCAACCAGAAGCACATTAAGTGTTATCAACACTGCTCGACCATCACAAGGTCATTTTTACACTTATTCGCTCGCTCATTGCATTAATTGGGTTTCTATTTATGTCCGTGCTATTCTCAGCTGATGCTCTTAGTTCAGAGTTAGGGGCGAAAATACTTGATCTTTTTTAGTTGTCGAACCAAGATGCTGATGTGAGGCCGAGAGCAAAACTGTTTACCGAAGGTTTTTATCTTACATGGATACGTACGTGGATGTTGAAACTAACTCTGGGTTCACTGGACTGATATTCAAGTGTGTGTGTTTGTGTGTGTGTGTGTTTGTGTGTGTTTTCTTGCTGCAAGCTGCCTGGGTGGGAGATGTGGGGGGGCCTTATTAGTCCTGACACAGTGCCTCGTTTTTCTTTGGTGTTATTTGTGCCTGCTCGTTACATGACTGGGCTGATAGCCTGAGCTGGGAGCATGGTTTTTGGTCACATTAGGTGGTTATGGAGAATGACATTCTGGTTTAATTGGCTTTTATGGAATATGCAGAATGTAGATGAGGTTTCTTTTTTCGTGAAGTGTTCATTAAAGACACGTGCGATTCACAGCTGGATCCACAGGAACAGGAACTGGGCTAAAACTGGACTCACAGTCCTCTGATCTCAAACATGGTTCGTGTGGACAAAGAAACTTTCTCTGGAGGCAGCTGGAAATAAAATTAAAAAAGCACTTGATCTCAAACGACTGTAGAGCTTTGATTTATTCCACTTGCACCGATCCACGTTTAAAAAAGGGATTAGTCATGCAGTGGTAGTCATTGGTCACCAGCAAACAGCTGCGGTTGACATATTTAAACCTGAATATTCTTCTGTATCCATTACGGGTTCAGATGCAGAGGCAGCGACAGAAACAGCTGGCGAAATTTGCATCATGCAGCGAGTGCGGTGGGAAGGAGAAAGATTCAAATGCGAGCGTGATATTTGTTTGCAGGAGAAATGCATTTTTTAACATTGTTGCATGCTTTCACCCTCATTTAACATGAGTAATTATAGCACAGGATGAAGTCACAAACAATTTGTCTACAAGATACTTCATCTTCAAATTCAATTAGCATTACCCGAAGCCTGTGAGCTTGTTTCCACACTTGCCTCGCTGCATTATGCATGACGATTACTTGTTTGTATAAATTAAATGTGAAAGCATAACGCTGGGCTCTAACGCCAAACTTGCCGGAGAATTTTTCGAGATTTGGAATTATTAGAAAGAGCGAGACGGAGCAGGAAGTGACCTCGGCAGGTCAGGCGGCTTAATTCAGGAACAAAACACGGTGTGATGTGGCGGAGGGGAGCTTTAAAGACAGGAAGCAGATTAACTTCTCTTCGTTTGGAGGTGAAGCTGGAAACGCTTTTAAAGACTCCTACAACTTGAGAATGTACAATAATCTCTTTTCTCAATTTGTAACCTGCCAGATGATTTGTTTTATAGGAATATCTAGTAAGGCTTAATTAGAAATTGGAAAAAGGACACGTGCTTTCAACAAAAGTACCATCTGCCCATCTCCGATCATCACAGTTCCCAAAGAAGAGCAAAAGAAAAATGCTTCTCCCATTGGTTGGTCACCTGCATGTGTGAAAGATGTGGTCAGAGAACACACCGGTTAATATTCAGGTATTTACAAAATCAACAACCTGTTTGTACTGCGACCGTATTTCATGATACGGCCTTTGCATCCAAACAACCTGAGCAAACAACAGCTAATTTCCTCTTCCTGCTGCACCGCTGCACTTCTGGAGATTAGACCAAGAACCGCTCCGGTTCACTTTGTTGTCAGATGCATTTAAAAGTACAGCGATGGCTTCCAATGGAATTTAATGCTCACAACCCATCAAACTTAAACGAGAGTCAAACTATGTATTCAAAGTAAATGAAACTGCATAGAAAATAACTCATATATTGTGGTTTGTTGTAATTGCACCTTAAAACCATCGTAAAGCAGCACTTTTACTGAGCAACAGCGCCCCCTGGAGCTACACCCGGCTTCCTGAACCAGAAGAGCTGCTGCTGTAACAAATCCACCAAACCCTGTTCAGAGTTCTTCATATTATAAAAGTTTCCTGCTGAACATTGGAGATCAACTTCTAAGTATTTACAACTGATCTACTGTTCAGTTTATCTCATATACTGCATCAAGCCACTAGGGGGCGATGGAGACACTTTGGCTTCATTTTGTGGAGCCGTCATGTCGTCCATCTTTATTTACAGTCTATGGATGGTGACACAGAAGTGAATAAATGATGGGTTGGATGTGTTTCATGTTGAATAATACTTGCTGCTGCTCACATGCAGTGAAAGCAGTATCTCTGTCTTTGTAGAAACCAGGTCTACAGTTTCTTCTGATCTGCTTCAGGGGCCAGACAGCATTATTAAACCCTTGTTGTTCGTCTGCCATTTTTAAAAAGGGGTCCAAGGAAGAGGAGCCTCCGTTGAACCTGCAGGAATAAGAAAGGCGATACCTTAAATCTGCTAAAGTGTTGACAATCTCAACACAACTATCGATGCATGGCGATGTGAAGCTGAAGTAAAAGTTTAAAAAAGAAAAATCAATGATAGTTTAGTTATAGAAAGTCATGTTATTTTCATCCCTTCTCAGGTACGTCTCCCACACCTCCACCGTGTCGGCCTCCTTGTTGTTACCACGGATCAAACGACTCGCTGTGGGCTGCCGGGGCCACACAGTCAGGCTTGTTCTCCATGCCGTTTTATCCTACCTTCCTTCCCGTGTCTTTTTGTAGCTTCCTGGTGAACTGCAGTATTCTGTGCAAGAGCCTAAAAATCAACCGTCAGAATGAAGGATAGCCGACTCTCCGGTAACAAGAGGTGACATGTTGACGTACCCCCCCCTCCCCTTTCACTGTCATGCTCTCCCAGCTGGCACTGCACCAGCTTCACCTCATCATCCTGCATAGTGATCATTTTGTCCACCTCCACAAAATCTGTGTGAGATGCACTGCAGAGGAGCGAGAAGACACACCGACAAACTGCACTTCAACACTGCATGCACTTGTGTTACCGCATTTTCAAAAAACCCCAGAAGGTCTCCCATTAACCTTTTGAACCGAAAGGCCATCCTTCACTTTTACACACCTATATATTCAGGCTAATTGCATCGTCACTGTATGTTTCAGCCAGATATGTGTATATATATATATATCGCCATTTTCTGGACAGCTTTAACTCCTCTGAAATTGCATAATTTGGCACGTCGGTGTTATTATTCATGATCCTCATTTGCCATACAAAGAGTATAAAGGGCTGAAAAACAGCAGCCTCTGTGTGTAGCGCTGTGCACAGCACAGAAGAAAAGGTAGCAAAGAGCCAGTCTGGAAGAAAATTGCTGCTTTTCTGCAGCACTGACAGGTGTCATGCAGCATTTCTTACCACCACAGTGTGTGTGTGGGCTTATTCTTGAATATATTTACCCACCCAGGCGTTTTAAGCTCTTTTAGGCATAAATGTATTTTGAGAAATGAAAACAAGGCTTCAATGTGCTGCCCGTCCATTCCAATAAGAATTGCTCAACAGGGGCATTCTGTCTTTTTTGTTTTCCTTGGTGGATGACACACATAATAAGTATATCATAATCCTGTGCCTCGTAAATGTACACGAGCAGATTTGTGGTAGCAACACTTGGTTAACGTCAGCAGAGGATTGTGATCTTGGTTGATGATTGAAAATACGAATGCTAACCAGACGCACAGGTTACTTTGTCATAAAGGTTTCCTGATGTGATCCAAAGGGTCAGAACCAGAACCGGACATTTTCCACACACCAGGATAACAACAACAGCAGTTCTGGATTGACAGAGGTGGACATTTGTTCCAGACAAGCCAGACATCCTAATGTTTGTGCTTATTTAAAAACGTCACATCTTGTGGATGAAAGGAGATTTTTGATCTTTTTGTAATTAGTGTGGAGCAATAACATCGCCCAGATGGAAGCGGTTTAAATGGGTAGACGGGAGGATGGCTCATCACCCACAATGATCTGTGCTCTATCTGTGACTCGTAGTAAACATTCCACTACTGTTGTTGTAGTTACGATTCTTTCTGACTCTTTTTCTGGGCTTCAGTAACATTATCAAACCAACAGATGAAACATTACATCAATAACAACGTTGTCCTTTCTTTTCTAAACTTGCCTGTGTCTCGTCCACCTCAGCCTGCTGCTGTTGCATCTCTCTTGTGCCCCTAGCGACACCTGATCTCTACAGTTGCTATTCTCTTACTATTCTCTTATTAGCAAAGAGCAGCATGGAACCACCTTTTCACCAGTGCTGACCGCACGTCCACTGCTTACAATGACAAACTCTGCTGGCGGCAGGTCTTATCAGCTATCGCTAATGAATGTTAATTAATGTTAATTCTGCGAGTAACTTGATGGCAGGCCAAAATTAAACTTGGCTGATGTGAGGGCTTGTGTGCTCTCAGCATGCCGCTGTCTGTGCTCAGCCAAAGATTGTTTATGAGGTACTTTAATGGCTCCTATTAAAGCTGCTGTGAAAGAGAGAAAAAACACCATTAAGAAAGCTCTGTATCCTGGTCTGATCTCCAGCAAGTTGAACACCTACTTACTCAGACTGAGGCCAGGTGGGCGACTGCGCTGCTTCACCACAGTCCGCTGCAGGAACCACTTCTTGGATGCTTTAACTGTGTATTTCCAAAAATATATATATTTTTTCCAGTCTCACAAGGTCACTGTGACCTTTGACCACGTAATACTGAAATGTAATCAGTTAATCTATGATTACGAGTGATTGGTAAAAACTTGAAGAAATTCTCTGAAGGCAGACTTTAGATATCACGATCAAGTTTGTGAAACCACCCAAGTCAGTCTGTGAGTGAACATTTGTGCCAAATCTGAAAGGTTTCTCTCAAGATGTTCTTGTATTTGTGAAGATTCTCCGTCATCCAGGTCATGCTATATCAAGTGCTAAAAACAGGTCAGGTGTTTTTAGCACTCAGATATTCTCTCAAGGTGTTTTTGAGATATTGTGTTCACAAGAATTGGAAGGACAGACAGCCCCGAACCAGAAGGCCTCCAGATACTGGCTGCTGTCGGTGTGGAGGCGTGACTAAATGATGTGATCATTAAGTTTGCATGGCTACTACTATTGCAAAGGATATTCATTGTATTTATTACCTTGTTTTCAAGTATGCATTTGTTGACGGGATTACACAACAACGGCCGAGCCATAGAAATGAGCCAGGGAAAGAAAAAACTTTGGATACAGTATGACTGTTGTTATGACTAGTTAGCATTAAGTTAGGCTACCCTCCAAATAACCAGCTAACTTACACTGACTACCTTTGTGAAGTTGGGAAAACATTTATCATCATATTAATTTTGTGTAAACAAATGTAAAACCCAATGCTGCTTCAGCCCTGTAGTAAAGGTGTGTAGATATAATCGCTTGGTTTGAGTTTGGTTTAAGCTGGAGTCAAAAGACAGCACTTGTTCTGGTCCCCTAATATCAACGGTAGATATTATTAGAGTCACCTGGAAACCCTGTGTGTCATAACACAGAAAACAAAACATTCCTTGCACATGTTTGTGAGACGCCAGCAGCTTTGACGAAGCAACATCACAGTCAGGTTAAAGACTAAGTTGAGAATTGGTGCTTTTGGGAACAATTGCAGCTACAAGCTACTTTCAGTGCAGTTCTCCCATCCCTTCCCAAGCCACTGAGTCCCCCGGGTGGCAGCGTCAAAGGTGAAAACCCTTGAAAGCTCCAGAAAGGGGGCATCTCTGTGGCTTTGACCTTTAGTGTGATGGACACGTTGGACTTGATAAGCTGGCTGACTGCAGGCACGGATTCTTCCTCTTCTCCTTTTTCCTCTGCCGTCCTCTTTCACTCCGTGTTCTGTCTTTGGACACAAACAGCCTTGTCTCCGTCCTTGAAGCTCTGAACAATCACAGAGATAGCGCACGATGGGTGTGAGAGGAATTCAATCGACGATGGCGACAACCTCGAAATACCACAGCTAAACACAGGCTGCAGCGTTGGGCCTCTTACAAAACGCTTTCTCATACTAAACAGGAGCTCAAGTAATGATTTTCAATGTGTTGATTAGTATCAAATGTTTGCACATCCACAGGAAAGTTAATTTACAGTTGAGAAGATGGAAGCAGAAAATATGAACCACATTTTGTCAGTCAATTATTATCGATGTATTATTTCAACCCTCTGGAGAACCAATGTTTGCCGAGTGTGCCAAGTGCTGATATAGTGTGTGTGTGGATTCAGACATGTATTGTATATCAATGCCTCCGTTCAAGCCTGTGATATCATCAGTCTATCGGATGCTACCGAGCAGCCAGCTGACACATCTGGGGAGAATTCCCCAGCACCTCCTCCTGATGATGGTTTCAAAGTAAATCTGAAAGCCTGGAAAGAGCGAACATGCCCCTGCCATCGTGCTTAGTCACATGCAGCAGGAACGTATCCAATCAATAACCACGGAGGGCGAAGAGAGCGCAGGCTTCCCCCTTCCAGCTGCTCGGCGGAGCACCTGCTGGTGTCAGTGACTGGCGAGCTTTCACTAATGAAGCTATATGCAGCCTAAACGTTCTCCAGCATTTAACGTATCGGTCGATTGCATAGGAAAACGAATTATAACAAAAGTGCTGCAGTGATTATTTGCTGCACGGCGACGATTTAACCAGATCACAGCTCCTCAGAGCATTTCACCTTTGTGCCAATTTTCAACAACTTCTTTCAAAGGGAAAAATGAATCATCCACCGGGGATGTGTTTTATAGATTACAACTAAAAACAGAAATAGCAAGGGCCCCTCCTCTTGTTTTTACTGCTCTGATGCCCTGTGTCTGCTTGGTGTACTCCCCCTGTAGCTGAGCTCTTGTGATACAATATTATAATATTCCCGCTGGGTCCTGACCAAAGGCAGAGAGCTCATCGATCTCTCTCTGCCACTGATCTCACTTCTCCCCGTCCAGACAGATGAGGCGTAAGGTTTAAACCCCCCCACCTCTATCAGGCATGCAGCTCAGTCAGTTCATTCTTCAGCCCTGCTGCCAACAACAGTGTTAAACTAAGGACACAGTGGAAAAACTTTGCTGGAGGGTCTGTTGTGATTGTAGCACTGTGAATCTGGCAGGTGACCGTGGAAGTATTTGTTGCTGGAAGAGATCGACGAGCCAGTTAAAGAAAATGATATATTGCATTTACAGGAACATTGACGACCATTGAAAGCCAATGAAAGAAGAAATATAGAATATAGAAATATGGAAATATATGAAAATCTGCAGATATGCGGCTTTTAAAGATAATATTGGTATCTACGTTCATCATTTCAAATCTAAACACTTTTCTCCCTTAACATAGCAAATCACAAAATGCTCGTAGGCCTCATTTTCTGGAACCAGTACATTTTTGGAACGTGCTTTTTTAACAGTTTCGTTTGTCAGGTGCAGCACAGAGACGTGATGGATTCTGGACACATGCTTGTCCATCTGTTCTTTGAAAAAATATATAAACTACATCTGCCAATTCTGCAAACAGGCGATGTGTGAGGTCCAGCAGCGAACAGGGACAGAAGCAGGAATATGGAGGAAAGAAGAGCTTGAAGAACTTAAAGCTCTTCCTACGTTGACACTGAAGCGAACCTGCCTAATAGTTATTCATCTGACACAAGCTTTGTTAAGCCTTTGAACTTCTGACCAGCATGTGTGAAGAGGCAGGAAGCAGTGAAACGGGAAGAAGAAATGACCAGGGGAACTCAGGATGAAGAAGGTGTAGTGCTCTCAGATGAAGGTCAGTGGTCAGTCACAGCACATCGTTTGTTGTGGTGCTCAGAGCAACTGGAGGATTCAACAGAGGCAGCTTATGTTGTCTGAGGTTTCACTTCAGAGGCAGGAGAAAGGGATGTGGAGGTAAAGGCTCTGCCTGAGCTCAAAATAAAAAGATAAACACTGAAATAATCAGCTAAAAATAATGGATCAGTATCTTAAATTGTTAAATGTAATGGACAAACATCTGAAGCTGCAAGATACACAGCAGGTCTAGTTGGACTATTTTATTCACCTAACCCTCCCCAACATTTTTGCATTGACCTTGCAGGGGCAAGCGAAAATTGCACATTTCTTTGCAAAATGCTTTCACTCCACATTCAAACATTAATGTTTAGAAAATATTTTCACATAATTGGGCAAAACCATATTATAAAGATGAATGACTCCTCTCCACTTCTTCCCAGTATCCACAAAGGAAGCCAAAATATTTCCAGATATACTAAAGCTGCAATTTTGCGCCAATGACATTGAGTCTGCACAGTAGGGCACAAAGCCGCAGTAGCAATGTCCTGCTAATACATAACACTTCTATTACACATAGTTGAAGCTAAACTTACCAGAATAATTTACTCTTGAACAAACAGTGTGAAAAGAAGTAGCTAAAATGACCGAAACCATCTTTGAGAAAGAATTGACGTGGTATTTGGACTCATTAGTGTTTTGTTGACAGTCCGTCCTCTAACACGCAGGTATGACGATCCTGCTTCAACGCACATTTCACATTACGATCACAAATCCAGTTTCTTGCTCTTATCCGCTGTAGATTAGATGGTAACCATAACAACTGCCAGAAGCTTTCAGCAACTCGACAGCGCGATGTGCAGCATCAAATGGAAGAGGCGATACTCATCCTCACGTCTCCCTGTGTTTTCTTTTTTGTATTCCTGCCTTGACAGCATCTAAGGCTGGCATCTGAGATTAGAGCTGCTTTCTCATATACTGAGCCATCCTTGGAAACATGCACTGTTTATGTTGCCATCCTTTCATCCGCTACTTCAACCCTGCGCTGGGAATTTTCCAAAGCACAAAAGGCGTCTTGTGAGAGCTGCATTGGAAGTCTCATCATCCTCCAACCCTCGCAGGACTCTATTCAACATTAAATGGTATTAAATATTTCATCGTCACTTGCACTGTCATTGACACTTTGTCTCGGCAGGTTTTATACAGTGCGTCATGCGTCACTGCCTGTTCAATATACTGTTACATACAGTGTCTTTGTCTTGAAGCATAATAGAGCCCTGCTTGGGATCAATCTAATCTAAAGAACCAATTGGTCTTTTTATGAAGTCAAACTGTTTTAGTTCCACTAGTGCCCATTAGTTCACATCTGTACTAGTTATAAATTCTCCAAAGCACATTTTATATTCTAAAAGACAAAAGGGCACAAAAGCTGACGGAGAGAAAAGCAAACTTCCATAACCAGCCTCACAGAGCATCACTGAACTCTTTGTTTTCCCAGCGAGCCACGAAGGTTCTATGTGGGGGGTTTTCAACATTGTACATGTCGTTGCGAATCGCTTTGCATCCCAGAGAAGAAGAGTCAAAACAAGTGGGTAAACCATCAGCAGGGCCCCCCCGACCGAGCACGGTATGAGTTTTAGCTCGAAAGCTTGCCGTGTCCTGTTGTCTCACCCAGAAAAGTAAAATAGATGGGTTTGAATATGTCCCGTTATGTACAGAGCAGAAAAGGCCTCGGCAGCAGATGTCAGGCTGTTTCTGTGCTGCAACAAATAAATACGGTCTACTGGGGTTGGCACTGTGACTAGCAGCACATATGAAAAATCTCATCCTTCATGGTTAAGAGCCCAAATGCATTTTTGAGCCTCGGGGGGGTTTGTTTTATCCCTTCAAACATCTGCACTGGGATAATTTGAAAAGATGTTTCGTGAGAGAAAAGCCGTGTAAATAGGGAGCTGGGGTCAAGTGGCTTTTGACACAACCACAGCGGAGACGGAGCGCCGGGTGATCCGCGTCGATTCAAAGGCCATTTCAGTCGCTCACGAGCTGACACATGAGCTACGAAGGCAGAGAAATCACAGGTAGATGTGGTTCACGCCGGCTGATCATATTCTGCTAGAGGCTCGCCGGTGCGTGACGGGGAAAACAGAGCACTTATTGCTGGGCACAAAGGATCTCACACGTAGCTGTTGGCTTCACTCTCCCTCACACACACACACACACACACACACACACACACACACACACACACACACACACACACACACACACACACACACACACACACACACACACACACACACACACACACACACACACACACACACACACACACACACACATTGACCTATTTGACATATTAGGTTGGGTTCTATTTTGCAGCTGTGGCCATTATTTCTAATGGTAAAGTAAGTGAGACAGGAGATAAGCAGAGTTTGCTCTTTTATTACAATGGAAACTTGCAGAATATAATAGATATAGAATTAAAGCACCATGTGCATTTAGATCTATTCAATATAAGAGACCTTTTCAGAGTGCATTTGTGTCTGCAGAAAATTGTAGGCTCAGTTTATGGAGAGACTCATGGTTGGAAATTCAGATCAGAGAGACGGATGGTAAAGAGACTGAATGATGAGAAAAACTTCATGGATTTTTTTACCGCCCACCACCACACCTGCCTCTATCATTAGTTTAACAAGTGTTGCTTCCTTTGCACAGCAGCCAGGCTGATAGCAACATGGCTACATGTGCTAACAGACAGAATCAAACATCTAGGATTTATTACCCATTTTAAACTCTCTAGAAACAAGGACGATGTTTTCTGGCAGTGGTGAAACTTGCCTTGAAATGTTACCAAGGAGTTAATCAAACCGAGCAGCCCAGTCTTCGCGGCAGAAGTGCCAACGTTAATTCCTCCTGGATACACTCGTCTGTTGCCACTTTTTTATTCTACGTTTTATGCCTCTGTGGCAGTGGCCAGAGGCAGTATGTTTCCAGGTTGTCCATTTGTCCGTATGCCACATTGCCTTGTGGGAATTTTCTCAAATTAGCTACGAATATTCACTTGGACTCAAAGATGAATTGATAACATTTTTGATCAGTTGTCACGATGAAGTGATTAGCTTTCAGTGGTCAAATGTCAAAGTGACATAAATTAATCGGTAGAAATATGTACACATAAACTTCCCTGGTTGGCGGAGGCATACAAACTGCAGTGCGGTAATTCTAGTCTTGTAATTATATGATTTTTTTTTTTTTTTCTCTCTTGTGATTCTTTCAGCTTAAAGTGATTTTTGTCATCATTCTTTTCAGCACCAAATGAATCCAAAAAGGATAAATAGAAAAACCCAACTGTGATCTGAAGCATCATTTATATTGGCCATGTGCAATTTGTCAGATTTCAAAGTGACTGCTGTTTTTTAGTGTATGAAAAGAAATGGATCGTCCGAGGTTAGTGCAGAGCGACTACACAATGTATGAACTTCACTCACGCTCCATCCCTGTGATCTTCTTATAACTATTAATAATAACTTAGCGAAAAACATTTAAACTTCAATCAAAACCAACTGCTGCGTCTGCAGGATGAGATGCCGAATTCAATTCACTTGACAACAGCTGTGACTGCGTTTGATTAACTGCCATCGACAGTAGCAAGGGATTCTTCTTTGGAAAACCTCCTGTCACTTTAAAACATGCTCCTGTTTAGGGACTGCGGCAGCCATTCACTTATCCGTCTTGTCATATTACTGAGACTAACTGAATCTGCCCTCAGACTGAGAGTAAATGGAGATTGTTGAGTTGGCACAGTGGGGAGATTGAAGATTATTCACTTTGCGTAGCCCTGTCAACAAGTGCTGTTTGTAAGAGGCCCGATCGAACCATGAAATTACAACCATATGTCACACTTCCTCTCAAACTGTTCCTGTAATGTTGCCCCTTGTTTTTGTCCCCCGTGTACTTACCTGAGGATTCATAGTTTTTAATAAACCATGAACATGTGCAATGAAATCCCCTAATTTAGTTCTTATTTGTTGGTTTAATCCGTTTTTCACTTGCTGTTTCTTTTCATATTTCTGTTACCGCATGCTACTCTTCCTAAATAAATACTTTTGAATCATTTTGATCAACGTCTGCTCTGGTGTGTTTGTTCCTGCCAGGCTGCAAAACCAGATTCCCCATGTGAGACATTAGAGACTGAACCGAACACAGACTGAGCCACTTTCTATTCATTTTTGCCTTAAAAATAATCCATTTGCAGTCACATTTCCACTTCACCCACCACACAAGGGTTTTGGAAATGTTTTTCTGAAGTTGTGCCAGCTCAGTGCTCCGGCGCTGACTCGGCACAGCAGAAGTTGCCATTCCTCACCCCCCCCTCACCCCCCCACAGCGTCGTCAAATCACTGGACTACAGATTTATCTCTGCGAGCCAATCTACTGATTGTGGCAGTTCCATATTGAATTATATCAGACTGAAATGTCGCCATTATAAATGTTGGTGTGATCAAACCGTCTCCACCCTGAAATTTATTTCTATTGTCAACGCGCTGATTAACAATGAAAGCAATCATTTCATCAGAAGGCTGGTGAGGGTTTGATCGCGCCAACGTTTATAATGAAGACATTTCAATCTGAAGGAAATAGAGGTGTTACAATCAGTGGACGGTTTCCATGGTTCTTTCACCTTGAATTTAATGAGTGAGGAACACGTCAGACCTCCAGATAGGTCAGCCAAGGCCAAACCATCCTCCACATGGGTCTTATAGTAGGAATAGAAATGAAAAAAATAGAGTGGTCTCATAACTAAAATGATTCATAACTTCCGCAGAGGATGTTGTGTTTTCACAACAGCTGCTGGTTTGCAGGAATATGAAAAAATTTACAGAATGTATTTCCACGAAAATTGATAAAAGGATGGGACATGGGCCCAGAAAATACCCAGTACATTTTGAAATTGTTTTTTCATCACTTTCCTTAACAGTGTGAGATTGGGTATTTTTTTAAAAAACTTTTTCAACAATTTCCCAGGACAAAGTGAACGGGTTCTTCCCAAACCAAGACATCATCCCTTTACCAAGTTCGGTGAAAATGAGGTGAGTTGTTTTTCCATAATCCTGCCAACAAATAAACCAACAGACAAACCAATCAGAGGGCCCAACAACCCCTTTACATTAAAACAAGCCTTATACAAGCCCAGCCTCTATGAAACCACATTTAAATCTAAAGTTCCAGATTTCTTTTTGGAGTTCCATGAAATTGCACAAGCTTAATCAATACCAACCAATCGAGATTCATCCATAACTCCTGGATAATTCCTGGATCCCCCCCCCCCAATGCAAGATATACCACATCTTTGAGCCAAACCATCTTAGAGGTGATAACATTTGAGGCAACAGAAGGAAGTGGCTCAAAGACCAACAAGTGCCACGTCGCTGCTTCCCCACCTCTCACAGGGACACACGACTGACTCTCACCGTTCCACTCTCCTGGCCAGAGACGCACTTTCAGCCCCGTCCCACCGCTTTCACACTCTGGAGGCTGTCGTTAAATTTTAAGATCATCTGCACTTTAGGCACAGCCAATGCCATTTAGTACCACTTAAAGGAAGAAAAAAAATAGGAACTTGTCAAACATGCAACTTCAAACAATCTAGTGAGGAATGTACTGATTGAACCTCTAAACCAATGTTTTTTTTAAAAGAATGCTTCAACTCAAAACAACTTTAGAAAAGAAAATTATGTCCACCGCACCCGAGCGCCGGATCTCACAGCTGCTCAAAAAGTAATGACGCTTGAGTGCATTGTCTTGTTGTGCCTCTGGTAAATCGATGCTCTAAATCATTCATTTGGAATAAAGCTGGTCCCTTGTTTGTTTCTCTCAAGTAGCATCAATGACAACATTCACATGTTGACAGAATATACAACACCGAGCCTACTTTACCGCCATGGGTGCATATTAATCCCGGGCACAGAATCATCATTTATTCACACTTTTATCTCCTTTTCCCAAAGACACGTTCACTTCCTCTTAAAACAAGGTCATTAACATAATCAAATAGTAAACAAAGTTGGTTCACTTGTATCTTTACACACTTTTGAGTGATGTCAATACCACAGAGAGAAACCGCGACAACAAAAAGCCACTCAACCTGTTCCTGCCTCCCATTAACATGCTTCTCAATCGTAATCGTAATTTCTTGAGCGATGAATGGGTCTTTAGAATTCAGTGAATCAAAGCCGAAGTGCAACTTCAGTGAGGACTGGAATACCACGTCTGACTTGCTTTCGCTCCCTCTTGTGTGTTTGACTGGTGTTGTGTTGGTCTGCCAGAGATATGTCATGGTCTTGTTTTCGAGGATTTCTGAACACGCAGCTATTAATCATTCTTCGTCTGCAAATTTGTGGTCTAACACAGCAACAACAAACCAATTTGCATGTTGCACAGAAGTCTTGTTAACATTTCTGCAGCAGAAACAAATAGCAGTAAATTATGATGCAAGGAAGGAGAAGAAAAAAAAAAAACCAAGGGCAATCGTGCTGTGGAAAAATGAGAAGCTGAATAACTGTGGCTAATTCCTGGCAAAGATAAAGAGTGCAGCTCCATGTTGCGGCACCCTGGCCTTCACGTGGGTGATGAACCAGACGTGAGAGCACAACAACACATGTCCTTGGGAAGTGACACAGGAAGGCTATTATTAAATCAGAGGAGGTTACTCAAATTGGTGCAGGTGCAGTTTCTAAAATCATGTGATGTACGATGTCAAGTTCATAATTAGTGTCTCAAATCAGGGGCTGCATCCTTCAGAGAGCGGGGTCTACCCAGCCCGAGAGGAGGCCGCCTCCTCAGTGAGCTGCGTAGAACGCGAAGACCGGAAACCAAAGACCAGACGCTCTGGACCATCGAGGCTTTCCCGTGATCTGTGTAATCAGCTCGTACCACTCTCATTGCTGTTGCCTAGCAACAGAGCTGAAGTTGGACACAACTAGAAAAAGGTTTTAATGGACCTTGGTTTTTTTCAGCTGTTTGTTGAGTTGAAGCGTGATATTGGAGCACTGAACATCTCTCCACGTGCCTGTGCCATTACCTCTCTGAGGCGCAATGAATCCTGGGATAGATTTGGCCCATTGCTGCCAAGGACGCATTTGGAGGAGCCCTTGAAATGGAACAGTCCAGTCTACATCTATAAAGATAGACGTCACGACAGCTTCAAAAGTGAAGCCAAATCATCGTGATTTCCCCCCTTGTGGCTGGCTGCAGTTCAGGTCATAAACATTGCTTCCTCCATGTTGGTGGATGGGACATGGACCAAACAACAAGGTTGAACAAATCTCAAATAATGGTTTGCTTTGTTTTACATAGATCTTTTCACACACAGTTATCTGATGCAATAAAAACGAGGTAAAACATCATGACTGACACCTGATAGGATGAACGTGTGTATCTGCAGGACCTCGATGCCGCGGCTCCACTTCATGGTCACTAATGTGCAGCTTCTGGGTCCAAATAATGTCAAAGGGAAAGATGGAGGCCCCCGTATCTAACATACTAGTTTCATTATTTCACTATGGGAGGAAATAGATGCGTCGTCCATCCTCATATATACGACCCATGGTCAAAACCCATCAGTGTGTAATGCTTCCTTTCCTTTCTGCCATAAATGTTTGCCGTCATAAACCCTGTTAATTGAGCACACACTGATAAATCTGCACACATGCAATGAAAAGGCAGAATCCTCCCATTAAAGACAAAATAAAAAAACATGTTTCTCAAGCTGGCTGCTCGCTGTCACCTCTGACTGGCCGGTAGGCAGACAGCACCCCCCAGGAGGCCTTTGTTCTCCTGGATTTCACTGCCCTGTAAACATTAGGTTTGCTAACAACCGGTTTCTTTTTTAGAAACAGAACAAAAAAGGGCCAGAGCTTGTTGTCATGCAGGAATCGCAGCAAGATGAGAACCACAGAGGAGGCAGCCACACACACACACAGAGTGACAGGGCTACACAACGACATGCGAGATGACACAAGAGATACAACGCAAAAATGCGAGCTCACGCGGCGAGCTCTCGCTGTGTTTTTGTTTCCTCGTCTGAGGGAAGGTAACAGGGGACAGAGGAACTCCTGCGAGCCTGCGGGGGGAAGTGGGCACAGTTTAACACAGCGGATTTCTTGGCTGAGGATTGGCTGCCTCCTGCCAAAAAAGTGATGTACTTCAAGCTCAGGGACGCCACAGGAAGCCTTTCATGTTTTAATCTCTCTTTTGGTGTAATCCACTTGAGTGCAAAAACGCCAACTCCGCGACTCAAGTCACAATGAACCTGTCAGTGTTCGCATGAACGTAATTTTATCTCTGATTGAATCATCATGTCGTAAACATTTGGAAGCTCATCTTTGGGTGTTGTAGCAGCTCGATGCACATTGTTTTGGTTCTACACACAACTGTGAGACAATGCTGCAGATGTTCTGTGAGTCTGTTGTAGAAGCTGTGAGCAGTAGGCCGAGGGTAACAGACGCCAACAGACTCAACAAAGCGCTTCCGAAGGCCAGAGACGTTGTGGGGGCGGAGCTGGTCTCTGACAGCGGTGTCAGAAATAAAGATGCTGTCCAAGTTACAGACTATATTGGACGATGTCCCCCACCCATCCACTGACGTGTCTCCCACCCACTTCACAACAGAGCGGCAGAGGAAGTCTTTGCCTGCCTCTGGTCAGACTTAAGAATTCCTCCCTTGTCAGACACTGAGTCAATAGATATTATATATAGATGTACTGCATTTTATTTTCAGTCACCTTTTATATGTTGTATTATACATTTTTTTAACATACTCTTAATTTTGTATTATTTAACCTATATTTTCTTGGTCCATATTTTCTATTCTTGGTTAAAGCGGCTGTAACGAAAGGCAACATCACCCAGGGATCAATCAAGTATTTCTGATTCTGCTGCTTTACACCAAAAGCAGCAGTTTTTAGAAAAATTGCTTTAATAGCAAAGTTCCTGCACCATTCAGACGACTTAATAACTCTGTTATTTTCATGCCTTTTGCCTTCATTTAGAGGCAATGGTGGAGACACAAAAGCAAATGATGGCAAAGTGTTGTCAAGGTTTCATGTAGTTACCTTGTGCTTTATTCCATCCTTCAGTTATACCACACGTTAAGTGACAATATTGAAATGTACAAGGTAGTTTCTCTTATATCACATTCAAAACACTGGTGTCAGTGGGAGCTGGTCACAAAGGAAAAATCAGACAGAACTCAATGAACTGAACTAATGAAGTGTTAACATTATATTTCAAGTTTTTCCGGGGACTTGTACCAGCATCCATGGCTACGAAGTCAATGTGTCAAACCCTTCAGCATGTTGTTATTCCTCTGGTACCAATCAGATCGTGCATCTCATTTTCTTACAAGAGATTCTGGTCAAAATGGAATTTCTCTCCTTCCTCCCACAAAACAGAAGCCAAAATACCTCAGATATTGGTGACGCCATCTTGTGGGGTATTGAGGCCCTGCCTAAACACATGCTGGTCAGTCTCTGCTGTCAATCGTGACATTTTAAACCATCAACTAACTTATTAAAACCAAACTTATGAGGAAAAATGCATTTTGGAGTATGTCCCATCCACTACCATGGAGGCATGGGCTTATGACGTATTCTACAGGCGGCCACAAGGGGTCGATCAAGATGTCTTGGCTTCACTTTTGTGGAGCTGTCATGTTGCTACTCTTAAAAATAATGTTTAGAAAACATATTGTGCTTAAATTAGGTTCATGGAAATTCTTTTAATACTGAAATGTAGGAGAAAAGAAAAACATTTGGCATCAGGCTCCCTGCTCCAGTGGCTGTTTGGGAAATGAAACCGCAGTAACATCATCTTCTCTATTTCTATCCTCTGTTTGGTGTTCGCTGCCAAAAGAGTGGGGGGGGCTAATAGCTGTTAATCAATGGTCATTGTTGCGGATTAGAAATACCTGTCACATTGAGTTTGTGGAAGCAATGACGTAAAAATAGCTGCGGAGGGAAAGCTGCCATGTGGTTCCTTCAACTCTGAGCATGGCCCCTGATAAATGTCTGAGGTCGTGTGTGGTTCAGCGAGAAGAACATGTATCTCTACTCAGTTTCTGCCTCTGAAACACTTGTGGGTTTTAATAATAACTTCTTAACCTCATTTCCCTCGACCCACATGCTGCTCAGTTCTTCGCGAAAGAAACTTAAATACACGAATCCACATTACTTCACAGATCCTCTGAAACCGCTCTAAAGACACATTTTTAACTATCTCTATCACGGTTTAAATCACTTTGGTTTGTTTTTACTATTTTCTGTTACGTATGTGTAACATTTTTATTCTTATATTTGTGCTCTCATGTTGTGTAATGTGTGATCTTCAAATTTCTTTCAGTTGTTTCCTATTGTTTGTCCAGAATTTCTCTTCATTTTTAGCTTTTTAATATTTTCCCTGTAATTCACCTTGTCACTATTTTGAAAGCTAGAAATATAAAGTTTTTAATTAACGTTATTATAATCTTAAATGGCTGATGTGCAGAAGGTATCTTCTCGTTAAAACCAACTCTAATTGCTTCAACTCGCTCTGCAAAGCATCCTGAACGCTGCACATGCTTACAGCTTCCTCGGGAAATGAAGTTATTGTTACATCTGCTACTTCCTCTGGAGATTCACTCTTAATCGGATGTTTATCTGGACACTTAAAGCATGAGAGGCTGTTTCGAGGTATTTAAAGGCTTTGAGTGTGATAGTTAATTTCACAGGGTCTGCGATGACGTCTGTGGAATGACTTGGCAGAACGGGACACATACAGTCGTGATAAGAAAACGTCTCACCTCTTAAAGCTGCTGTACGTGCTGACAACACAAGGTTGACAAGTTTCCCTGGGAGCTGCTCATTGTTCAGTTTCTGCCCGGACCGAGAACGGGGCGAGCGTCTCCTCGGCTCCTCTCTACCTGGAGAATAAAAAAAAAAGAAGCAAAGTCAGCAGATCCTGAAGTGGGCGACAGCGAGATAAGCCCAGGGCTTTGCTTCCACCTTCATTAACCAAAAACATGTACACTCATTCATGGACTAATGATATGCTGCAAGGTAGATTTCTGCGTGTGACGGAAAACGTTGAAATATCTTTCACAGTTTCACCCGAATGAAGAGTTTGAGGTGTAAAAAAGAAAAGAAGAAAGCATCTTGTGTCACAACAGCTTCATCACGTCGTTGAGGGGGTGAAGAACCGGCCTCTGGAGGGCATTTCAAAGACATCAATCTATTTCCAGCGTTGAAGGGCCGAGGCGGGGCTGGAGTCAATCCCCCCCCACCCGGGGAAAGCACACAATCATCTCATAGAGTTTTCCACCATTCCACTCCCCCCCTCGTAAACTACACATGGTCGCGTATGCAAATCAGACGAGGATTACATAAACGTTTCTAAATTCGATGGCACATTCCCTGGAAAAACAGTTTTACAGTAAACGCCCCACACGACACACAGCGCCGCCTGACAGCTTGCAATAATCAGCTAGGAGCTGCTGTTGGAGCCTGTGCCGATCCGAGGCCACGCTGATTTAATTTTGATGCATCCATCTGCGAATTAATGGGAAATAATGATACAAACAAATAAGTTGTGCGAAATCCCAGAGTTAATGGTTATATGGAAGTGGGGAAAAAAACAGGGATACAATAACATTGAAAATGTGTAACCCGAGGTGGAAAGGATAAGGAACCAAACAAGCGCTTTTCAAAAGACGGTAATTAAGGAATCCTTGCTCTTCTATTCCATTTGATCCGGTCGGGAGCAGCGACTGTAGTTTGTCAAGTCGTGCATTACGCCGACTGAACCTTTTAGTACCATTTTAATGATGCGCTTCAGGCATAAAAGAGGAAAAACAATAAAGGAGCAGCCCAGAAATCACTCCGGTTAGATGTTCCACAACAATGTGGGAGACAATAGAAAATACATCAGAGCAGAGCAAGTAATTAGATGTGTTGAGGTGGACTGATTGAGCAGCTGGTTTTCAAAATAAAAATAAAGCATGTGAGGGTTTAGAAAACCACATTTCAGGAATACAGGCGTTAAAAAATGATTTATTCTCTTGCTACAGCTTGGAATTTGAAATCTGACACACATAAGAACAACACTGCTGCTCTGAGTGACCAGCAGCTTGATGGAAGCTGCATTAAGGTCAGTAGGTTGAAGTCCTGCTGAGGCCGCGATTTCCCCTGGGAAGTTTCCATCCATCCATCCATCCACTTTTCTTACGTTCTCATTTTTCCCCATATTTAACCAACGTTACAATCTCTCTCCAACCCTCAAACAAGCACATCAAGATCCCTAAAATCACCATAAATACTTCAAATTGAAATTATATCTGATCAAAGTTGTTATATATTACAGTTCAGTTGAGGTGCTGATCAATAATAAATCAAAATAGGCTGTAAATGCTAAAGTGACCCACTAAATCAAGGAATTATAGAGTAATTGTTATAATAAATTACATAATTAGCCTTGTATTGTTCATTACCTTTCACAAGTAAGACTTTCATTGCTCTGTGGCCCTGTAACAGTTTCATATATCAGATAAAACTACTATAATTTATAATGGTACAGAAGATAATAGCAGTTAGAAAGATTCCTGCATTTCATTACCTTGGAACCTATTGGATGAAGTGAAGAAACACCCATAAGCTCTATGAATGTATTTATAAAAACATGTAGTCAGTCGGGAAATAGTGAAGTGAAATACCCTCACAAACACATCACAGTATGATTTGGATATTAAACCAAAATAACTGCAACAAAATACGGTTTCAAGAGCAAAATTGGCCTCAACAGCTTTTTAATTCCAACGCCACCTGTTTATTTTAGCATTTTATTTTAGGTGACAGTGTTTCTACAAGCTGCTGCAGTTGTAATTTTACACAGGAATGAGTAATTACTTTACAAGCCGATTATTTTTAATCAACATTATCTCCAGTCAAGAATGAGTTTAATGCCCAACTCGGCAGGAGACACACAGAAGAGCCGTTTTAGTGGAGGATCAGATCCGACTAACAATGAACCTGTGGCTCTCAATTACCCTGAAAACACAATTCAATGCACAATTGTCGACTGTCACTCACGATAATCTATGAGCAAAACCAACAACAATCCTTTCCAGTGAATGTTTATTGAGAACAGTTATTAGAGGGAACACAATCAAAATGATGCAGTTACTCTTTGAATCCATCGGAAACGTTTGACTTGTTCCTGCGACACCTGTTGTGATGATGAACTCGAGCTGTGTCCGATCACTCACTAATCACAATATAGTCCATGAGTTGTGGAGCCGTCCGAATGTGGAGTGAAATGTTTTACACCCAGTGGACTCGTCGTTTCCCACAATCCATCGTGACAGGAAGTGAACAGCCGATGGTCACCAACTGAGGAATATACCACTGCACTGGGCACCTGTCTCGCTCAGCATTGATTTTAAAATTATATTTCTAGTTTTTAAATCACTTAGCACTTTGCAAACCTGTTTTTGAAAAGTGCTATATAAATAAAATTGTATTATTATTATTATTATGGTTATATAACAGCATGCATTGCGCTCGCGGCGTTGCGAGGAAGAGAAATTAGACGAGCGAGGGCAGCAGGTAGAAACCAACCTGTCGACGATGCTAAGTGCTTTTATCTAAAGTATTAATAAAGTTTGAAATAAACAATTGAATGTGAATGCACGGATTAACTTCTCCCACAGCAGGGAGGTAATGCACAAACACATTATAACAATGACGGATATGAGATTTGAAATATGCATTTGCTGTGAACTTGTAAAGAGCAAACAATGACATGAAGAAACAGCTTGTGGAGATTTAAACAGACAATTTAAAAATACCTTATTTATCCAACTGTAACACAGCCGCAGTTACACACTTTACTGCCTGGCATTAAAGTAGAGATGACTTGTATGCAGCAGTGTCGCCCACAAAAGCCGGCAAACAACTACTCATATCAACTTCCTGCTCACCAAGCACTCGCCGATGCCAACTTAGCAACTTCTTCCACCAGATCTGGCAACTTTTCAGACTTTTTTAGTGACTAAACACGGCACCAGAGCCAAGCAACAAATCCAGGGAGGATTTTCAGCAGGCATCAGCGACTTCCTCTCGCTCACAAATCTGCAGCTCACATAACACTGCTGGCTCACACACCGGAACATGTTGGCGAACGGAGCCGGGACGAGTCGCCAGAGTCCGTCTGACCAATTAGTCGTGAGGCTGAAACATGACTGAGCCACTAATGAACCGAGCGAGACGAAAACACTGAGGTCAAATAAACAGTTTGATTCACTCTACATCCAACTCATATATTAAAATGTCAAACATTTCAAGCTGGAGTATTTGCTACTTCACCTTTTAATTATTTAAATAATGTATTTGTATTTTTCACGTTTGATTGGTTGAACAAAACATTTGAAAAAAGGTGAAAATCTCTCTAAAGCTCCTGTTAAAGGATTTATTTGCAACAGATGTACGGAGCTCATCCTCAGACGTCTAATAAAGAACAGCCGAAATACCCACAATCCACCTGGAACAAGTCATGTGATGTATCGGCGACACATATCATGATAGATATAATAATATACATAAATTAAATTAGGTCGTAAGTAGTAATAGTTCAACATGAAGTCCACCTCAAAGGAACCACAACACATCAAAGTATACTCATCTTCATTTCATTGGAAGCAAACATCAAGATTCACAACTACTAATGTATTTTTCAAATCTATAATACTCTGCAAAAGTTAATTTAGTATAATTTTGCACAGTAAACTGTAATACTCATGTTTTTGCCATAGTTTCAAGTATTTATTGCATTTAAAGACGACTGCAGTTTAAGTAAAGACACAAGTTAGCATGTTTAAACAGTAATGTACCCAGACTCTCCTGAATTAGCAGGGAAGCGACTTCCCCTGTCCGATTCCACCTGGTATTCCACACTGCGGTCCTCACTGTGTCGCAGTGACGGCGCCGCACTCGAGCACCGACCTTATCGGAGTTGTCTCAGGATGATGTGATCCTGTGTTGAGCTCTGGAAATCCTTTTATCGCCGGGCCCTCTCCGCAGACGGGTCAGTGCTGCTGCAGCCGGTGGGAGCTCAGTGTGACTGAAGGACAGTGAAGCTCCGCCGCTGCTGCTGCTGCTGCTGCCTGGTAATACAGTAAATAGATTAAATACTTTTACCTGGTGACATTCTGTAGAGCAGCACTGAATCCATTTGCATTTCAAATAGATATTGTAGACCTAAAGCAAATACCAGATTTGACAGGTGCTTTCTTACACCTCATATAACATCTTAAATCCAGTGTTCACTTGTGTTTATCTCAGTTTTAACCCCTGAGGGAAAGATGTGGCTCTGAAGCTGCTTTGGAGCTCTGCAGTTATCAAAATTGTTCAATAAAAGGTGCTCGGTGCAGGGAGAGAAATCAGGAGACACCATTTTGTGAGGTTGAGGAGACACTGGACCAACATGACAGACAGTGAGCGAGGCAGGGACAGAGCAGAGCACAATGTGGAGACAGGCTCCCAGTCACTGTTTGAACCACACTCAGGTATCAGACACTGAAAATCCAGACAGGACGACGCAGTCAAATCTCAGGAACACGACAGGAAGGGAAACTGGAGTAAACAGAGTTGACAGTGAAGAGACAACCTGACAAAAGAAGCACAAACACACAGGAGAGGAGGGAAGGAAGAGGTGAAACACACACGTGGACAAGTTACCTGAAGATAACAGGAAGTCCAAACTACAAGGAAGCACAATTCCAATCAAACACATCTAAATACAAGTTTTAAAATGTCCTGACAGAAGCAGATAATACCACCTTTACTGTACATCATGTATAAATACTCATGTGGTGCAATGTTGGTATTACAGTATTGATTATACTCACTTTAAACTGAATCGTTTGAGTTGTAGTGTGGATATAAATATCAACCGTTTCCTCTATTTAGACAAAACAAAGGTAATGTTCATCCTCTTGTACAGCTGCAAAATGCATTTCTGTTCGAATAGAATTTGCAATGAAAGGCAGACGAAAAGATGTTACACATTATTTGCTGTAGACACACAAAGGCTAAACTTCATTATCACACATCAACAAGAGACAAAATGACAGAAACTAAAGGCAACCTGGAATTCAGCGTTTTGATTTATAAATCTTTAAAGGATTAAACGTTTTTAAACTAATTTCAGATTATGTGAAACAGCTGCAGCAGCATTCGAGAGAAGAATTATCTTTTGTCTCATCTTTGTAAAAGGGACATTTGAAGGTTGCAGCTTGATTGACAATCCTGCACACACAGAAAAGAAGACGGGTTTGTTTTGTACGAGCTGATTTAAATTACATTTCTCTCCGCGTTGTGCACACTTGTAGGCAGAAAACCCTTATTATCAAATGGGGGATGAGTGTCTTGCTCAAGGACACTTTAACAAGGATCTCCAGGCAGATTGATTGTTGTGTGGATCCAACCTGTCAACTCCTCCACGCCACTTGTTCTGGCTCCGAGGTAGATGAAGTCTTAAGATAGCGCTCTTATAGCTGCTTGTTCCGAACATAATTAACATTATTGACCCCTACAGTGCAGCTGATTCCCATGCACACTGTGCAGATCTGTTTTGTTGTGGTGCAGACGCACGGTCACAGCTGCGTGTTGGACGTCAGAAGTCAGCTCGTAATGTCAAAGTTCGCCTGTCTGCTGCAGACGGAGCGAAGCCCTGTCGAGTAGATATACAGGATCCAGGGTCATGCAGTGTGTGTGTGTGTGTGTGTGTGTGTGTGTGTGTGTGTGTGTGTGTGTGTGTGTGTGTGGGTGTGTGTGGGTGTGGAAGAAAGATCAGGAGCAAACCTGGAGATCATGAAATCACTGCCTTTGCACAAAAAAGGCCAAAACATCATTTATCCTTTATTATTTTTTGGAGCTTCCGTCTCCAGGGTATTTACAAGAAAGTGTCAGAAATAGACTCTGGTTATATAACACACGAGTGCACTGTGTGGCTGTTGTGCTGGAGGTTGAACTGGAAAAACCTCCTCATCAATACAACATTGGAAATAAACACTATTTATCATTTGTGATTTTTCCATTCTGCTTTCATGGGCCTGCCTCTAAAAGCCCTTTTCAAATTAAGACAAACCGTGATGTTTTATGGGTAATGCAAAGGCAAATATACCTGCTGTTATCTTCTGCTGAAAGCTCTTCTCGCTCAGATTTCCTTGGACTGCAATGTGCTGGCTCGGCATTTTTCTTGATTTAGGCCCAGCTTATCTTAAGCTTATAGAGATGTCAGCAAAACCCCCTTTTAATAGTGCAAGGCTCTTAATTCATTACCAAATGTAAACTTTGCTGCAGAGGAGAGCAGGATGGGCTCGGGGTAAATTAGAGGGTGTATTCTACTCAACTAATTACTCTGTAAATTCAGGTCCCCTCGTGGGAGCGGAGGAGAAATCAAAACACTTGCATGTTGCTGTGTGCTTTCACGAAATCCATCTCCCCAAAGGCTCCGGTTTCCCTCATTTACCATTTAAGTGAGTCTTTGTTTTCAGAACAGAAATCCACATCTTTTATTTTTTGCTTGTATCAAAGTTTCTCCACTTGGCAAAAGCCACAAAAGAAAAGAAGTAAAAAAAAGTAGATTTACAGCTCTGTGGTAATTTTCAGCTTCAGTCTTCGTGCATTTTTTCAGGCTAATGTGAGGTCACCGTGACCTTTGACCTAATTAGTTAATCTGTGAGTCTGGGTGAACGTTTGGACAAAATTTAAAAACATTCTCTCAAGGTCTTCTGAGGATAATATGAAGATAATACGGTCAGCGGCAGAAAATAGGGTTTCCTGAGGTCACAGCAATGTTCACCTTTGACCTCCAATTTCAAACCAGGTCCAACTCGAGTCCAAGTGAATGTTTGTAGCGGATGTAATGAAATTTCCCGATGCACGCTCCTTGTATATCACGTTCAGAGTATCATGAGGTCCCCTTGACTTGACTTTCACCACCAAAGTCTGAGTGAACGTTTGTACCAAATTTGAAGAAATCCTCTAAATGCCGTTTTCGAGACATCGTGTTCACACAAGACGAAAACATGACGCCTCCGGCCACTGTTGCTGCTGTGCAGACATAAGAAATCAGCCCCATTATCCAACCACACTTTGTGCAGCATTGTGCAGATTCATCCGACCAAACCTGGGCCCTCAAAAGACGCCGCCTGCTGACAGGTTTATTGCTTAATGACGCGGCTGCAGCCACAACGAGGCAAATATTCCCCCACCTGCCTGCGATAAGTGCCATGATTAAAGCCGTTTGATGCAGAGGTGTCACGCCGTCAGGGCCGGAGGCTGATGTGGGCGACGACCAAAACTCCGGTGAACTGGTCATTTAACAGCAGACATCACAGAGGGGGGGGGAGTTGAGCCAGAGCAAGTGCTGCCTCCGTCTGTGGCTCCCTTCCGTCGTCTTATCTCGTCCGAGGTGACGGACTTCAAGGTCAGCCGGTGCCCACCCCCCCTCTTGACTGTTTGAGCTGTCAGACTGTCGGCCTCACACACACACACACAAACACACACACACACACTCACAGCAGACACCTAACAAGGACACATTCTGTCGTCAGTGTCGCAGGTCGAGCAGAGGAAAGCTTTTGGACGAGCCCTTGAGATGGAGGCTTCACAGAAAACAGTGAATTTTATAAGGAACACTTCAACATGAATGTTTTTATTTCTAGCATTAAAATTCTTTCTCATGTAGGCTGAGAAAACTATTTGTAAAGCTTGTATCTCCTCCTTTTGTTGCCGTGCAGATTCTATCATTCGAGAGTGATACTTGAATATAGCACGAAAACAATCTCTAGGTAACGCTGTGCCGACCCTTCCAAGTTTTGAAATGAAAGAAAAAGATAAAAATGCGCGAGGTCAATTATTGTTGCTGTGCATTAGGAAACAAGAAGCTTCCTGCGGAGGCTAACAGAGGATTGTTTTATGTATATGCTATTTGCAAAAAGGGAAGGGTCCGTATGAAAGCACCACAGCATGTTATCGCCTCGCTCTGCTCATCAGGGAATCAACTCGGTATATTTTTGGTCTGCTTGACGTGGGCGGGACGAGGAGTTTGTGTTCGCTGTATCTCACCCTTAAAATTTCCTAGCTAGACACTTGATGGAAAGGTACAAAAAATGGACGGATGGCTGGTAAATTGCAAAGTGAGAGAAAAACCTCGCTCTGATTTCCACCATCCACGAATCTACAGGTATTAAGCATGTAATTTTGCGCCTTTTATAATAAAACCATATTCTCATTTATCTGCTCATTGTCACGGCTTCAGGAAACAAACTGACTCGTCCCGTGTTCTTTGTTATCCTCAGAAACTACATGCAGTAAATTATACATCTTGCTCTTAGTGCATCATCTCACTCTCGTCTGTAGAAATATAAATGTTTTTTTTTTCCTGATGTGGAAAATATAGTCATTAAAGGAATAAATGAACCTATGAGTTAATTACTGTCGTCTGTGGCTCTTTTAAAACTCTCAAAAACTTGACAGCATAATTATTTTTAGTATAAGTGATAAACTGATAGAATTTGTCATTTTAATTTAGATTTTAATTAAGATTTGATGGGTTTAAAAGTGCTGATCTCAGTCAACAGCCCCAGTCTGTCTCCGGAAACACTTTTCACGACAGCGACAACAAGTCTCCTGACACCTCCGTCTCTTTAAAGTAATCAGCCCTCTTTGTTTTCACTGTGGGTGAAAGGAAAAGCTGATAAAAAACTGAAGTCGTCACTGTGTTAAATCCACAGAGTGACGCACAATTACTTGAAACATGACTCAGCTGTTGAGCCTCTGCCGGTAATGACAATCTGTCCATATTGTAACATAAAATATCAGGAATTAGATTAAACATTGTGGTCTGAATCATAGACGGTAAATAAAGATGGATGGCGTGTGTCTTTACTTTTTTCCCCACTTTCCACAAATGAGGCCACAATATTCCGGACACAGGCGCTGTCATCTTAGGCCGAACACGGAGCCACGGTATCAAACTATCAAGGTATGAAGGTTCTGTCGATACTCAGACTCGACCGATAGTCTCAGCTGTCAATCATGACGTTTCAACCCGTTTGATTAACCAAAAACTTAAAAAAACGCTTGAATATAACTCAGTGTGATAAGAACTATAACTAACCTTTGAGAATGTATGTGTATGTTGACTTTTTAGTTTGTCCCATCTGTTAACATGGATGAGAAAGGGCTTATTAACTAGCCAGCCACCAGGGGGCGATCGAGTCGCTTTGGCTTCACTTTTGGGGAGCTGTCATATCGTCCATCTTTTCATAGATATACAGTATATACTGTATATAGTCTATGGTGTTTAGTGTTTGTGGTGCCCCCTATGTGTTGGTATGATTAATGGTCTGTACGTTATTCAATATTAAAATACAGATCTGTAACAGCTGAGATAACTGTACACAATTTGTGTAAAAGTACTAAACAACATCATCATCATTTATATTTAAGCATGTTTTTCTTTACCTCTGAAGTGTATTTATGTACCCTTGGTTTGTACTGAAGGTCATTAAAGCAGAGAGACCTGATTAGATTTACATTGACGATCCACATGAAGCGACACCAAGTGAGAGCTTAGTAATCCAATAGTGGAAGAGTAGAACTAGCAGTAACCTGTGCACGTGTGATTAGCGTGAGCAGCCACGAGTATAGATCGGGTTTTCTCCTCCTTGAATAAGAAAGACATACTCATGTCAGCCTCCATTTAAAAGCCTTTGTAGCACTTTTCCCTGTTTATGCAGAGACATGCGTGAAACGTGAAATAGATCTGATAATCGTCTTAAATATTACTTCACAGCAAGGTTGCTCCCCTTCCAAGGTTAAAGTTGCTTCTTTGCCGCTTCTCTTCCTAAGTGTACAGTGTTTGGTTTCCTCCACACATGACTAATGATGTGTGAGTCACGCACAGACGGAAATCCAACTTTTTGGAGAAGCTGTTAGAGGCGTTTAAATGTCAGTGTGGACTTAAAAATCTTGGGAGGAGACCAGGAGTGAGTTACGCAGCGGCCTGGAACACAGGGGAAAAGTCATTATGCGGAATATGAGTGCTTAAAGTTGTAGTTTCCTCTCAGAGAAGAAGAGGTCTGGGTATTAAAGTGAAAACTACTGTACCTGCAGTATTACTGCGGGTAACATCTCATCAAAATCTGTGAAGTGCGACTAGAAACTTTCCTTGGTTGCACCGTGTGTATTTTAACGAATCGTGTCGCCGCTCTCATCTCATTTCCTCTGAGACACTCAAACACCAACACTCATCACGAGTTATCAGGACCTGAGCGGTGCTGGAGTTTACTTTGTGTTTGTTTGATTCACACGACATTGAACGAAACTCAGTTCACCTGCCGCACACAACAATACAATACAAACCTAAAAGCTATATATAAACATATGTGTATTGAGGTATAAACATCTAAAACTGCTGATTATTAAAAGCTGGTTCAGACGTGATCAGGGTTTGGAATTAGTTTCTTTAATTCATTAGAAAATGTTGCTGGTAGAAGAAAAACATTCCCTTGGCCAAGCATATTTTCACTGGCAAAAACATTTTGTGTCACATATAGATTTGTGTTAGTGTTTCATTGAGATAATTATTAAGAGGCCAGAGCAAAAGATTTGAAGCAAAATGACTTTTAATCTGTTGATCAGAGGTTTTTAAATTCCTTACATTCCAATGTAAAAGCCAGAATCAAACTGGAGAAGCCTCGATCTGAAAGTGTTGGAGAACATATTTGCGATGACGTGTACTTCGGGAACAAGAGGCTGTGACTCAGCTCCGGACACAGACACACGGGCAACGAGCTGTTTTCAAGCTCTCAGATGTTCTCTGGTTTCTCCAGTTTAATTTCAAAGAACAAATTTTTTTTTTTCTGTCTCTGTAACCAACCCCTATTTCTCAGAGACACCAGGGTTGTCCTTGTTTCCCTCTGTAGGTTTTATCACTACATGGCTGTTTATTAACCTGGTGGTAGCTTGCAGCAGACCAATGGCGAGCTTTAGTTGCTTACATTGCTTCAGGACCCTGAACTTATACCCTAGGCTTTAATTGGCTAATCTTTTACTGTTTGGCCTCTGTTATGGACAACAAGGCAGACCTAGAGGACATGGACGTGTCTCTTGTCATATGTAAAGGCATAAATGACCCTTTTAACAAAATGAAAACATCAGCCAATCAGAGGCAGAGAAGGGGCCAGACATGAAGATTTTTGGTCGATGGGATGAAAGAGAGACTTCACACGTCATGTTTCCCTCTGTGTCACATTTAGACTTGGTGCAACCGTATAGATCCCAGCGGTGGGGGAGTGTGTGAAGTTGACGAGTCAACACAAACAGACAGATTTTTAATTACGAGCTGCTTGTGAAGTGTAAATAGATCTCCTGCTGGAAGAGTAATATGTGGCTATATTTGCTGCAGTATTATCACTGATAACACCTTGCATGGTGAGTCACGCTGCATGCAGAGCATGTGGAGAGGAGGGAAAAGAGAGGCAGGAGAAGAGAGGCAGGGGTTGGGAAGGGATGAATAAAGCATTATCTTACTGATAGGAGCAGAGATGCCTTGTCTGGAGTAAATCACCAGCTGCTACGAGGGGACGACGGCTCTGCAGACGGGGGCTTGTGTTGTGAAATCACTCCAGCGGTCTGAGGCCTGCAGGGAGCGGCGTGGGGACGGGAGCAGGGCAGTGAGCGATGAGTGGCAAACAAACCGTTCGCTGAGTGACACTCATCGTACGCAGCATGGACAACCCAGGTCGAAGGTTAAAACAGCAGGAGCAGTGAACTCTCCAGGGTGGCAGAGGAACCAGCGAGGGAGTGTGTGTGTGTGTGTGTGTGTGTGTGTGTGTGTGTGTGTGTGTGTGTGTGTGTGTGTGTGTGTGTGTGTGTGTGTGTGTGTGTGTGTCTGCGTACTCCACAGAGAATGGAAACAGAGGCAGACAAAGAAGAACAACCTGTCATTGATTCATCCTCTAATTACATGCAATACTTCTTTTGATTGGGTTGTACGTATTTCAATTTAATTTGTTGGAATACTTTGTGTCTACACAAGTTCTGAATAATTGTAATTATACATAATTACCCACAATCATACAAAATAGTATTTTGGTCAAAATCAGAACTGTTCTTTGTCTGTAACTCGTTTAAAATATTTTTCTGTAGTGAAAGGTTTATATTATCTACATAATCTGTATTTTCTTAGTATTATTCACATTTTGATTCAATCATCGGACTGACCAGAATTATTTGATTACAAGGCCATTTAAGTGTTGGGAAATGATGATTGCAATTTTACACAACAACAACTTAAGCTGCAAAAAAAAAAACAGGTTCTAAAGTGTTTTCTAAACTAATTATGAGTAAAGTGTTATTAGTTAACATCACAGACTGGATTTAACTTCCCAGAGACCGTGTCTTTGTTTTGTTTGGATAAGTTATTGTGCTGCTGCAGCTGTTTGCTCGGTCTGTGTGGAAATCAACCGTCGCTCTAGATAAAACTGAAACACAGTTGAATCCAGCAATCAATTCATCAAGTTATCCTGATGATGGTTTGAAATAAATTGAGGAAAACCATTGTAAAAAAACAAGCAATTATGTTGTATTGTGCTGTTGAAAAGAATTACTCAATATTATATTTAAAGCAGAATCTGCTAAGGGCGTTATATTTATTAATATTGTATTATATTATTGACAAGTGAATTTACCTTTCTTTGTGAAATTGTTTGAGTTTTCCTTAAGAAAGATGTTTCCGATGATAATAATAACCCTTTTTATATAACGTCTTTCATAACAGCTGTTAAAAGTGCTTCTCGAAGAGAACAAATAGAAATACGACAAACATCGAAGCTATTACACAAAATAACACAATAGCATTTGAAATCAAAGACCACAAATAGTAAAATACAACATCTAAAAAATCAAGGACACAAAATGGAATAATACATTTAATAATAATGGCAAAATGAAAGAAAAAACATAATAAAAAACTCTGAAGTAAAAGCCTTTCGGTAGAAGTATGTTTTGAGGGATGATTAAGAAACAGACTCAGGTAAGATATTCTTAAATATTCAATATGTGCTTCATTATTAAAATGTATCAAAGGTTTTCACTTGTGATCACAGGGGAATTTTATTGACTGACAAAGTAATTCAATTATCTTAACTTGTCCATTATAAGATAGTTGCCGGCCAGTAAAGCACTGATACAGATTGTAAAACCAGATGAGTATAACATATATGCTGTAGGAGAACATGTGTAATTAGAGCCACAAGTGGGAATCCGCTGCCTCTAATCCCGTTGTACTCAACCGAGGGGACGCAGCTCAACTGGAGTTGATTAAATCCACAATGAGAAGGTTTCAGGCTTAAGAAAACTGAACAAAGTCACTTCAGATGGTTAAGTTCTGTTTAGAGACCGCACACTAACTTCATCATGAGAGTGTGTGCAGCATCTTTGTTTGTCAATCGTCTTGGGTTTCAAATTGTTGGTGTTTGTAGCGCCCCCTTTGCACCGGGTTGAAAATGCATTGGGATCCCTATTCCCAACCCAGGCTTGAAGATAATTACCAAAATGTATGGTGATTGGACAGAGTTACAGCCGATATGTGTTAACGAAGATATTTTAGGCGGCCATGTTTTTCAACTGATCTTTAGAATACGTGCATCTCAGTCCCTAAAGTCAAAATCTAACAGGTTCCATTCATTTGATAGTTTGAATTGGGCTAAACAGATTGATCCCATGCTATGACCGGGATGTTTGAAGGATTGGGAAGAAGAATCAATAGCCCGGGTCCTGACCCCGCCTCAATTATCGTGCCAAGTTTGATCAAAATTTGATTAAAACTGCTCGAGGAAAAGAAGAGGGCTGTGACAGACAAACAAACAGATGCCATGGTGACAACACGCCTGCCCGCTACCACTTAGCACTGGTGTAAAAAGAGGCCTCGGCAGCAGTGAAGTTCAGATCTTCGCTCTTGAGAACGTTGTTGCTGGATTGAATTATCACTAAAAGCTCCATCTGTGGAGGAATAAGCACATTCGCAGCGGCCGCAGCTTGAAGTTCATTCCTCGTTCATTAATTTTCTCCTGAGTGGAGCTGAAAGCAGCAATCAAACTCCTCTTGAACTCGGTCTCACAATGGGGGTGCATGTTTCTTGTCGTCGGCAGATAGAGAAGAGAAAGTATCACCTGTCCAGTCAGGCCTCTGGAAGCCTCAGACACGCAGTGAGTGTTGTCCTCCGGCTCCAAATCACTTGATTTCGTGCCCTGTGGAAGCCTCTGTTCTGTTTACAGAGGTTTTCTCACAGATCTGTTTGAAGTGAATTAGTCGGGCCAGCCACTGTCGCAGAGAAGGTCAGATAAATCCCTGTCCTCTGTCACTGGGAGGGCCCTCACCCCCTCCCTCACCCCCTCCCTCACTCCCGACAGTGTGTCCATGACGTTCCTGCTGATTCACCATGTAGAACACGGTAGAATAACATGGTGCTCGGCCTCTGCCTCCCATCTTCCTCATCGTTCACAGAAAAGCCACATGAATGCCCACCGGGGTCCAGGTTTTCATCCAGTTCTTTATGTTTGTAACAGAACCCATTTTTTCGTGGTTGCTGAACAAAAGAATGAAATAACAACCCTGAGCATTTCTCCTTGGGTCTAAAAAATAATTATTTCAAATTATTTCAAACCTTCTTTTATTTGACAAATTGGTGTCTAGTAACATCAAAGTCCCTTAATGGCTCATATCAAAGATTTAAACTTCATTTGTTTCTATCGTGACTCAGGAAGAGATTTAGTCGTGAGGCTCCTCTGATCTGCGGCTGTTTGAAATAAATAGAGATATAATTTGATTGACGTGCAAAAACTGTGTTTTAATTTAATTTGCAATTTCAAACAGAAAAGCTCAAAATGTTTTTTCTTGCCTTCACTTCAAGGCTGCAGAGACTAACAGCCGAGTTAGAAACTTTTAATGGAGTTGTGGTAGCTTTCAGCCGCTGCTTTAGTTCAGAGAGATGGAAGATCTGTTTCCAGGATTTATTTATGATTACACAATCCAATGAAAGGCAAGCGCTTCTATACACGAGACTTTATCCACAACACAACTTTTTACACACACACACACACACACGCACACACACACAGTCTGAGTCTTTATATCTAAATATCTTTATATAATGTAAAACAGAACATCCTGAAATACACGTACTCCACATGTCAACACAATAGTTTCCAGATACTAAACATGAAAAGCTCTCAAATCACCTCGGCCTCTGTTTTATTTTGACAAGCCGTCATGCAGTGCATAGAAGTGTCTTCTATTCACCATCAGCTGAGAGATAACATATTTCATATCTGTGGGTTAAATAGCTGCAGTATTTATGTGTGAATCTAATGTTCAGACTAAAAAGGGGGAAATTAAAAGGATTGTATTCAGGCCACATGTTTCCATTACCTCATTATCCTCATCTCAACTAACCACAAGACGCCACCTTGGATTCCCGAGCTGCTGTAAGTGCTGAGTTGACAATGTTTTGGTTTCTGTTTATGCTAATGTGAATGTGATGTTGAGCAAAATCGACATCCTCATCACACCCTGTGCCAGTTACTGTAAACTTAGCGCCCTTATCACCACTTATTACAAAATTGCTCGTCCACGGCCACGGCCAAGTTGTCTGAGTGTCTCGACAGAATCGTCTCACTTTGTATTCTGGCTGTTTGGTAACAAGGTGTCTACTTAATTCATATTTATACTTTGTGAAACTCCTGTTGCTTTAAGTATCTCCATAAGTCACGACCGGTGCCATGGAAGCTGCACCTCCAGTTTGAGGCACTGGAGCTTATTTAAAGACAATATTATCATCACTGGATGATAATTAAGGTCATTTATTATGTATTTGTAAATTTGCAAAGCTCTCGATGTGATTAGTTTTGATGCAAAATATGTCAATCGAGTATTTGAATGCCCTGCAGGACGCCTGACGCCCTGCGGGGCCCCCGGCTGAACCCAAAGTTGGCCGTCCTCAGTACTTCTCTGTCTGACTCTGCTGTGTCAGGGTTCCCATCTGCTCCTGCGTCGGGTGTCACAGCTGAAGTTTCATATGTTCCTCAGTCGATTGCCGGGTTGTGAGTCCCAGTTGACATCTCGTCTCTTCCTGAGACAATGATCCCAGCCAATGGACGTCTGATCCTAAGCCCAGTGTCCCGGGCGTTGTGTCGTCTGTTCCTGAGTTGGGTGTCATGGCTGCTGTCTCGTCCGTTTCCGAGTCTTTTCCTGTTTCTGGGGTCCGACCAGACTGTTCCTGAGTCTGTTCTGGTCCCAGTTGACAATTTGCCTGGTCGTGTATCGGTTGAACCTCCGGGCTCAGTGCTCTCAGTCTTATGCCAGGTTTATTTTCTTTGCCATTTGCCGTTAAATATCCATAACAGCATTAAAGTTTAGTGTATGGGAAGTATCAAGGATGGGGGGGGGGGCTCTGTTAAAAGCATTTATGCACCCATGGGCTCAGCTCCTTCTCCATTACGTCATAATTGTGACTGTGATTGCTCAAGGACATTTTTGAAGTCTTGTGCTCAATTTCATTAGTGGTCTCTGTAGTTTAATTCTGTAGCACTGCACCATATGAATTATCTGCCGGTGGTGCCAAATGGCTTTTGTTCCTGTTTCAGCAGAGCAGTGCCAGCCATGGAGCAGATAAGGACAACCATGGACAACTTTGACTGGTAGAGATTAAACAACCTGTTACATGCAGGAGTCGCAGCAGTCTCCATTCAGAGTTCCCTCTTTGTTGTCGAGCTTGTGATAAAGTAGAGGGGACTGGTTTAATAGCAGATGTAAGACAGGCTCTCTCTGGTGTCTCTGATGTCTTTGTAATGTAACAGGGACAGACATCTGTTGTCTCTTTTGTTTGGGCTCAAAAAGGCTGAAAATGATGTTCAAACTCAAATGAAAGACGTGTTGAAAAGCACTCGACAGAACTCAGAAGATCGAAAGTAATAAACTCAAGGAAGGAGAACTGGGGAAACTCAAGTAGATCTGCTTGGAAACAGGATGTCACATCAGGGGACGTAAACAACAACAGATGCCAGGCTTCGTTAAAGGTAGAATCAAGCACACTTCACTTTTTAGAATAATGTGCATGGGGAAAAAAATCTGTTTTTCCATTTTCACTTTGCTTTGTTACTTTCTTTGCCACTCAAATACCATTAAGGTTTTACTACAATCATCCGTTCACTGAGAGTAATCCTGCTCGTCGCTCCCACTTCTTTTTCTTCTACTGTTTAATGCTGTCACATCTTTTGCAATTCGTCTGAAAATCAGAACTATCCAAGGAAATGCTTTCAAACTAAGGGTAATTCTTTTAGAATTCACGATGAACAACATTGTACCATGTATAAATGACAGTTACTGTTGAAGTAAGTGACCACAATGTTACAGAAGCACAGGCCAAGTTACATTTTTTCGTTTTCTTGAAGTAGTTTAAAGTTTTCGTTGAGACTCAGTCCCAGTTCCAAGACGTTTGTCCTCTGTACGCTAACTTACCCTCTGCTATACTTCTATTCGGTACGCGCAGTAGTTAGCGTCAACATATTTCAACGTGCGTCCATGAATCTTTTTAAGAAGCACTTAAGAAGGGGGGGTGTATTTGTTTGGCTGTTAAAGCAAAAACAATCTTTCTCCAGAATCACTTCCTCCTCCTTTGAACCGCCCAGTAATCAAGGACACGTGTCATTGTATTAACGCTCATGTGTTATTTTTTTATTCCCAGGTAATTTATAAAGCACTTAGTTACCTTGTTAAGATAAGTGCCACAGATTTGTTCTTCTTTCAGTTTGAAGGATCGTTGAAAAGCAGTTTAAAAAATAAACTGTCACTGAGGAATAAAATTAGATACACGGCTTTTTCTATTCACCGTCAACCCTTCTCACTTTGTTATCAGTTTGATTGATGGAATAAACATAAGAAACATAAGAACATTGCGTGAATTATTCTACTGCCAGTTGGATTTGAAGGTGAAAACAGACGACGTCGCAGTGGCCATATCTTTTCCTCAAGGCTTTGGACTCAGAAATACAAAAACCTTATAGATTATGATGCATTTTCCCATGTAAAAGAGCAAATATAAAGTATAAAGCAACAACGCAGCTTCCTGAAGGACGTTTTTCTCTCTGACAGCTCACACTTACAACACTGCCGTCCTCCTTTCCCGTCCACATTTAGAATCACTTAGCTCACATGTGCCGTTCCGCCAGGCAACCGACAAATTCCCTGTCATTACACGGTGCTGAAATCACAGGCAAAAATCACACTACTCTTCAAGGACAATCTCATCTCGCACGCCTCCTCGTCTGCAGGCTTTTCAAGGCCCCGAGACGTCGGGGGACAGATCAACAGGTGTAATGTGGTGATTGTGTGAACATGGGATGTTGTGCAGCTGCTATGAATAAAGTAAAGATCTGCAGGCAGCATCCGTCTCCTGTGATTCAGGCCGAGCTGTCATGTGAGTGACACGTCTCACGGGAATCACACCAACACCTTATGGTGGGAATAAAACCTGAGGATTACTGGAAACTTGAAGATACTAAACCCCAACGTGATGATTTATTTCCAGCAAGAAACATGTTTTAGGCCTTGTAGTCAAGAGGAGAGAGGAGCTCTGGACCTGAGAGAAGTTACAGACCGATTTTCATCTGTCATTTCTGAATATTTGTCATCTCACAGACATCAGACGTCTGCAGACAGGTCAGAGTAACGGCCTGTTGTAAAGCTTCAGTCTCGACAGCAGCTACATGATTTGCTGCCAACGTGCTCCTTCACCTCGTTTGCCTTTTTTCGAAGCAGCCTCTCTCTGGCAATCGTTCGCCTCACGTGAACTTTGTGCATGTCCTCCTTCCTCCTTGTCTAACTCCGTCTCTCCTTCTTTACTCTCATCCCAATATAATACGACACAATATGTACACAAGCAATGTGAATCTTAAGACGGTGGTATCGTTGGAGATGAGTATGTGTCAACCATTACTGAAAAGCAAAGAAACCAGGCACAGGAAAAGTTCATCTCAGGGGCAATAACCCGCTCTCCTGCGCTTTGAGACATTGGATTTTGTTTACTGGAAACTTTTTCTTGCTCATGGTGCTGGTTGGTTGTTCCTGAGAAGTTTGGTGCCTGAGAAGTTTGGTGCCTGTTCTACTTACAGGTTGTTGTTCTCGTGCTTTTTACCAACCTCACCGTGTCATTTTCAGCCACTGCAGGCGACTTGCTTCTGCTGCTGCTGCTGCTGCCGAGCAACCAATGAAATCACTGTTTTAATTTGACAAAACAAAACCAGAACTAAGAATCTACAGCCAGAGTCTGAGAGCGAGGTTTAATTTCCTGCCTGATGAGCTGTGGCTCTGCCGTCACGTTGTAAAATTAGAAAAGACGGACTGACAATAGATCCTTGAACAAAACACACAGAGAAACTTTATATCTGAAGGTCGACACCAGCTGGATCCGGACTGGAGAGAACCTGCAGACTGGTTTACTTTCTACTTTGTACCTCAGTTACTCATGACAGGCCCAAAAAATCATACACACTTTGATGTAAATACACTGGAAGTGAAACAAATCTTTCTGTCACTGTAAGTTGCCAAAGTATTAAGTGTCTTTCTGCTCATTTGAAGTATTATTTACAAGGAAATTCAAATAGTACTTTGTGTTCTTTTCATTTGTCTGTTGGGGGGGGGGGACTTTTCATTTGTGATGTGAAAATAACAGGCTAAATAACAATTTTACAAGTTGTTTGCGATTCTTAAATAACTCGACACACACGAGAGCTTTTCAGTGATTTCTGGAACAACAAAGGGTTTTTTTTTGTCAGGCAACACAGACTGTTGTGTGCAGAAGCTTATTATTCAGACTAGAAGTAGTAATTATGGTTATATTTCATTTATTCATAAAGGCTTTTTTTAGTTTGTGGAGCCACAGAGTTGGAATATAATATTTACTCTCAGCGTTAATATAAATAATGCTTGTCACCCGAAACCTTATTGCTATTTGAATGAGTTTGGTGTTTAATGCTCCGCACGTCTCATCCAGATAAGGAGGGAACATATATTTTCAATTTGCCACTTAAAGTCCTTACTTGCTGACACAGTTAAACTATTTAGACCAACTTCGCTAATCTGTGATAATCACACCGACTCATGATCACAATCTAAATGAGATGAAGTAAAGCTGAGAAGCAGTAAAGCCCTTACCTCACAGTCCCCTTGGTTTAAAATCGAGCTGCACCAAGTTTCACACCTTCACAGATATCAGTTCCCTAAATATGCCGGATTTTTTCCATCAAGATCCATGATATTCGTTGGGAAACTCATCTCATAACACATCTGTCCGCATCTGGAAACTGAAGGTTTAATGTAAAATCACCTAACTCGACCAAATTACGTAGTTTACCTTATTTAAATAAATAACTTTGATGATTCATTTCTATTCCAGTGAGCATCTACTTCCTCCCAAAGCAAAACTGTTTTCAGAGAACAAAAAAAAGTTCCATTGATTCTGAAAGTATTTGTTTATGCAAAACACCCAAAACGGGCCGAGGGGAATACCAATCAGTTTAAGTATTCACGCTCTTTGTTGCTGGCGAGTGCGATCAATGTCTGTGAACACCTTTCATCCGCTGAAGGATAAACACACCGTGATGTAAAGAACCAGTAAATTACAGCAGAGGGAGAATCAAAGGCTGCGTTCAGGTTTATTTATTAAAATATGGCAAAAGAAAACACACTTTGCTTCGTTAGGCTTTAAATTGTGATCAAAGTTGGGAAAACAGATCATTTAAACGAGGCCTTGAAGAGGATATATAAAGTAAACAGGTTTATATAAATGTACAATGGATCAATGGAAGTTTTAAAAGTTTTACAGTGTCACATTTGTATCTGAAACAACGGAGACCCTGATTCAGGGACTGAATAGAAGTCGAATCCATTCAACAACTGTCACAAAGTTTTCATTTTATAAGACAAACAAATAAACAAAACATTACAAATCTAATAAACATGCACTGTCTCCCAAACAAAAGACATCAAAATTAATGTCTTCACACACGACTTCTAGTTTGACGTTACAAAACATTACTTTAAACTAGATAAATATCTAAAAACTAAGAATCTTCCTCAAACAAAACAAGAGTATTCCGTCTAGAAAACTTAATCAGTTTTAATATTTTGTGACATACTGATAAGCTTCTTTTGTTTTTGCATCATTTTCATTGTTGTAAACAATATTGAAACATTGGCTGTAAGTTTAGGAAATAAACGTTACAATTATTTACAAAAGCATGTACAGAACTCACAAATATGCTCAATTATAATAATATTTATCTGTATATTTTTCCTATAATAATATAAAATGCATATATTTATATGTTAAAACGGAACATATTCTTCAAAGGGGCAAATTAAACCTTTTTTTTTTAGTTCAGAAAAAGATGCATCCGTTAAATATACTAAAAATCAAGCACCTGAAAAAGTGCCTCCTCATGTCAACAGGCTCCGAAGGAAACGTGGGCTCAGTTAACTTCTTTGTACGAGTGGATTCTCAAGGACACGCGACAGCCGCCATTGTAATAAGGTCGTCAACTGTGGGTGAGCGCGCGTTTTAATCAATGAGAGAATGAGAAATACTCAGTGCAAGGTTACCGCCAGTGGGATAACGAGAACACGGACGTTTTTCACAAAAAAAAACTCCGTCTCTTGGGCAAACGCCTAATTAAAGTGAGAGAGGGGTTAAGAGAGATTCTGCTGTACTGAAAAAAAGAAGAGAAAAGACTAAATACAACAGGAGGAACAGATGATTCCCTCCCTTGATGCTATTATTCCACACTCTGCTGGGAGGCAGCGGTTGAGGTAATTAACTCCGCTGACATGTTGTGAATTCTCGCCGCTCAGGCTGAATTCTGGATGCTCAGATAGGCTGATTGAAAAAGTCCCATTTAGGTTTCAATCTTTAAATTATCCGCGTCGGACCATATTTCCACGGTATTAACGCTGATAATCGCTGTAATTTTACATTTGGCAGGAGATAATAGTCGAGGCTTACGCTCGGGCAACAGGCGCTAACCGCCCGTGCTCATTTTTAATTTTTCCTGTCGTGGAAAATAAATTACCTGCTGTGTGGCCCACTTAAAGATGGAAAAACAAAAAATAATTATGAACGTCCGCGAGGTTAAATGAAACATAAACGAGTGCATCGCAGCGGAACTCAATATGAAAATGTCACAGTGCTGCAGGGAGTTCTGGTTTCGTGTAGTTTCAGTGTTGTTTCCACCCTCAGGTTGTTTAGTCACGTGTGTGAAGGTTGTTCACAGGATAAAGTTTGATTGGCCTCGGTTGCTGATTCTAATCGACTCATGAGTTTAAAGTAAAGTAAATCTGTTGACTATTTTCCAAGATATGTACATATATGGAAACTATCTGCTTCATTGAAAAGTAGAAATCTACATTTTAACATCTGTAAACGTTAAACAGTTACAATTTCTTTCACTTGATGACGTCTTTAATGTGAGTTCCAGTTGACAACTATTTGACTATAACAGAAATTACAGGTTGGGATGAAACTCTTCACATTATCTATATCAACTTTTCAATAAATGTTTTGTTTATTATTACGTATTTGATATATTATGTTGAAAAAATATAATTTGAGAGTTTAAGTTTATTTAAAAGTAAATGTTATACTTTATTTGTTCTCTGTACATAGTTGTTCATGCTAGTATCGATATTTTCTTTCTGCTCCTTTTTTCTGCTGCTAGTATTGTTTATATATATTTTTTTACATCTGTCTTCATATAATTTCATTTCACCTGAGTATAATGGCAATAAAGATGTTTCTGATTCTGAAAATCATGTTTTATGAACTTTTATATATTGTAAAATATCGTTAAGAAAAAATAAACACATTTGAACATCTTAAAAGGTAAAATATGTTTTTCTGCAATTAATCAACTTTACTGATTTGACTATCACATGTTGAACGAGAGTGGATTTCAGGCTGACAAACTTTAAATGACAGAGTCACACAACCTGCATGTAACACACGACTGAAGAGAGAAGCAGGTTTTCAGCTTTTAATTGAGTGCCTGCTTTGGCCTTGAGGTAAAAACCCACTGAAGAACACTCGTGCTTTCAGGTGGGCACGAGCGTGTGATTTAAGATAATGGAACAAATTTATATTCCGGGAGACTTCTGACATAGAGACGACCTCTAATCTGAGGCTATTCAGCTGCTAAACACTGCCCCATGTTCCCCAGTTTGTCTCTGACTGCGTCTGCCTGGTGTCTGAGCAGGAAGCAGAGCGCAGGGTTTTTTATTCCAGAGGAATTTTTCAGCGAGAACGAAGCAGAACAGTAAATTTTCCGGCCGAACAACGAGCTTGAAACTCACTGTGAAGCTCCATAAACAGTGAGAGGAGCCGCAGGTTCAGGGGATAAATCTCTGCAGCATCATCACTATCACTTTTGTTTTTCACGTTGTCTTCACATTGTTCTCACAAAAATTAATCAATTATAGCCTCTAAGAGAATTTTAAGAGATTACATCTTATTGTTTGATGCCATTTGTGTTCAGCATCTTTTTATTTTCTGTAACAACCTGTCGATACAGTAGTTTTAATGTAGATTTAAAATGTAATTCTTATTTAAAGGAGACATATTATAATTTTAATCATTACTAGAAAAGGTTTTCATGCTCTAATGTTCAGAAAACACTTTCCTTGTACTGTCCATTACTGCAGATCCTCATTTCACTCCAGACTACAACACTAGAAAGAGAGAAGGAAAGAAACACTGAACCAGCATCATATGTCTCCTTTAAAAGCTTCAACAGGTAAATCACGCCTTGGGTTTTATTGTGAAACAGAAACAGGAAATGCGATTCATCCCTCACCTCGTATGGCCCCAACTGAAATTACCCAGAAATGTGTTTACGGGACGGGACGATGGAAATGTTCGATTTCTCTTTTATCAGCAGAAATGGCAAGAAAACAAGAAAAAGGACAGGCCTCCGTTTTCAAACCTGCAGTCGCGTGACATCACTGCTCACGTTGCAGAACATCAGACCGTCGCCGCTCGTGGCTTTGATGGAAACGGGCCAATTATGGACTGATTGCTTTGCTCGAACAATAAACAAGAATTCTGGAAGATGTAGCGTCGAAAACTCCAAAGCTCCTCTCGAGCCGTCACTGTCTCACGTCTCGTTGAGAGTTGGAATCACAGGGTGAAAGAAACACACAGATTTAGCTCCGGTAAAAAAAAAAACAATCCTGCTCGAGTTCGAATGAGTACTGACTGAGAAATAAACAAATCAAAAACAAGTTACCCGTCAATGTCAACCGCTGCTTTGTCGTTTGAATGCCACGAGTGTTTGCCTTTGAAAGCAGAGCGTTGAAGTACCCGTGCCTCGGCAACACTTGTACACAGTCAATACTTTGGTTGTTTTCTCTCAGCGTTGTGAAATACATGTTTACCCCCCCCCGACATCTGTGATGTCAAAGTGATATAACGGTCTAAATAAATGGAATTGAAAAAGATGACTGTGACATAACCTCCGATCATTTTCCACGGGGGGTCGTCTGGTGCGGCCGTGCCGAGGCCATTAGTATAATTGGAAGCCTGTTCAGATGTAAGACAAGAGTTTTAATCAATCAATGAAGTTGAGCTTGAGTGTCAACGGAGCACAACAGAGATGAATGGATCCGTATGACACCGTGCTTTGTTTTCTTCAGGCTTTTACACTGTGTTAAAGGACCAGAGCGACGAGAGAGCGTCTGAAGTTGGCTTGAAAAACGGTGAAACTGTTCAACGAACCCTGTGTTTTCAGCAGCAAATTAAACCCTGATGCCAATAAGTACATTTCAAATCTAATGTTCTTAAAGCTCAGTGAAAGATCAGGCTCCAGATGCACAAACTGAATCTTGCTCATTTCCCTCGAGAGTTTTAAAGTGGGCACAGCTCACTTGGAAAACTGTGACGTCACATATTTGGGCCAATCAGGATTAAAGGGAATAAACAGACAAATTTGTTGCGGTTCCGGAATTATCTCCAAGTCAAATCCAGACCCACTTGGACCCGTTAACAGACGTCCAGTCACCCGTGATTAAACACACATGCAGATTTAGATGTTAAAAATACTGCACAACCATTTTTTAGTCTGTGATTCCTCCAGAAAAAGAAGTCTGACCAGCGCTGCCTGCTCACGGTAAAGTTGATTTCCACCCGTACCATTTGTTTGGCAGAGGGAAACATCCACGAAAAACAGGCTAAGAAACCAACATTTTCCTGTCTGTGATCTCTGCTCTGTTCCAGAATCAGCGGGGCGCCTACACACAACAACCAGTGCAGTCGCAGTGGAGTTTGATTAGTTCCATAAATTATTTATACGTTCTGGTGCAGCAACAAGTCAAACAGCGTGTTCGGTGCAGCCTTCAGGTTCCTCTCATGTTCGGATATAAAAGCACATGAATGCACCACAAATGGGAGAAAACCTTCTGAACTCAGCAGCGGGATCGTGTCGGGAGCATGTGAGGGCGACGCATGCAATGCTGACAGACAGATGAATGTCAGTGAACATAAACCCTCCTCGGTGAAAGTTATCTATTCATCAGGAGTTTATCAAAGTTATGAATAAACAATGTTTTCACGGAACAGTTGAATCAACAGCTTGTTTGCATCTTTTCTTCTGGAGTTTTCAGTTTTGTGCAGCAAAGGTACTTTTATTCATCGAGAAACTACGTTTTGTTTAAACTTCTATAGTTACAATGAATTTGTATAATTTTCTAACGATAACTAGAATAAAAAACTATTAAAAACAACGAGTCCAAAAGCCGCAGTGTACCAGAGACTGTAGAGAAAGATGGCTGACATGACAGCTCCCCAAAAGTGAAGCCAAATCTTCTTGATCGCTCCCTGGTGGCCGGCTGCAGTACAGGTACACTAATTATTTGATGCTATAAAAATACAGAGAAATGTCACGATTGGAAATTGAGACTGACTCACAATCGGTCATTTATCAGCAGAACCTTGATGCCCCGACTGCTACTGAACAGACGGACGTGAAGACGCGTCGTCCATCTTTATTTACAGTCTATGATACATGCATATAGAATCTGAGACCTCCCCCTAGTGGTGGTTTAGAGACAGCGGCAGACGGAGAGATTCATTAATTTGATCACACAATGAGTCCAGTTGCTGAGTAATCACGGTGAGGTGAGACCTCTACGGTAACTTGTCCGACTATGGTTCCACAGTTATAAAGTGACATTTCCTTTTATTAGACTTTGATTAGTTTCCACCTCTGAGAGTCACTTCCTGGCATTTGAGAATAATTCATCCGCTGCTTAATGGGCATAATAAAAGTGCGCTTGCTTTAAAGCTAATCCACCTAAGTATACACAATAACTGAAAAAGGTAGGAGTATAAAAATCAGCTTTACGAGCCCTCGCCATTGTCCACGTCTCTTTGTGAACAGGTTTCCTTTGAGAAGTTTTATTCCACACTTCTATAGCATCAATGCCTCTGCAGGAACATTTCATGATTGAATCCTCAGGAGCCTTCAACATGCAACGTACCGCAACTCCCCAAAGAAATCTGTTATACAAGGTTGTAGCCCTGACTGCGGAGTACAGAGAATTATTTATTTTAAAAGGGATTACTGTAGACAAAGAACATATTTTCACAAACTCTCCTGCGTTCTTTGTCCTGGAAGCGCAATATTTAGATGTGGTTTCAAAAAACATGGGCAAAAAAAGTAGTGCTGACTCCAAATCCCCAGAGCTGCACGTGGGGTTTGATCATTTGTGGACTCCGGCTACAGTGTGTGTACGCCAAGAAAATGAAAATGTTCCACAGAAGTGAAACATTGATTTGCAGTAAATGTAGCCTCAACGAGTGAATTCAATTATAGGATGGATACCCCACAATGCTCCGCTACAGTGCGGAGTTCCGAGTTAATTATTTGGTTGACTAATGTGACGGCCTTGAGCTAGAGCAAGCAAGCAAAACCCATTTTTTCCCCGTTCTCCTCCATTGTTCGGGAAGAAAAGTGGAGCAGCAGGTGGCGAGGGCAGGTTTCTCTCAGAAGGTTCAGGGCGGGGGGGCTTGATCAGAAACTGGGAAGGAGGAATTTGCGAAAATCAACACGTTCATTGTGTCAAATTTTGCAATATCACATACCAACATGTGGCAGATTCAGAAAGTTTTCAGGCATCTTCACCTTTTGCTAACTATATTGTGCAATTTATTAGATTTTTAGCCATTATTGCACATTTATCCACACTTAATAGCACAACTATCTATCCATCTGTCTGTATGTGGCAAACATATCTCAAGAACAGGCCTGTGTATTGTTAAGGGCACAAGGAAGTGCAGAATTTAATTTGGTTCTATTTGGACACACGAAACGTTCAGTATAGATAAACTTTGAGTAAACAGTCGAGCGGCGCTCTGAAGCAGCGGCGGCTGACACTTCTCAACTCATCAACAGTGTTGTTTACAACAGCGGATTCTCCAGTACGGGTTGCTGCGCACTAAAGTGAGCTCCACTGAACTTGAAATGGTGAACAACTCTTTGTGCCGCAGCTCAATTAGTGACAGGCTCCAGCCAAATTCCTAAAACACACGTTTTCACCTCGTCATTACGGCTCATTTTGTTTGGATTGTTGCCAAAATACGGACGGTTTAATCGGTTTGAATTAAATCTACAATACAGGAATATGAGCCAAAAGGAGAAAGGGTCTGGAAACTTTCTGAAGCCGCTAACGATCACATGATGCAGTGAGCTGGGTTCCACTCGAACGCCTCGTAACGACAAATACAACTCTTCACACACACACACACACACACACACACACACACACACACACACACACACACACACACACACACACACACACACACACACACACACACACACACACACACACACACACACACACACACACGAGTGCCCACCCACACCAGAAAGTAACACAACAAAATTCATGTCTGCTTAACAGTCGTATAGTCGGTGCTGGAAGCCTCAAGTACCAACAAGAGCACAGAAGCTGATGTGATGGCAAAGCAAGAAAAGCCCTGATCTAATGACCACTATGTGTATATACATCTACACACATATATACACATATAATGGTGATTTAATGCAACAGGTTATGTAGAATTTAGAAAGATGTCTGCAGAATTGTATGATTGATGAGTTGCATGATTAAAAGTCCAATGACGATTGAATTTGTGATTAATTACATCCAGCGACACAGTTTCGTTGACATGAAGCATTTGTCTCTTCAGTCACATCCATTTTAATTAGCACCCGGTCTGATATCATCCAGTTTTCATTAAAAAAATCCTAGTTTAACCCTCGTAATTACAACTCGGATTATGGAACCTGGTGCATAAATGAACCCCCATTTCATATTAACACATCATAAAGCCCCACACAAATATACTCTGCCTCCATGACTGAATCCATCACAGGGATTCTACAGAAATGAAGAGATTCTGGTCTGAATGCTGTTTTAAATACTGATGTGACCGAGCACTCGCTCACACAGCTGTAATTCACAATTTCATCATTAAGTCCACAAACACGAAAGTTGATTTATGACCCCCGGGGCAGCAGGGGAGGCATTAAGCCCACATAACATGTACCACTTATGAGCACAACTGTTGTCTGCCAAGTGTGAGTAACGGTGCGAGCACAGAGCAGGTGCTGCTGGGAGAGAAACGCACTAATCAGCCCGTCAGCTGACCCTTGGTAAATTACGGGCAGAACACAGAATAAAAACTAATTTCCCTTCGTGTCCGTGAGTAAAATAAACAAGGACAAACCCAACAAGGTAACTTGACCCTCTTCAATTATGGAAATTATTAGAGGTCTTGCTTCAAGGAGCAATGAGGCGGCCTGAAGGGAAAACACCCGGATGTTTGGATTCAAAAAGATTTAAAGTATTTTAAGGTCAAACATGCAAAAAAGTTTGAGGGACAGTGCAGCAGAATAACCTTTTATATGTGATATTTGTCTTCCTTAGTTATTGGCATTTCATAAACACCTCCTTTGTTAAACTCAGAGGTGATTAATCATCTCTGACGTCTAAATCATCCACAGCTTAAATCAGCGACTTGATGATGCCTGAGGCCGTTTTGTCCCCTTGTGTTTGTGCAGATTCATCCCCGGATGATGAATGCACATCAGACTTCACCGGAGAACAGGGGGAATCCATCAGCGCACACAAACGCTTTGATACAGGCAGTTTGGCAAACTGTCTCTGAAGAGTTGAAGCTCAAACTCAGACATGTACGTGTTAAAGATGATTGAGAAGTGAAGCTTGATAAGGAGACAAAGCAGAAGACCACCCCCTCCAAAAAAAAAAAAACATTCTGCTTTTTTCCTCCCTTGGATCGAAGAAGAAAATTCAGTCGAACAGACAAAAGCTCACTTTCTGCCACATGCAGTTTTTGTCGCCCCGCGATGCGAGTCAATGAGTGAAAGGACACACCAGTGAGATGAGCCGACGGCTGCCACTGTCAGAACAGCACAGTGTCTGGTTCTGGCTCAGCAGAGCAGCTGCTTTGATGCCCTGGGTGCAAAGACAGCTGAGTGCATTTTCTCACAGCCTTCACGGAGCACGGCATGCTGGGAAGGCCACAGCACGGAGGAGGCTTCAGCAGATTCATTGGGAGAAGCAGGCCTGTGGGTAGAAAGAAAACTTGTGAAATTATCTTTTTACTTTTTCCATTTTACTGCAGTTGTTATTTCATTAAACGTCTGTGCACCGCAGCTTCTCTCACAGGTTCAGGTTTGGATATTAAATATTGGCTTCGGAGTGGAAATGCAGCTTTGCAGGTTAACTTGTTGGTTCATTCAGGGGGAGCCAGAGAGTGAAGTACAGTAATTGCAGAAACGGCCCTCTACCACGCACACTGCACTACCTCTGCAAGCCCCCGGATTAAAGTCAAAATGTAAAATGAATTTATTTTATTTTATACATTTGAGTCGGAAAGTTTTACCACAGCCCAGGAACCATTTCACCTAAATTAGGAATATTCACCAATTTTCATTATTATTTGTGTTCAGGGTCTGAACTGGGACCTCGCTGTGCTGCCACATGCCCGAGGTAGAGAGAGGACGCCCCTTCAGAGTGCATACATGAAAAGACTGCATCCGCATTATTAAGTCTTAGTTTTAGCATCACGTTTGCTATGTTCGAGCCTGTAGCCACACACAGTTTTGTAGAATCTCGATGACGCATTTTATGATTGGCTTTAGAGAAAATAAAGAAAATTAGGTTGTCTGTCGATAAAGGTGTCAGATTTAAAAAAGGCTCATAAGTTCTGCCTTTACGTATGAAAAGAGAAATGCTTGTTTGAAAGAATGCAACCGTCTCCGTCCACATGAGTCCTTTAGGTTGACATGGTTGTTAATGCATCCACTAGAGGGCAGCGCATGAGTCAAGAGTTTCTCATGACAAACATGGCGACGGTTTTGTCCGATATGTTTGTATCCGTAAGTCTACAAATGCGGACAGAAGGTTCCATCCATTTCCACATACGTATCTAAAGTTGAGCTTAAATGAACCTTTAGTCGTAAAAAGCAAGATCTGGAGCGATTGTAGCTAAACATGAAAATACCGACGACGATGTTTCATCATCAGTTTTCAACTGCAGCATCCCTACGTCCTGTTTCCTCATCCAATAGAGAGCTTGGATTTGTAGAGTGAACTTCAGAAACCATTTGGATCAACAGTAAGAAATCATTCTGTTTAAACTCTGCATCATTTTACCTCGATTTACAATTCTATACAGACACATTTATTGATAAGAAAAGAAGAATCCTCACCATCGCCGTCTCCAGGCTCTGGGTAGACATCATCCGCATCCCACTCATAATTCTCATCAACAGAGGCCTTTCTCCTGGAGAGGTCACAGAACATCACATTATACCACGAGTAACTTCAGACAGGATGTTTACAGCATTCACATGCTCACTCATTAACATCTGCGAATGGCAGAGGGCTCCAAGTAAACAAAACATCTGGTCCAGCTGAGATGTTCAACTGTGTGTTGTCGAATATTTCTTGTGCAAGTAATGGATGTTTGTTGAATCGATTTCAAATCATTTAAATGTTTATTTTATTGTTTTTTGACCTGAAGTCAAAGCCTGATGTGCAAACTGAATAGGGAACTCGTGCATTTCAATACAGTTAAGTGCAAATGTATAAAAAGTATCTTTGTCTTGGAAATCTGCTAAATTTAACTTTGAGTACGTGGAAGAGAATTCAAATCTAAAATCCTGCACTTCTCTTTATTTCCTTCTACAATATTATATTAGACATTGTATATTAGCTTCACCTTGAAAGTCTTATATATATATATCGACCACACAAAATCCTGTCGTGCCACAAATGCAAGCCCCCACATTTTCCTCTATAAAACATAATTTCTCATATTCATTACGTCCTTAATACCTTTGGCCGTGTTCCATTTGGTGACTGTGCTTGTCCTCTGTGTTGCCCTGGCTCTCCTCCACAGTCTCAGGTGAGCTGGTGAGTGTTGGGGAAAGTTGGCACAAAGACAGGCGTCCGTTAGCCGGCTCCATGCTGCCTCGCCCGCTGCTGGCGTAGCTGTTGTAGTTGCTCCCGGACTCCAACACTCCCCTGTAGCCTCCTGCCTCCACATCCAGTGCCTCCTGGCCGTTGTTGTTGGGGGGTAAGCATCTAGAAGCTTCCCTCGTCGTAGCTAAGTAACTTTCTGCATCGTCCACGGCCTCCTGGTGGTAAGTGATTGGCCATGTGGCGGAATTTGGAAAGATGGAGTCCTCTGGTCTTGGCTCGTAGTGGCGAGGTACGTCAGGATTTGAAATAAAGTTCTCTGGACTGCTGCCCGAGGATAAAGTGTTGACGGCAGGAGGTGAACAGGAGGCATCTTGGGTAGCAGACGGAGAATTTACAGGAGACTTTTTGGTAGGAAAACTCTGTGGTTCCCAGAATAGCGTGTCGGCATGACACGAGGATGCAACAGAACAGTTCTCTTGGCTTAGTGACTCTATCCACACATCAGGGGTTGTGAAATTGCTCAGTCTCCTTGAGTCCAGGCTACGACTTCGCTGCTTCGAGTGCCAGACTTTAGAGCCTCTGGGCCCAGCTCTCCAGAGTTGTGCTTCTGGACGTTGTGGAGAAGTTATAATCGGGTCCACAGAGGCAGGACTGCGGCAGTTGAGGCTTGTGCTCCTCCTCGCGTCTTCATACTGGCCTCTGTGAGTCAGCGAACGCCCGTGTTGCACATGAGAGGCGATTCTGTGGTGCAGCATCGGCTTTGTCGGCCGCGTTACACATACGTCCAACTCTGGCTCATCCACGCTCATCTCAGCACATGCATCACCACCTGCGGGCCTGTGGAACGAGGCCTCTGCTTTTAAAGAAACTGCATCGATAGTCGAATATGAGCTTTCTGTATATTTATTTCTACGGAAAGACGACATTGAGAGGCTGCCATGACTGAGACTGTTCTGTCTCTGTGCCTCAGAGCGTGAATCATTTGTTTGCATTTCTAAGACTGTGGATTGTGGTGAATGATCATAGCCCCGTGGTGCTGCCTCGACTCTTTCATGTCTCTGGTGCTTTGCAGGGAGATGTGGGAGAGTTAATGTCTCTCTGGAAAAACTGCCTGCCTCCGCATACTGGAGTGGGGTCTGACTGGTGAATGATGGAGCGAATCGGTGGTTGCCAGACTTAAAACAAGAGGCAATCGCAGGTGAAGATGTGCCGAGTGGAGGAGATACAAGTGGACAGGCTTCCCAGTGGACAGAGGATGAAGATAAAGGGCTTACGGATAAACCGCAGCTCTTCCTGCTTCCCTGAGGGTATCTGTGTGGCAACGTGCTGCTCTTATACTCCCAGACAAACTCATCATCGCCAGCCTCTCCCCTCTCCCAGTCTGTCTGCTCCCTCTTCATTTCCCTCATCGAGCCTCTGTCTAGCGTGTAACTCTGGAGCTCCCTCTCCAGCTCCTCCCTCTCCTGAGCCAGTTTCAGGCAGCGACTCAGGTTCCCTCGATCTCGCTCGTGCTCCATCTGCAGCACCAGGGCGCTGGCTGTTGTGGACGGCTGACCCAGGCCGGATCGGATATGTGGGAGCACAGGAAACGTGGGAGTTACTCCTCGGCCTTGGTGAGGAATCGTGGCCAAACTAATGTTGGAGCATAGGCTGCTCATGTCGGGAAAGCCATCGTAGCTTGCCTTCTGATTCCAGATGTAAGCATTATGGTGGGGCAGGTGCGGGACCATGCCACAGATTTGGCTTGTGGAGGTGGCCTCCGCTGGTTTGAGAGGAGGGAGATCAACAGAAAGCACAAAAGGTCGTTCTTTCCTGTCTTCCCCTCCAGAGTACAGCGACACAGACCTTCGGACTCTGCTACCCTGGTGATACCTTAAACTCTTCCTGCTGTGAACACTTAATGTGTCAGGGTCATAAGGTGTGAAGCGCCCGTCTGGACCCCTGGAGATCATCTCAATCGGAGGAGAAATCGGGGAGGAAGTTGTCCTGGTAAGACGGCCCCTGCTGGGGTACAACGGGAGATGCTTCCGCCGATTAGGATTCTCAGCGCCGGAGGAGAAACAGTCTGTCTGCGAGGAGGAGGTGGTGGCGGTGGTGGTGGTGGAGGAAGTGGTGGGATAGAGGCTGCTGGCTGGAAGAAGGCTTTTCTTCAGCACACTGTCTGGACTACCGGTGCCTGGAGTCTTTCTGTGAGAGAAAGAGAGAGGGGGAGGGAGTGGGGGTGACGGAAGAAAATTGTAAAGAAAAATCGGAGGTGTGAGAGGAAGAGAAAACAGAAGCGGAGAAAATAAGATTTGAGTGAGAGTGAAGGAGGGGGCCGGAGACGTGCAGACTGAGCGAGACCGAAAAACAGCGGCGGCAAAAGCAATACATGGAAATGAGGAAGAAAAAGAAGATGTGAAGGAGGAAACAAGCGAGTCGCTGGCATTTTCACCATGTTTGAGTTTTGTGCGGAAAGCAGAGGGAAAGGTCAACGGGAGGTTTTATCATGAAATGATGAAGGGGTACTTACATGGATGGGGAGCATTTATAGATGGCTGGAGGGGGCTCTGAAAGGGAGGGAGCGGGGCAAGATGGTATCGGACTCATTAGGATACAACCACACTGACCAAGAAGTAAAAACATAATCAACCCCAATAAGAGCCCATTAAAGGGCCCAAGGCACCCGGGCTTGTCCAAAAAGTTAATTACACTTACATTTATCAGCCACTAATGAGAAATTACCCTAATTAGCAAGTAATGTAAATGACATCAATAACTTTTACAAGGGAATGGACGAGCAGGAGACAAGAGGAGCGCCAAATCCATGCAGAGGGGTATGATTTATGTAATGGATTGAAAGTGCCTTCAATATTTTATTGAATAAATGATGATATTCATGATGCAGTTCATCAAAGTGAGTGTCTGCTAAGTCTCAGGAGCGGGGGGCACTTTACCATCCTTCTTCCTTCTGCGACGCTGGTTCCTCCTGTGGCTGATGACACAGGCGGCCCCCAGCAGCAAGACCAGTGCCAAGCACATGAAGCCGACCCCGCCCAGCACGCCGGCCAGTAATGGCTCCGGGACGAACTCCAGGAGTCGGGATGTGCCGGGGTAGATCTCCATCGCTGTGACATCATTTCATCAGTGATGTAATTCAGTGGAAAAGAACATAAGCAGTGAACTTAGTGAGAGTGTAGAGTCAGCTATGACCATAAAAAACTAGAAATGATTTAGTGAAAGGAAAAGTTTCTTTCCACCGTTGAAACACACTTCAGAGCATTAAAAAGAATATATATATATATATATTTCAACATTATATAATGTTATTAACTATAAAAATGCATTTTGCAGTCATTTAAACTACAGACGTGTTTAGAACAGACACTGCACTAGTTAATCTATAAATTCAAAATATAAAAAATATATATTTTAACATTACTTTTCAATCGAGAGAAAAAACGCTTTGTTCATCAAGTTGTACAATTATCTGATCATAAACCGCCTGCGATCCCTCAGTTTGACGACTCTGTGCCACGTCTCATTCACATTCGAGTCACATTCTCCATAGAATCAGAAAGCACGAGTATCAATTCCATCACTAGCCCTTTTGAAAAATTATTAGTGGAGCTATTTCTATCATCCAGCCTCCTAATGGACGGCGTTCCCTGGGGCCCTGCTCTAATTTGGATCCAACACTGGGAACAGTGGGACGGGAAGAAATAGAGGAGGAGAGAAAAAGAGTTTAGAGAAGGAGAATGAGGGGGGGGGCTGAAACAGAGGGAGGGGCGGGGAATACGAAAAGGGGGCAAGGTTGCTCTGGAACACCTACCCATGGTGGAGACATTGACTGATGGACTGGGCTCGCTCAGCAACTCCCCGCGACGAGATATCAGCCGCAGCTCGTACACACAATCCTGAGGGCAGCATCCACACACACACACACACACACACACACACACACACACACACACACACACAGACACACAGTGGGGAGGACAGAGGATGAAACCACACTTTGTCAACACGGGACTGTGCCTGCAATGCTAATGAAGTTCATTTGAATTCAAGTAGGCCTATATAGGAGAGAAAAAGGGAGGATGAAAGGGGTGGAAAGCAGAAACGGCAGCACACGCAGATTGAAAGACAACAGAAAAGTGATAACTGCCACATCGAGTGCATGAGACTGAGAGTCTACACGGAGGTATAGCCTAGATAAAAATCTCTAAGGCATTCAACAAGCACCGTGGACTGATTAGTCTCAGGGGAAGCAGAGCGAGGGGCTTGTTACCTTGTGCAGACCCGGAACCACTATCTCGCTACTGTTGGCAGCGATGTCCTCGACCAGATTAAACCAGTCGCCTTGCTGGGCACGGGACTGGAGAACAAAGCCCGTGATGGGGGGGCGCTGCTCTTCAGGAAGGGCCCACTGCAGGACGACACCTGCTGGGCCCGGATCAGCTGACAGCAACACGGGAGGCTTTAGTTTGTTTCTCCTCGGTGGAGGATCTGTCACATGGGGGAAGGAGGAAAAGATCCGATCAGCTGATCAGCCGGATACGCTCAGGCGGAAAATTTCTAACCACAGCGTTGGAAATTGCTACTGTCACAGATGTTCAACCTTGAGGGCGTGGGGGGGAAGGACCGGGGTCGATGTTCGAGTCCAACAAACCTGCAATTAGCAGTTCGCTGTTCGATAAAGACCAACATGCTGTGACGTAACTTTTACTGTATTCCATAAGTTTCCTGCTGCAACGTTTTAATCACAAACTACTTCGGGCTTGAAGAATTGATGACGGCTGATTATGTATAAATGTTTATTTGGGAGATTTCATCGACTAAACTTGATGTCAATCGAAACGCACCCAACACGGATTGTGGTGGGATTTATGACCTCTACTGCAGACAGCCACCAGGGGGCGATCAAGATGGAGCTATGTCATCCATGCATATATACAGTCTACAGTTTTAGACCCGTGCAGATGTAATTTGAGTTGCACAGACCGATCACATCTCAACGTGGACACTGGACACGCATGTTAACACCAGGTGTGAATGTAATCAGGTCTAGATACGATCCGGAAAGGAGATGAACTTTAATAGTGAGCGTAAATGGAGTCAACAGCCGCGCTCGCAGCTCTGCGAGGCTGCACTTAGGCACAGAGGTGGTTAGAGGCAAATACTAACATGCTCTGACAATGCTAACACCCTGACCTTTAGCAGATGCCGCTTGATGGATCAAAGTTGTGTGTATTCTTCCTGAGAGGGGACACAAACGCCTGCACCCGACTTCTTTGTGAATTTTGTTCCAGAATTCATTTTGACTGACAGACAAACATGGACGACCATGCAGCCGGAGGTTTATGTTGGAGGAGTTACATGTGGCCAAGAGAGGAAGGAAGCGTGAAGTAAAGTTTGGTCCTCGAGGCTGAACTGTGATCGTTGAGAAGTGTTAAGGAGCGGTTCCTTCTCCTGTGGTTGGGCACAAACTGTGGCTTTTAGCTAGCATATTAAATAGACAACAGCCAAGTTTAATTTTGGCCTTTGGGCAAGTTACTCATGGAAATAAATTTCATTAACCACAGCTCATATAATCTGCTCCTGGCCACATCTGTCATTGAGCTGAAAAGAAAAAAACGACAAAAATACGAAAAAGCCTGCGAGCTGAATGTTTCGCACTTTGTTCATTAACAATAAAAACGCCTGAGGAGAAACACAGTATTTGGTACGAGACTTTTTAGATGAAACTGGGAATGTTACCAACCTAAAGTCCGCGCGTTGGCGATCTCGCTGAAGGGCCCCGTGCCCATCTTGTTGTGCGACAGGATGCTGAACTGGTAATCGGTGGCGGGAGACAGTCCCGTCACCTGCAGCCTGGCGCCGGAGGACGGGGGCACGGCCACGGAGAACCACGCCTGCTTCCCATCATCATCATCATCACCGCTCGCTGAAATCTTCTTCACCCTGCCGAGAGCGGGAGAGACCGAGAGATAAGGAGTGAGAACAAAAAAAGCGGCGGGGAACTCTGGGAGTCTGGTTTTATGAAACATGACAGAAAAGTAGGTTTCATTAATCATTCATGTTCATCATTGACTCCAAATTTGTGGCAAAGACAGCTCTGACACATCCCTGCTACTGTAGAGACAGCCTGCACTCTCATTATTTATATACAATTATAGAAATGTATATATCTCAGATGTTTAGGTTCTTACCATAGCTGACATTCTTCAGATCTATTTACACGGAGCTCTTCTTCATAGATTAATATCAAAGAAAGCTTTTCTTGCTTTTCAAAGAAACAGGCTGTTCAGAAGTGATATTTTCTTTTATGATCAAATAGAAAGGGATAGAAAATTACTCACATTGACAGAGTTGTGACGTCTTTTCCTTTATAATAACAGGGTTGTTTAAATGAAGCATAATAAACTCTGCCAAGGATGTTATAGTTTCTTCTGCATTTATTAGTTTCAGTCTGTTAGTTGGCAGGATTACACAAAAGCTACCGGACAGATTACCATGAAACTTAGTAGAAGGCTGCGGTACAGGTCAGGAAAGAACCCAATATATTTGGTACAGATCCGACTCATGAGGCAGATCCAGGAATTATATTTTCAGAAAAACATAATTTCATTCAATTCATGTATCCAGATAGAAAATAATAAATAAAATAATCCTGCATGTTAAGGGGACTGATATTTATGAGCAGTTTGTTGCAGAACCAAATTAAAATCTGGATCCAGTGAACTTTAATGTGGTTTCACAAGGAGACTGCCGGGCCTTCGGGGGGGAAGTGTGCTCTCTACTTGTTACCCTTCTACTTCAAGTATGCGGTGAGAATATTTGTCCTTTGAGCTTTCACAACTGTAAAACCTGTCTGCTATCATTATTATCCTTCATGAGAAACTCAGAGACAGCTGCGGTTGACGTGCCAGTGGGAAAACATTCGCTCTACACCCTGTTAAAGTTCTTACACTACACGGCAAAGAAAAACCTAAAGTGTTGATTGTCTGATTTCTCATAAAAACAGTGTATCTACCTCAATCTGTGGCCGTGACACGTCGGGCTGTCAGAAGCTTGTTTACACTTATTGGCTGATCTATTTTTAACCTTTTAATGTAATTTCTATTTATTTCTATGCCGCGGCGATGAGCCACTTCCCTCTCAGGGATTAAGATATAGCTCATCTCATATTCATCTGATGTTCGCTCCCAGGTTACAATGTGATTAAGACGAGCATTAGGAGAACTTTTCTGGATACTCAAAGGAAAAAACAATAATCTATATACGTTTTTTATTAGATTAGGGAAACTTTAAAAACTCTAAAAACATTTTACTGGAACAACTCGCTTTGTGATACGTAATGTCCGTTCATTATAAGTGTGATACGGGAATGTTTTTTGTATTTAATGTCCTTACAATATGGTTGTGGTTGGTTTTTATCCAACTGGCTGCAGCTGGACTTCCCTTTTATCCATCGTTCTCTTTTTTAATTTCGCTCATGCACATCTAAAACACTGTGTTCTTGTTTTCTAAGCCAATATAAAAAGCCTTGATTAACAAGAAACAAACGTCTTGTGTTCTGTGTAGTCGGTAAACTCCCATTGCATGGCCACTGCATTACAAAGCTACGCTCTGCAGCAGAGTGGTTTTCTTATTTTATTTATTTATTTATTGTAGCTGCCAAGAAGTGATAACAGATAAATGAATTCCTCATCCCGGAGATCAATAGTGCAATACCAGCGTTGTCAATGGCTGCCATGGTTACAGCACGAGGAGAAAGTGGGAGGCTTCACACCTACCAAACTGAGAATGTCTGCGCGGATCCTCCATCAAAGCCGGCCTCCCAGGATACGTTGGCCTGCCTCACCCCTGGAGAGACGGACAGAGAGGTAGCCGGATGGGGACTGGTGCCTGTAATGGAGCAAGCGGAGAGGAGTTGATGGAAATCAGCCAGCACTTCAACTACCTGATACCACTAGAGTTTAGAGGCCATCTCTAGATGTGCCACATTTATCCGTCGGAGGCGGAGTGGAGGCACAGGCATCCGTCCTGTGCCGGGTATAATAGGAGGGTTCATAGAAAGCAACATGAAAAAAAAAACATAAATAAAAAATGTGGAAAGACTCATGTAACAGCAGACTGACTCTTGAATTTTGAATTATGTCAGATGGGAATCCTCCTCCTGTTTGCACTCACCGAGGACAAAGACTTGTGTGCTGGCCTTCACCGAGGCGACGCGGTTAGTGACACTGCACTCCCACGCCCCCTGGTGGTCCTTGGTGAGAGGCTGCAGCAGGAGGGAACCGTTGGGCTCTATGGCGTAAGCGATGCTGCGAGTCAGGTCCACCTACGAAAAACACAAACAGACCATCCACAGGTGGGAGAAATCCATTAAAATACACAGTGTGCACAAAGTGGAAGGAAAATAATCACATTTTCAAAATCACAATATAACTGAAGTTCTATTAACTGTGCACGTGTCATAATTTAACTGAGAATAGCTCCAACTACCAATTAAATCTGCCCAAGAGATAAACCAGCCTCACACACGTGTTGTTGTGTGTGTGTGTGTCTGTCAGCATGTCTGTTACTGTCAGCTCTATCATTATACACTGAGTTTATCTACGATAATGGCCATCAATAATAACAACTATCCATCATCGAGGAAGAATGAGGTTGTGTAACCACAAAGCAGTCACGTGATTTCTGTTTACCGTCATTTAGAGCAGCAGAGAGAGAGAGAGACCTTCACCCTAGACACAGAGTCTATAGTGAAAGGTGTCGGTTTTGTGTATTACTGTAGATACCAATTCAATATTGCTATCAACATGTCTCTTTACAGTCTATTCACATGTGAAAAATAAGCGAGATGCCGAAACCCTAGAAAAGCAGCGAGGCGAGAGACCCACACGTGGCCGTTCCAGCGTGTTAACACCGGCGCCGAAATGAAAACCAAGATGTTTGGAACACATCAATCCACACGCACACGGGCATTGAAGAGTAAAACACACCCAGGCTGAAAATCAAAGTGTTGCACCTCTGAACGAACCCAGCATCGATACGTGGACGACAATATTCTGATATTAACCAGAGAAACAATAATCTTAAACAAGAGCAATAGCAGGTTCTGATGAGCTTCACCCAGATAACGTCACACAGCAGTATTCAGGCTTCAGTCCCATTATGTAGATGTGTGTAGTCAGAATATTGGTGTCCATATAACCGTAGTCACTGAGCGCTGTGGTCGTGAGTTTGCTCTGTTGTCTGTGTTGTTTGAGCTTCGTCTGACTGTTGCCTGACTGTTATCTCTGTGTTGTCACAGTGTTTTCTCAAATCACTGTCACAGTCTCGTCTGAGTGTTGTCACATTGTTGTCCCATCATTGTCCCGGTGTTGTCACATGGTCCTGCACAGCGGCACAAACACAAGTTTCTTTTCCCGGCGGCGGGTTGTGAACTGGTTCTCTAAAGTCCCAGTGAAACCGCAGTTACAGGCTCTTTCACTTCAGTAATATAATGTATTTGTGATTGAAACAGAACACAGGGGAGGTGCATAACGATGGGAGGGATTTGATTAAATTCTTCAGATGTGATGGGCGAGCGCTCCAGAGTCAGCTTATTGTGATGAATACATGAATAAATTAGACCTGGACCACGCTTCCTTTTGGAAATCTAAACATGGCTTTTTCTAGATGACACACAACCCCTGCGTGATGCTGCCGACTAGCATCCAACAGCTAAGAGCTAAGTGCATCCATCACGAGATTGAAAGTTGGAGAATTTGTTTTTTTATTCCACTTTGAAGGTCTCGCAGGGCGGCGTGAAGCAGTGGGAATAATCTTCCATACTGTCTATGTCTACTCTAGACCATGTGTTTTGGTATGTGCACAATTCCACAGGTATCTCCTGCTGCAGGCTAAAGTGCAATGTGTCCATCATGAACAATGCTCCCCGCCCACTGCACAGCAGCTTCACAAAGCAGAGGAGTTCAGTCAGTCGCTGTCTCTACAGACCGAGGGAGTCCTTTGTCCCTGAGGCCATAAAGACTCTTCAATGCCTCCCAGCAAAGGTGGAATTACAGTGACTATCATCCTGGCTCTGCTGCTGAACTGTCAGTCACTGGCTATGTTGGCCCTTTGTGCAAAACACTGCAGTCTCCTATATTTTCTTTTATGGTCATATATTTATCAATTTCAGCACTTTACTCTTATATACACGTTAATATTCTTGTTTGTGTATTCTCGCTACTATTGAAAGGTGTTTTGTCACTGTTTTTTCAGTGCGTCTTTCCTTTTGTGTGTTGTAGGTTTTGTGCATGTAGAAGTTCTGTAAAAAGTCTTTAACTAACGTAACTATGGGTATTTCTTTCTGTAGAAACATTGCAAAAAAAGTCATTTTATAAACTGCACTGGGCTGTTTACCTTGCTCCAGGTCACTTTAGTTGTCGGGTCCTCATTTCCCTGACAGTGGACGAGCAGGGTCCGACCGGCCTCCTGTCGGTACTGCTTCTCCGGAGCGACGCTGAATGACGGAGGGTCCTAAGAATCGCCCCCCCACCAAAAAAAAAAACAATTTAGCTGAATCAAGGAGATTGCAGAAATGCCGACAATGGATTTTTAAGACTGGATTACTGCCGCGTTGGCCAAGATTATCTTAATAACAAGAGGATTAGCCGCACAATTAACTCCCAAACAGTGCTGCCATTGTCGTGAGCAGAAGTTGACTTCCATTAACGCCGGGGGGGCTCACACGTCGGAGCGAAAAGGTCAACAAAATGTCGTTTTTGTGAAGTTTGTTAATGCGCTGTGACAGATGCCATTGTGGTTAATTAAAAAGCACAGCGGTGTGTGGACGGACTGTTTGACTAGAACTAGAAGGACAGATTCACCGGGGTTCTGAGCTTCCACGCTAAAACTAAACAGCTGGTGTGTACAACTCAGGAAATGTAGGCTGCCTTACGATATGTATTTCAAATGATGTTATGTAACGTGCAGCAGCGCTACACTGACTGACCCAGGTGACCCCGGGTGCTCACTGACCTGCAGAATTACATTGGTCCGCCCAGATGAACCCATGCTGCCGTAGCTGTTGGTCGGAGTGCACGTGTACACGCCGGCCGCATCATCATTGACTGTGGCCATGAACAAGGAGCCCTGCGGCGTCAAGGTCCAACCTGGATACTGGAAGAAAAGCACAACGCCCATAAACTCTTGGGAGATGGAAGGAGCTAGCACAGTCTCTTAAATGCTGCATAGCTTTAAAAAACTTCGTTAGAAGTATGCGGAAAAGCTTAAAGAGCTAAAAGGCAAGGGAAGGCTGTAACAACTCCAAAGCCACAGCTGTGTTTAAAGGATTTACAGAAATAATGTTTCTGATATCTGCCTGCCTCAGTCCTGCAGTGGTTAAGTACTCGATTCCCCACTGGGCAGATTTCCAAACTTCTTTTAAAAAATCGGAAATTATTCATTCATGCCGTCACTGCTTTCTGCAAGATGGTTTCCGAAGAGACGAAGTGAGATCCTGTTCTGTTCTCTTGATTAGAAATTAGGAAGCATTTGCATTAAAAGCAGGTTCATTTCTTAGTAATTTTCCCCCCATTAAGCTGCAGCTAAGGGATCGTCTTGTTCTTTGATTGAGCAAAAAAACAACAACCTCCCACTCGGTTTAATGAAGTCAAAACCTGCTATTATCCTTCCCCCAGAATGAGGCTGTGAGAAAAGAAGCATGACTGTGGGTATGAGCGCTTGTGACATCCAGGGTGGAATTGGAATAATTGGCAGAATAACAGCCCAACGCCCGTGTCCCACTCTACGGGAATCTATCACATTTCCTGCGGTGCTTCTCATCCACCATCATGTCCATCGCTCAGACCAAAGTGTCGGAGAGAGGGGGGGGGTCAATGCAGCATGTGAGGCGGGACGAGGAGGAGGTGGGTTGACTGTGGTTTGGAACTAAAAACAAAGGAAATGGATTTTAAAAGCTGCCACGCTGGACTCTTTCTTTGGAATAAAAAGCAGCGCATATTAATTTCTAATGTGAAATCATGAGAAGGACGTTAGTTTAAAAATGCCTGGATGTGACGCCCTCTGCTCCTCGTCCTTAATGGCTCCTCCACCCATTCCTCTAATGAGGGGAGGGTTGATTGAAGTGAAAGATAATAAAAAAAAAACGAGAATGAAAGTGGGCAGTAAGGAGTTCCTCTGGGATTCCTTCAGAAGCGTTTAGGGTTGAACAGATCGTCCCCGTCCATTAGGATATAACTTGATTGAATGACTTTGAAATTGAAAACCTGAAAAGATATTTCACAGGACATGTCCAACGGAGAGGCTCAGACGGCGGCATCGCGACGGGAATGTTCATGCTGTAACAGCAGTAAAATGAGCGTTCAGTTGTTCCACGGTTGAGCTGAGTAGGAAAAAGGTTGCATGAAGAGCTGCTAATGGCGGTGGCTCTATATTCCTGTTGTCAGCAGCGGTGGCGCTCAAAGAAAACTAATGTAGGCCGAGGCTTCCCTCTGATGTTTGCTGCATATACAGGAACAACCAATACAGAGCGGTGCCACATGAATATGAGTGTTATTGTGACCGTGCCTCCATGCGGAGATTCTTCATTTTTATTACCAAGGACAGATCAAGCGGTTCTCCATCCTTTGTCCAATCCACGCGGAGCAGCGGAGGCTGAGCCGCCGCCGGGCAGGTGACCACGCCATCCATTCCTGTGGGAAGGTACGTTTCCTCAGGCATCGGAAGAGCCAGGGCCGGGTCTGAGTGGAGGAAAAGGAGGAAAATCATTTACTTTGAAATAAATACTACAAACCTGCAGCACTGCTTCTGATCCATGACTTCTAAATTCATATTAAGAGCCGATTTCCTCCCTGCGTGCCTGTGTTTTGCTCCTTTTATTTACCGCAGCCGACTGAAAGTGTCTCAGGGGTTTTACAGGTTTACACACGAGAGAAGAATATTCAAAGGAAAAGTCTACATTGCCAACTTTTACTGATTTTCGGTAAATATCCAGTTATTTCTGTTTTCTGGAATCACTAAAGGATGGTTTACATCTGTAAACAAGTAAACAGGCTTATTAATTCATTTTCGTTAAACTCAAACAATCCTCATTTAAGTCTTCAGTTCATTGTGTGAGCACACAGCACTAATCTCTGCTGAACTTGATAAAGTAATGTTTTCTAAATCAATCCAAATGCATCAATTATATTTTTTAAGGACATTAAAAATACGTTTGGAATTTCGAGGGAAACCACGGTCAAGTTTTCAAAATGTGACTTAATATGAAACCAGCATGTTAAGAGAAAAATAATTAAAATCTGTATCTGTAACTATGTTCAGAGGTAAAACACACGTGAAGCTCACGTGTTTCATATCGTAGCTCAACGAGTGGGAAATGTAATTTAATGTAACTTACATTTTAAATGGTTAATTAGTATAATAAGTGTTAATAATATATATGTTTATCACTTGTTTAATATTTCAACATTTATTCAAAATTATTGAATTAGTCTTTAATTAAGTACTTAAGTCAAAACAACTTTTTATTAACTATGGTTTGAAATTCTGAGAAAAATAAGATTATATAAAAAACTGAAGAACAGAGAAAATATAAAAGAAAGCAGAGATACGTGACGTCTCTTGAGGCCTCACATACACGACATTAACTAAAGACTGAACGTACGCATCACGGTGAGGTTGGCGGAGGCCGTGGGCGGGGTCAGCAGGCCGTTGCTCGGCATGCAGGTGTAGTTCCCAGAATCCTCGGGGACGAGCCTGGAGATGAGCAGGGTTCCATCCACCATGATCTTCACTCGCGTTTTCAAAGACCTGTCGGTAAAAACACACGGGAATTCTTGATCGCGCGAAAAAAGAACAAACCAGCTACTTCAGAATATCAGCGAGAGGTAATTCAGCTCTTCCACCCGAGTGGAGTCAAACAGGTTCTCAGAGAATCAACAGTGTGGGAGTGATTCTTTTCCTTTTTTTTTTCCTGCCGTGAGTTATTCACCAGAGTGCAGATGGAGGATTAGGAAATTTCATTTCAATTCAGTTGGAGTGGGAAGACAAGGGCCCACTCATTTTATACATTCTTACATTTACAGAGAAGCAGAGAGAGAGAACCTGAGCACATCACACGCTGCTCACACTGGTGATGATCGCCGATTGTGGGAAGACTCGCAGTCACACATTTGAGCTAATTACATGTAGGTCAGACGGTAAACAACCTGGATCACTTCCCATCACTTCATCTCTCCCCCTCGCAGCCACACCAGCAGGGACCTGTGTGACCGAGGGCTGCTGTCCTCCAAGCTCCATTTACCAATATTTTGTGTGTTAGCGATGACTCCGATGAGTAATGTGAGGGGGTTTCGCTCACAGAGACAAACTCATGGAGAATTATCACCGACTCTACAACTCTACAGAGCCTGTTAGAGCTCACTCGTGTGGTTTTATGGCACATTTACTGTTTCAGTGAGAGCGCTCTCATCACAAAACCCCGTTTCCATCTGCGGCAGCAGCAGCAGCAGATGGAAATGTTCAGGAAACAAGCAATAATGAACCCAGTGTTCACTACCTGCTCAAAACCAAACAGCAGACAGAACAAACACAGGCTGACCAACAGTCTAAAAGCCAAATATATGTAATTTACACTCATTTAAATAAAGCTTATTCTTATACATTCAAGAAGCAGAGAATGTTTTGGCTTTTGTGATTGAAACTGACTTAAACAATATAAAAATCAATTAGCCATTCATCAGCAGTCAATTAAATGATTAAGGGACTAATTGTCGACCTGAACGATAATCACAGCGACATTATAAAAGTAAAGGTTAGTCAGCATATGATTTAGTTTAGCACATAGTCTTTAAGGTATGAATCGAGTCCACACCTCAGGATCAGGTGAATAAAATAAATGAGTAAAAACTGAGGCTTCGTTCAACCTAAAAAACAAAGTGCAGGATAGTTGGGGGCGTGACTGAAGTAAAACTAAACAGAAAGTCAGGTCTGACATTTCCAAAGTGCAGCTCAGCAGGGACGAATCCGGGATTCTTGTTAAATGAGGGGGCACAGGAAGGACCAAGACACAGAGGGCTCATGGGAAATCAGAAAATTCTATCAGATATAAACAAATAGAGCAGTGTTGACAATTAGCGTCAAACACACTCGGCAGAATCTCCAGATTCTAACAGTAATGTATCCCATTAATACACCTTACAGTTTTTACCTCAGAACGTACAAAAGAGCTTATAGATCGTAGATAATCAGAATAATCCCAACAGCTTTATCCATCAGCTCCAAAAAGCCTCTTTATTTCCTCGTCACAATCAGGCTGAGCATTAACCTGTGGGTGTCACCGTCATGAATAATCGTCTGTGTGACAGAAGTAAAGGAAATTAAACGCTCCACCTGCACAGCTGACCCCCCCGTCCCAGCTGATGTTTGTTTGTTTGTTAAGAACCTTCGATTTTCTGGTAGCCGGGAAATCAAGAAGCGTTTTCCCCCGCTGGCTCGGATCTCCTCCCTGGAACCGAGACGCTCTTTCACCGCTTCACAGTCTCAGGCCAATTTCATTCTTTTCTTCTGAATCAACACGACTGAAGCATTTTCTTCTGCCTTTTCCTTCATATTGTTCTTTTATTGGTCTCTTTGGCACAGACTCTTTAATAAGTCTGTTTATGTTCAAGTCAAAAACAAACTATTATTATGACCTTATCAAGTTATTCCGTAGAACATGTGAAACAATCGACCATTTACACATTTAGCAGATGTGGGCTAACATAAGCATTCGTTTGGAATCAGGTGTTTGTCTGTTTGACAGGGGTTAACACTCAGAAAGAAAAATATCTGGCTCGTCCACGGTTCTACTTTGTTCACCAGTAGGTCACCAGCTTTTTCCACCATTTGCATCCCAGTAGATGATAAGAAGGCTGAGACTGAACTGTACAGTTAGTGTACTGAAAAACTCAATGTTAGATACATATACGGACGAGAACTTCTCCGTACTCTGCGTTTATTTCGTCAGTATTTTGCGAACATCGTCTCTAAGGCAAAATCCTTTGTGAAATGTCATTAATATTAAAGTTAAAGTGTTTGTCCCTTCAGATCATCAGACCGATCGATGACCAGGTTCAGACTGAAGTGAGGCTGTCAGGCAGGATACAGCTGCTCCTCTGAGAGCCCCCTCATCCCCCCCATCTCCTCTGAGACACATTTAAGGGATTGGAACAGCCCCTGACGGTGGCGGACCACGATCAATTTCAGGGTCGTGAACCGGGGGAGGGGTGGGGGGGGAACGGAGGAGCGAGGAAGGGAGGAAGCGTAATTAGCAGAATGGAAAGCTCCCTCTGAGTTCACTTCCACATCGCTGCAGCGACGAGGTAAGTACTTCCACTGCAGGTCAGGAAGAAACAAGGTGTCAAGCTGGTGCTGTTACTCCGAGATGTAACTGGATTGGACATGTGTTGGCCAATATATAAACATTTGAGTCTAGATCTATGATATTTATTTCACTTTTATTTACACATTTTTGGGAGCTATGTGGTGATGTTCCCAGAAAGTACTATGTTAATGTATAATGTCAACACTGTAATATATAATTACACATAACATGAGCATGTTTTTTATCTATATAAACAAACTCCTACTTTAGCAGCAGTCACTCAGCCTCCACTGTTTCCACTGGGGAAATAAACATGTTCATATGATCCTACGTCTGTTCTCATAGTTCTGGAACTGAACAGAAAGAATTGCAAACATCCAAAGAGAGAAACTGCGCTCCCCTGACAAAATGTCAACCCCCCCCGAGCTACGAACCTTGGTCTGTACGTTTCCTTATTTATTCTGATTGAATTTCACATCACAGGCAGCGAAAAAAAGAAAGAAATCCACCTTTTATCATCTCAGGAATATTTGCTGATGCACAGCTCTCACTCTCCCGGAGAAATAAAGCTTCCTCTCATCACGCGCAGGCCTGATTGCTTCCATTACCCATTAGCTATACCACTTATCCTCAGGAGGGTCGCAGGGGTGCTGGAGCCAATCCCAGCTGACGCAGGGCGAGAGGCGGAGTTACACACCCCGGGCGGGTTGCCAGACTATCACAGGTCTGACATATAGAGACAAACAACCCTTCACGCTCACATTCACACCTACGGGCAATTTAGAGTCGACTATAAACCAAACCTGCCCGACTCTGCTCTGTGGGCGGGCGCTCCGGACACCTCCTGCACCTCCTGCACTAGATTTCTCTAACATCACAGCAGCTCTGGCCTTTTAGAATATTGTGTGCAGCCAAAAAGAAAGAAAACTATTTATATCATAAATCAACTTGAATGGCACTCAGTGGAGCGTTTAACTCTGCCAAGGCCCAGCAGTTTAAAAAAGCTTGGTGTGACATTCATTTGAATACAGTTAGAAAACTATTCCCCAAGTGAATCCACATGATCTCAGCTACACATCGGTGGTAGTTACAGGTTTTGAGCCATTTATTGTTACGGTACAGAAGCAGACAAAAAGCCTTTATCCTCTATGAAACCACATTTAAATCCACTAGACGCTGAGTTTTATTTGGATCTGAACCAAATTGCACACACTCATTAATGTCAGTCATCTTAATTTGCCAGATTTATTTTATCAAGATGATAAAGGCATGAAAATATAACCTCCTTGGTTTCATTTGTTTATCTGTAAATTAGCAGGATTACACAAGAATTACATTTGTGTGAATCCAAATTAATCTGCAGGAATTTGGTTTCACATTTTCTCTGCAGCGTTTCCCACTGAATTAATTTAATCTATGGCGGCAGCATGGGTTGCACGTGCACGCTCACAAACAGGTGAGAGTACGTGCACAACTAAAGGTGAAACTATGAGGTCTGACTGTCAGCGGGGGAGCGACAGGTGGTTTGCTAGTTTGCAGGAGTACGCAAAAACTACATGAAGGATTACCACAAAAGTTGGTGGAAGGATTTGTAATGAGTGAAGGAAGAATCCATTAAATTGTGGTGCAGATCCAGATCAGGGGGCGGATCAAGTAAATTCTTTTTCACTTTAACATTGCAAGATTTTTCGACATTTTCACCAATTTCCCAATAGACTAATTAATAAGAAAACATTTAGGGGACTGAGATTTATGAGTGTGTACAATTTTTATTTACGGGGACTGTTATATGTGCTCTGCCGAGTGCTATTCTAGTTGTACATTTTGATTAATATGGTTTAACTATGTTACTTACACCTGCAAACGTCGGCAACCACAGCAGGAATCACCTGAGACGCTCCCTGGGGGGGGCAGCGCACCACTCTGCGCTCGTGAATAACAAAAACACAGAGCGGTGAGAATCTCCCAGAGGAGCCTCGCCGTCGCTGTGGAGTTTTTCTACCGTCGCCAGCTAAGTGTTGCTATTTTAGTGCAAAGTAAAAATAAGAATTGGCAAACTCACAGCTGAGAACATGCGTGGAGGAGTCACATCCAACATTAACAGACGATTGAGCGACAGTGTGAGGAGTTTCAGTGGAGAGGGACTTTTGGGGCTTTTTTATAGAGCTTGATGAATTATTGAGGAACAGTATAACATTTAGAATTCATGGGTTTGACTCAAATTACTGTAAATTGTGTGGCGTCAGCAGACGTCAGTCAGCAGAAGTTTGAGAAGTTTTATTCAGAGCAGTTTAACATCATGTGCTGATGACCTGAAGCAAAGCGGGCGGGCGCTCCCGTTTCCTGAGGTCGCTCCACTCACTCGCTCCACGTCATCTGTGGTGGAAGAATTCACCATTTGTCGTCAACACGTGAACAACTGTCACACAGGCTTTTAGGAAATGTCACTTCTGTTACTTCTTAAGTCGACTGAGGCTGGTTTTCATGAGCCGTTTTCAGACGTGACCTCCAGAGGAACTCGGGAGAATTGGGTCCATATTGCCTTTCACAAAACTCAGCGGGAGATTTTTCTGCTCAGACACAATCACACCAGTAACATATCCCCTACACACATCCTGATGAAAAAAACTCACTCACATATTTCAGGGACTGTCATCTTTGAGAGTAGTTGAGTAATTGTGCGTAGAAACTATTTTCAGGTTGTGAGCATGAGCTGAGGAAGATCTCCGTTTCCTGTGACATTATATCACCACCGATGTATTTTAGTAGAAAGGAGAATAAGCGGTGAGCTAAGCAAAGCTGTAGAGTTTGTCACCACAGTGGAAACACTTAAGAGCAATAACTAGATAAAACACAAGACAACAAAATTAAGTTAAAACATAAAAATATGATTCTTCCCATTTGTCTTTTTCACTTATAGTTCTGAGTCCACCCAGGAAGGTATGTTTCTATTCCCGTTTGCTTGTTAGCAGAATTATGTAAAAACTACTGGACTTATTACCACAAACCTATAAAATCTTTGAGTGGATGCAGGATTTAAACATGGTCGCGTTAGCCTTGGTTGAGGTATGAGATATAAGATATATTAATCTGACTGATCATCAAACTGACTTCCCTTTGATAATGTCACAATTCTGTTCTTCTTTTGATCTATTTCACCTCTCGGTGAATGTTTTGTATAAAAAGTGCAAAAGTTGGGTTTGAATGATGTGAAACCAACATTATTGTGCCACTGTCTTTAGAAATAAAATCACTCACACAGACACAAAGGCAACGTTTCACTCCTCCTGCTCCAGGTTTCAACACCAAACATCAAAAGGTTTACGAGGCAACGCTTCGAGAACAAAGAGCGACGGTGACACTCACTCTATGTGATGGACGTTCTCTCCACCTTTGTGCCACACGTAGGTCATGTTGGGGGGGTCGGCCACCGCCTGGCAGCGCAGGAGTGCATTCTGGGACATGTTGAGAGACGCGCTTCTCGGAGGGACGACAATGACGGGCGGACCTGGAGAGAGGAAAGTTACAAAACATCACAAATTTAATTAGTTTGACATTAAAGTTTAGAGTCGGCTGCATGAAGGTGAAGATGAGGATTATGTGGATTATTATTATAATGACATCTTTGTATTGAATAATCATCAGACAGGAGGTAATGTGAAAACATTCACATCAAAAATTATTTGTTGTTGATAAGATGTTATACTTAAGTGCAACATTTTGCACGTTAGGATAAATACAATAAGTGTTTTTGGATAAAAGCTCCTGAGAATTATACAAACCATTAGAAAAGCAGTGTAAATCACCGGAAATTCACTGTGTTGTGATATTTGAATTGAAGGGCAATCAGGTTTGTGACCGAAGCAAGTGAGAGAGTTTTAAAAAGCAATAAAAAAACTGTAGTTATAATAAAAAAGTATTTTCTAGAATATCCCTGAGATTCTGTGCTGTCAAATAAACGGCTCTCATAAGTCGTCCTCGTGCTAACTAATCACATGCAGCGCCTGCAGAGCGGTGCCGCGGTGTCACATCCATCACGTCCCTCCGCCGTGCCGACCGCAGACACGTGCACTTTGGCAAAGAGCTAATAAAGGAGTCTCGTCACGCCACATGTGTCGTGTATTAATAACCACACGATCTCCGCAGCAGTCGTTACTGATCAGGTTTTTTAATCGGGAACATTCCATGTATATTTATGCCCGAGTGACAGCTGAGGGGTTACTTAAGGCGGTTAGACAGACTCCATCCAGATGAGCTATTAGTCTGCAGTAATCCATCCATGTGGCACGACCGTGGAACCGCACAACCAAAGCTCAGATAATGTGTGACTCAGAATGAAACGCATTAGGGCAGCGTGTACTCACGATAATTCAAAATCTGACCACCGAGACTGTGAGATTCCAAATAAACGTAGTGGAAAAACCTGAAGGTGCTAAAATCCCCCCCCCCGCCATGCACCACGCTCTGTGTGGAGGAAACAGTAGGAGGACGAGTAGGAGTGAAGGAAGAAGTCAGAAATATATGATGCAGAGGCGTGTCGGTGTAATCCGGTGATCCACAGCAGCATGTTTCTACATTCTACAAGTATTTATATGCAACCACACACTTCTGTGAATGTGTCATGAGTCTATTAGGAACCGTGGATATTAGAAACTAGAATTATCGCCTTGCAACATGTACGCCTCCACCAACCAGGGCTGTTTCAGTCGACATCATTTTGTTTGCCAGATGCATGTGAAGGCACTTTGACGACTGAAATCTAATCAATTGATCTCTGAGTACAAATGACAACTAGTCCCAATTTGAAATGTTCAAGAGGCCAACTCACGTTTTCTGAAGCCACCATGACCTTGACCTTTGACCATCAAGTTTTACCAGATGTAAAGAAACTCCCTACAGATGTTTCTGATATATCACATTCACAAGAACATGACCTTTGACCTTTTATCCACCAAAATCCAATCAGTTCATCTTGTTTCCAAGTGAACATTTATCCCAAATTTGACCAAATTTCCTCAAGTTCCTGTGAAAACGTCTCATGCTCACAGCGACCTTGACCTTTGACTTTCTAAGAGTTCATCCTTGAGTCCAACTGAACTTTTGCCACAAATTTCAAGAACCTCCCTCAAGGCGTTCTCGAGACATCGTGTCCACAAGACACGAGGCATCAAAATGTTTAATCTGGTTGTTGATATTTCTATTCATCACCAAGTACCACGAGGGACATGTGGGACTTCCATTCAAAAGAAACACTCTTCGAAATCAAAATAATAATTATGTGAATTTCCTGAATGAACGACAGCCGCCTAACGAGCGCCGAAAACTGTCACGTTTCATTTACTCAGCCTTTAATTTGAGCGTAAACCTTCATCGCGATGAAGCGACGCCCCCCGGAACCCACCCCCCCACATGATCTCTTGTCTGGTATCATAAGATCAGTGTTATCTTCACAGGGACAGGGAGGGAGTTTAATTCAGTTTGAGTTTTCCATTACCGCTCTGTCATATGATGCAAGAGGGAGAAACAGGAATGTAAATCACAGTGGCTCCGAGCCAGGCGGGCACACGCAGACATCACAGAGACGGAGGGGAAGACAGACAGACAAGCTGACAGGCAGACAGACAGGCAGACAGACAGGCAGACGAGACAGACAGACAGACAGATGGACAGACAGGCAGACAGACAGGCAGACAGACAGATGGACAGACAGGCAGACAGACAGACAGACACACAGACAGAAGAGCTGAGAGACAAACAGACAGACACACATACAAACAGACAGACAGACAGGCAGGCAGGCAAACAGGCAGACATACACAGACAAACTGATAGACAAACAGATGGACAGACAGGCAGGAAGACACACAGACAGACCGACGCTCTAGCCGACAGGCAACAACCGACCTTTGACCTTCACTTCGGTCACCCGAGTCCTGTTTCCCTCGGAGTTGGAGGCGTGGCAGGTGTACTGACCCGCTGACTGCACGCTCACTGCTCCAAGAGATAAGGCTCCGTCCTGGTAAAAGTACAGAGACACAGAACATGGAGACACATGTGTATTATAGATACTATCTAAACCCACAGCTATTCTGAGGCCGACAGATGTGAACATGTATGGAACTGTGTTTGTGAAGCTACACCACAGACAACATGGCTTCAAATCTCCCAAGTATTTCTCTCTAATGATTAATATTGATGTTTTAAATATGTAAATGTTGATTTTACTACATTTGCACTGGTGCAAAGTACAAGACGTCTTTACTGCTGGTGCTTCATGAGTTCAGGTAGGATCCTGTATCTCAGTCTAAGTCCCTGATAAAAAAAGATAAAAAAACATTTTAAGACCTTTAAAGGTTAAACCAACAGTTTGAGCCAGTGACTTCATATTATGAAGTAAAGCCGTGTGTTGTTGTGGTTTTCTTTTCACATTTCAGTGAATTCCACTCTTATCGTTTCAGACAGTTGCTTCAAATTATTAAACATTTCACAGAAATAAGAGAAAATATCAGAGAGAAAAGTTCAAATACATAAACCAGATTTCTATAAAACAGAATTGATCTGCCCCTTTAAATATCTCATGAGCCGTCACAAGAGTGAAATGCTGCTTAAAAACGGTTCCATATGTTTTTGACAATAACAGGACACAAAGTAAGTGGTGGCTGTGATAAGTGGAAAGAAAGAGACACGTTTAAGAAAATCATTATTTTAGTTTCATTCACAACCTTGAGTTAGCTCACACGTACCTGATAATTTATTCTTTCAATAACGCTGCCATCTTTCAGCCAGGTGATGGTGGGAGGGGGGTTGCCATTGGCAACACAGGAAAGAGAGAGGCGACCTCCGACCAGAGCCTCCACTGCAGGGGGCGGGGCTTCGGTGAAGGTGGGTGGGGCTATGAAACAAAACATTGAGATGAACATCTACATAAAATCTACATGTGAGAAAATGCAATATCTTTTATTTTAAAAAATTGAGAAGATCGGGCCCCTGGAATAGATTTACAGTATTTAGGTGAATAACAGTAAAACTCGAAAAACTGTCCACAGGAAAAGAGAAATAAACAAAGATCCACATTGTGTTCGAAGCTGCACAAAAGAAAAAAGCAGGACAAGCAGACAATTAATCTCCTGTCTCTCTCCCTTCTGTCCTTTTCTTTTATTCATTCATATACGGCATGACAGCAGCTCGGCCTTGTTTGTTAAACGGCTGCAGCCTGTTCTCAGTCAGCCGCCGTCAACTTGTGTCATTATTTCACGTCCCCGAGTGAAAATGTCAGCTGCAAAACGCCGTCGTTTAGACGCGAACGCGCTGGTGCCACTCGGAGCCTTGGATCTCATTAGAGCCTTTTAAACGTCTGCCGCCCGTCCAAACGCAAACAAATAACTCACTCGCCAACATTTTATTATTTTACTTCTCGGGGCCTGCGTCCTAAACGCATCTCTGTGTAAATAAACAGACAGCCAGGAGTTTTTTATTGCGCGTTTGAAAGTGGCTTCATTATTTTCCTCTTTTTATTGGACTGAGAGTATTGGCTCCTTGTTTAAACTGAATTACAGGTGGAGATGCTCCAGCTTCACTGCACTGCAGGAGAGGCCTGGTGAAATTACCAAAGCGGCAAAATCCAGGTTCCTTAAAACACTAAAAAATGCTTTTGCATGTGTAATAGATTCACACAAACAGAGGGTATTTTTTCAAAAGTACAGCTCGTTCAGCTCTGCGTTGTCGAGCCCATGAAGGCCACTGACAATCTCATGTGTTGATGCAGGGCGCAAACAATAGGATGTGAAGAGCGTACCTGCAGGGCATGTGAAGTTATATCCAAGGCCCGGAGTGCAAAGTCATAATCTATTATAATTCTCATCTCTAACCTGACGCACACACAGAGCAGCTTTGTGAATCCGTCTCCCAGAGCTTTGATCTTCTCTGTGCTCTGGTACTTTGTTCTGTATGTTTGTGTGCAGTCACCGCAAAGGTTTTTCCCCCCAAAAAATATATAGTATATAAACTTCAAAGAGCAAAAATAATGATGCATATTTTATATATTTATATCGATTAATTATTTAAAAGATGCATCATTTGAACCTGTCAATAAGTGCGATGACGGATTTAAGAGTCAGGGATTGTTCTTTCAAAAACATGAAAGTCAAAAGTCATCCGAACTACCCGATCCGCTGAGAGTTTCTGACACTGGCGTCTTTTAAAAAAGTTTGGAGAAAAGTTCTTCTCAAAAGTTTAATTTCACAGTAGAGTTAGAAGTAGTGTTCACTGGCAAGGCTTGGTAAGGCCAGGCTTTACAGAACAAATACAGACAAGGTACGTGCACATTCAATCAGACGAAGATGCTTGATGAGGCTGTGAACCCAGATCCCAGGAGCTGTTTTCAGACATGAACTCTGGAAAACGTCTGGAACATTTTGGTTTGTCTTTCACGTGTGTTGAACGTAACAGGAGATTCTCAGGGTCAGACGTGTGCACAGCAACAGAAAAACGTCCGGAACGTTCAAAAGCTCTAGAATCTCGCTGTCTTTCCACATTTAAATTATTCTGCCTCTATGACATCTGTTTTCATCCTGAGGTATTTATATTCTGTTTGTTCATCTCCGTGCGTCCGTTGCGTGTTTCTCTGGAAATATTCCTGTTGGGTTTTCATGTGGGCTCACGCAGATATTTTACTGCATTAATGCTCTCACATAAAGCCCCTTTGGAAAGTTTCAGGAAAACTTCCAGAGCTCAGTGCACCATATGCCGTTGTGTTGTAGGAGACAAATTTGAAATCACAAAATGATGTCTTGAAGTGGTACCTTGCGAGAAATTCAAAGGACTAGGATATAATAAGGGATTATAACAATGTCAGAAATTCATCAAACCCATTTGATTGATGCAGCGCCTACGTTAAATCTACCGAGAAGTGGACATCTGCGCTACTATCAGCAAGCCGGCCTTCGGTTTAACTTTCCACGTGGAAGCAGATCAGCCGAACTTTCCAGCTCCCCCTCTCCACATGGCTATACAAACTTATTTCAACCAGCTTCTCCCTAATGCTAAATAATAAAGAGTCAGACAAAGCCGTGTGAGCTCTTTGAAGAATACATGCATCGTGTTCATGTTCGGGAGCTACAGGGCATCTAGCAAACGCCAGCCCTTAAATGTCAGTTAGCGGCTGCCATGGGAAACACACTCACCCAGAGGCTTGGAGATTAAACGCCATTTCCATAGTGTATGGATATATAAAAAAAAAAAAAAGCTTATCCCTTTTTTAAAATGATAAATTATTCACAATAGCTGCGGTATCGTTATCAGTTTTATTTCCTCACACAAAAAGTGAGAAGAATTTTAATTTCTCTTTGTCTTTAGGGGCCCACATATTTTTTGACCCTTTGAATTACAAGTTTATTTAAGTGAAAAGTTTGACAGAATATAAGCTCTTTTTTAATTCAATATAATATTGTCAAAAAACAAGCAGCCATATAAGTGCTTTGTTTTATTATAACTGGCAAAATAATGATTTAAATGAGGCAATAACAAGTAAATAAAACAAATCTGACAGTACTAGCAGTCATATATTGTGGGATATGCACTGAAAAGTCAAAGTAATCCTTCCTGATTCCCAGTGTTTTGATTGACAAACTGGACGAGGGCCATGATCTGGATCAAATGTTATTTAACGTCCGATTTAGTCATATTCACTTAAACATAATCCACTTTCAAAAAACAAAATAAATCCATAACCCTCACCGGTTACAGAGAGCAGAGTCCAGGTGCCGTTTCGCAGCTCATCCGTGGGTTTATCCAGTAAGAGGATTCGACACTCGTACGAACCCTGATCATCCAGCCGCAGGCCCTGCAGCCTCATGGCAGTGACACGGACCAGAGACACCCGCCCTGCGGAAACAAGAGTGTGTGTGAGAGTTCGCCTGCAGGTGATGCTGATTTCACGTTTTTACTCTCTCGAGTCTGAGCGTTGGTAACTGTTGCAGGGCTGATGCTTTGTTGTGCTGAAGAAGAACATTGTCCTGAAATGAAAACACACACACGAGCACATGCACAAAAACATACACACAAACAACAGCTAAACACACACACACACACACACAAACTTAGAAATGTGAGCTCCTGGTTGCCAGGTGACGGCTCCCTCGAGCCGGAGTGCAGCTCGCGACCTCAACCTTTTCATATTTTGCAGTCGGCAGCTCTCGTCTCTCTGCGTCCGTCAGGTTTTCACACTTTATCAGACAATCAGACAAACAATTGTCCAGTAACCTGACGTCACCTGGGACGGCATTTGACAGGAAGCTGCCAATGAAAACATTCACAGTCTCTCTGCACCAGCTCAGAAATTAAAAGCATGTAAACAGCGAACACGACGCAGTGTGAATTATGAACAGGCTCTGATTTCTGGGGGACTGAGGCGGGGGTGGACGGTCCTGACTGTCAATAAGAAACCAGGAAGTTGGAGTTAGGCATGCTGCCGCTGATAACACACCCTATTTGCTTTTCCAAGCTGCCAAGAGCGACTAAATCTCCAGGGGAAAAGAGGGGAGGAGGGTTTAAAGTCGAGCAAAATACACATCAGCATACACTCGGGGGGATTAGAGCGTTTCAAAATCCCACCCTTTGACCCTCGGCGTTTTTTTCCCCCCTCGCTCATGTTTACTGGCTCAGAGTGATATAGGTCAGCACAGCACCTCAGAGGGAAGGTAGTGCTGAGGCAGGGATGTTGTGCGAACGTGACAGAAAGTCGACAGATAGAGGAAAAGGGAAAGGCTGGAGGTGGAGTGAGAGCGTGACCTCACGCCACAATCGCTACCCTCTGAAAAATGCATGATTGCAAGTGATTTGAATGCGAGGTAAATTGAGTGTGAGAGCTGGAACACAGACAGAACGAAGCAGACGGGGGAGATTTACACCTTTTTGTCTCTCAACACACGCAATATGTGTCTCGCCGCTTGTGCTGTGCATACGTGAGTTTAAAAACAACTTTGTGTGCGCAGGAAACACGAGAGTTTGTCAGTTCTCGTGTGCAAACAGACACAGAGTGTGGAGAAATTAGGATAATTTAGTTTTGCATTGTTGATGCAAGTAAAATAACAAGACTTCCCTTTTTTCCTTCCTTCGCTTCAACTTCAATCCTGCCCAAGAAAACCCAATTACATCGGTTACCTACTGGGTTGTTATAGCTCCGTAAAGAAATGCTTTTCCCCAGTTCGGTGTGAAAGAACTCGATCGGGCTGCACAGATGATGTCATCCTACATCAGCGCTCCAGCTCACACATGTTGTTGTGGCTGAATGGAAGGAACTCCCTGCAGCCAGGTCCAGAAAACCTCAACTTCCCTGTTGCAGGAGCAGAGGAGGTGATGTTTTCACCAATTCAACCAAACTTGGTGGAGAGACGGGGCCTGGGACTGGGAACCCATTGAATATTGGTGTGGATAAGGTTCATGGGGCCTATCCAAGAATATATTGTCATCTTTGTTAACTATGTTGTATGACAAACAAACTATTAGGTCAACAAACAACTTCCATCAATCCATTTTCTTGGATCTGCTCTTTAAAACTTCCCCGGGGGCGCCCGGCGAGAATGGATGAGCTCATTTGTTACCAACAAAAAACTTTGCTGCGCCTTAACTTTCTCCATCATTCAGTTATTAGACATCTTTAAAAATGTGCTGCCCGCGAGTGTGCATTAGGATGATGAAAATGAAGGTAAACAGCTAAAAGCTCGGCTGAAACGAGGACTAACATTACTCCATAGATCACGATGCACTTAACAAAATAAGAGGGTGACAACAGGGCGTGAAAATGATACTGATAACAGGTAGAAGCTCCACCCCCACCAGCACCACTCGCCTCCATTACTCCATTAAATTAGCCTAAGAGTGGATTTTTGACTCGTCCAAGGAAAACAATATCTTCTTTCACACACACACACACACACAAACACACACACACACACACACTTGCATAGTGCATTTATTGGCCAAACTGTTCCCAACTGAAGCCCCCTACCCCTTGAAGGCTTTGTCCCTGACCACACTCTCAGGTGACGGAGAAACGCGAAACCATTCAGAGCGAAGAGGAAGAACAAGTCTTTACAAATGAAAAGGTTTCAGTTTGAAATGAGACGCCTCCAGACTCCCTACAGAAACGTTTGGGGGAAAAAAATATGTTTTGCAGCCGAATAGATTATTAAGTGCGCTGGTCATTATCATCCTTAAGATAATTGCTTTCCAAGGAAATTTTTTTTAGTAATAATCCTCATTCAACTGAACCGCTAATTAAAATCCTTTGTGTTAACGTCACTTGAAATGGATCGAGTGGCGTCTCGAGGAGCCTGCGCAGAAAATCACATCTGTGAAAAACACTTTGTTAAACTCATTTTTAATCAGTTAGTTCTTTAGTTACTTAAACACGTGTCCTGTTCCATCGTGTTTTATATTCTGTAAAACATGTTATTACTGCTTTTGCTGATTTTATTCCCATATTTTGTTAGTTTTTAACAATGTTTTTTTTATGTAAAGCACCGTGTAAATATAGATTATGCTTTAAACTACTTTTAACTTTACATTTACAGGTTTCAGAAATGATGAAATACAATATACAACATACATTATAAGTATAAGTTCTCGTTGCTGCTTATGCGACCATTTTCTCAACAGTATGACTTCCTTCTTGGTAAACTACAACTTTATTCTCGTACTATTACGACATTTTCTCTTCATTAAGGCCCCAATACTCCATCGTACATTTTAAATGGATCACAGTTGGAGGTGTTTTTACAAAACAGGCCCATCACTGACAAAAGGAAGACGCTAAAGCCTATGGACTGCGTTTTATTTTCTCCGTTTTATTCAGAGTGAAGGATGCACCCGAGATATTGATTTTCTTTCCCCTAAAATGGATCTGTAGCATTTTGGGAATTAAGTTTTTAAATGATAAAGAAACGTCTTCCGTTGGGGGAGGCGGAATTTTTCTGGAAAGTGTCTTGTTTGGTTTGACAGGGCTCCGTTTGAAAAATTATCTAAATTCAATACCATTTTGCTCGACCTGGGTGTTTATGTCCCCGGGAACGTGATATTCACGGGCACCGGGCCCAACATCGCCTCAGAGATGTCGTCAGCTCTTGGCAGGCGGCGCCCAGGCAGTCGGGTTTCAGAGAGAGAAAGAAGCAGATACAGTTTCACTCCTCGCTGCGTGTTGATCTATTACAGTGTCATCGTTTGAAATTTGAATGGAGAGCTGTGTCGTTATCAGACGTTGAGGCCTATACTTACAGACAATGAGGACTCCCAGTGCAAACTCCCCTTGTTTGTGCATGTGGAGGAGGAAACACATTGATTGTGATGGGATTTACACGGAAACATTTAATTTCCACAGCTGTATTTACTTTTTATGCAGTCGGCAGCTGTACGGGTGCGGAGGGATTTTCTATCCTGTGCACAGAGCAGACGCTAATCCTCAGATCTTTACTGCTCTATTACAACAAATACATTTAAACCCTTTTAGCTCTCGACGCTCTCGGGGGAGCAATCTGAAGAAAATCTAATGTATCTCGCACTTTGTGAAGCTACACGCAAGATCAAACACAAAGACTATTGATGGAGGGCATAGCCAGCAGTCAGAAAAAGATCAATTCTGAAAATTTATTTCACCCATTTAAGGTGGAAAAGAGGGAGGAATGGTGGAGGGGAATAAAATGAGCCGCGCACATTCACACTTTTACGTCCCGAAGACAAACTGTTGAGTCATCCGAGAAGAGGAGGTGAAATACACACCAGTCGTTCCATCCCTGTTTCCAGTTTCCCATGCTGCACCTGTTGCTCCCACACCAGCCAGCACCTGAGATAAATCCCGTCCAATCGGCATCAGACTGCGACAAAGCACCTTCTTCTCCTTCAAACCTTTTGTATTCACAGAGAACAGCAGCTTTCTGTTTGTCACCGGAGACGCATGTGATTAGCAAACCTGTCCGTTGTTAAAAAAAGGGGCTTTTCTGTGCAGGATGCTTTATGTTCGGGTGAAACTGTAATTCATGGGACGGAGAGGGGGCTAATTTTAGGCTTTTTTACAACTAGTATATTTCCCGGCTTCCTCTGAAAGTAGCATCCAGTGTAATGAGCTGTGACATCATTGTATGTTGAGGGATCGTCTTCGGAGTCGGCGACAAAAGGCCACAGTCGTTTATGAGCCCGGGCTGGAATTAAAGTCCGCACCTCTCCCACTAACGATAATTCATCCGCCAAGGTTCACCCTGACTTTATTGCTATGTAAATGTCTGTATCGTATTTCCTGCGCGGCCTCGGCGAGGGAGTGGCACCCGAATCAAATGAGAAAGGCCTCCGCTCGGCCGAGAGCACCCACTGATCCTTCCACAAACAAACATACACCTCAGTGCACTGATTGCAGCTCTTTACTGGACGTCACTCAACCAATGAATCAGTCGTACCAGGCATTTTTCTTAGATTTCACCAATACGCTGACGTAAAGGATGAGGACGGTAATGTTCTGTATTTTTCTTTACAATCAACATATTGAAGGAAAAGTCACTTAAAGGTCCAGTGTGGAAGATTTAGGTGAAAGGGATCTGTCGGTGGAAATTGAATATAAAATAATCCTAGTGATGTTTTCACTGGTGTGTTTCATGTTAGATGTGGAGATAATAATCAAAATAATAATCAAAATAAACCAGCATGGGCTTTAATCAGTCAGAAATTAAACAAAACTGTGTGGAAACAATGTGTGATATCAAATATCTACTTCACCTGCGTCATTGAGCTCTATTGTTTTGTAAAACCCATTAAAAACACATCACTGAGTCACCACCACTTATTATCCTGAGGCTGTGAAAAGTCAGTAACAGACCAAACAGGAACTCAGCCGTGGAGAGAATCCACAAAAAAGAAAAAGCATAATTTTGCCCTTGTTTGATAAAGTTTGATTAAAATATAAACTAGAGAATTAAACTTTATTTTTTAAACGTTTGTGTCTTGAGTCAGAAAAGGGAAGTATTGTAGGAAAGGGCTGAGATTAAGTGCTGGGTTTGGTCTTTTCATGGGATTTGTCGACAATGGGATAACACCTTATCATTAAAGAAGCATATTTTCCCATTATGGAAAAACATATTGTCTCTATACTATTGTTATTGTTGGCTGCAGCTAATAAATATTTCCAGTTTCGATTAATCCATCAATCCTCAGTTGCTCTTTCCAAGGTCAACGTGAAATTAAAACCTCATCTTTCGAACAGAAATCCTTCTCTGGGAAGCTCGGAGACATTTCTGACACTTTTTGGAGATGTGTAAATCGATCACAGGTGGGTAGCGTCTCTGCTGTGGCTACTGGGGGGGTCACTGTGGTGAGTCGGCGTTCAAAAATTTATAGTTTTTGTGATTAAACTGTCAACACCCACGTCTGTGGAGACATCACATTTTCAGTGTGTTGCTGTGGGATCGCTCCTGTCTCACTTTTACAACAAAGCATCGTCTTCAAAAAAAGGCAGAAAACTAAAATATGAACCAAATCACTCCATTATATTCATATATTTTATTAATTGTTATCTATATTTCCACATTATCACCCTTTCACTTCCTCAGTTGGTTAAAACTCCCTCGAAATTCAAATATTCAGGATGTCTGGTTCGTCATGTTAAACACATTTCCCTCCAAAAAATCCACCTGTCAAATTTGATATCTGCAGAAACTTGGGGAGCTCCACTAGAATTTAAAATCGTGGGGTTTAAACAACGGTTGGCTGCACAGCACGAGTCTGCAAAGACTGACGCAACAGAGGGTAATAAGGGTTTATGAGGTTAAATCGCTAATTGCTTTAGGAGGAGTTATTAGATGGCATGTTGCTGATATCTATTATCTACCAGCGGCTGAGAGTTAATGACAATATTAACTACTTAGCACTTGGAAGCTCATGAATGTTTAACTGACCGAATTTTTTTTTTTACTCTTGCAGATTCTTTCTAAAAAATCACGCTTGGTGCTCCTGCGGAAATTCAAATAGCATTTGGAAAGGTCGATGTAGGCCGAACTTCTGTTTGGGCAGCTCTGAGGAAAAGAAGAGGACTCTGGCAGAGAGGAGGATCTGAGCCACGCAGACATACTTCCTTTCTCTTCACATTAGTCCCATTGTTTGTGACTTTAAAGGATAACAGAAGCTACATAGAGGTATTGTTGGTCCATTGAGGATCCCTCTCCCCTCAGACTCTCTTTGTTCTCAGTGCTGTGGGCAGAATATGCACAATGGACGATGATGCAACGTGAGAGTTTCAGCTCCTTTAAAAAAAAGTGGCTCCCACTGTGGCAGGTTTGAAAGGCCGTCAAGGTGTGGTGCTGAATAGACTCCCGGGACCCAGATACTGGTTACATTATTCCAGTGGAAGGAGCTCGGGGCTGGAGCATAACAGCACTCGTTATTCATATTTTCAAGCTGGACAAGACCTGTGGGGACATTGTCCTCAAAACCACAAAATGTCAACTGCGTACAGGTGCTAACGTCAGAGTCATGGGACCACAAATGTCAGGGGAATTCAACGCCACGTAACCATGAATGTCTCCGCACGATCTAATGGCAGCCAATGTGACAGTTTGTGAGAAGTTTCAATCTAGGCATTGTCATATTCACCAAGTGACGTCCACACAGGGGCCTGCTGCAGACAAGGCTAACACAGATGACTACCAACTGCATGCTGGAAGCTGCAGGCCTTCTTTGTGGTATTGTTTGGGACTTCTACACTTCCACAGAATATTGTGGAAGGGAGAACTTTTAATGTTTTTAATTTAAAACACGTGAGCCATCCATTATCTATAGAGGCTGAAGCCGGTGCCACCTGCCATTGGACAAGAGACAGAGTAGGTTGCCAGTGTGTGTTTGCGCGGCTGAGACACAGAGAAAAAAAAAAAACACCATTCACACCCACATTCACATAATCGCCAATTATCCTAAGATGCATGTGTTTGGACTGTGGGAGGAAGCTGGAGTTATGCAGAGAAAAACCCACGCAGACACATGCAAACACAGACAGGCCATTAGGTTTAGAGTCACAACCTGCTTGCTGTGAGCTGCTGTCCACTGTACCACTGTGCCCGTATCCATAATTGTGAATTTGTTGCTTACCAGCCAAAACAGATGTTTCTACTGTATGATATGATATGATTTACTGGTAATAGTGGTCATACAGTCAGGTTTATCCAGCGTTAATATGCCTTAAATGGTAAAAGCAAGGGCAATGCATAAAAATGTTCAAAAGCAGTTAAACGGTATCACGCCATATAAAAAGAAGAGTCCAGTTAACAATTCACCACAATTATGGTCCACTTAGAGCCGTCAGTGAACAGAAAGGGACAATGTGCACATCACAGTTGTCAGTGGGAGGATGTAATGGGATCATAGAGGCTCACCCTCATACTGCGGATGGACCCGAGGCACGTAGGATCCAAATTTGATCAGGACGGGAATGTCGAGTCCCTGTCGAACCCACTCCACCACATGCAGGGACGCAGAGGACACAGCGGCTGGGAATGATGGAGGAAAGCTGCACTCAAGCTCCACCTCGCCTCCAGCCTTTCCTCGCACTTCCAGCCTCGCACCTTCAACTCTCCCTGCTGGGGTGTATATGACAGATTATCTTCAGGTTGCTTACTTTGATGCAAAAATAAGGGCTTAACATGGATACTGGTGGGTGCACAGTGGAGGACGTATTCTAAATCAAATAATGGAGATACTTACAAAAGAGGCAAAAAGCTGCCACCACCATAAAAGTCTGCATATAGGATCCCGCTGGCTCCATATCAGTCGCTCATGCAACCTGCAGCATGTTCAATCTGTTGGCCAAAGAGACACAATTGTCACAATCACATTAACTTTCTTGGCTGCACGCGGGACAGCAGCCACATGTGACAGATTTCCAAACTAAAAAGGCAACGGCAGAGCGGCTGCTTCTGTCATAATTTTACAGATAGAGGGGGGAGGGGAGGTCTGGGTTTTATATAGCTTTCCAATAACTGGAATTCGTCCCATATCATTACACAAATGGCCAGAGCCGCCTCTGCTGCCAGAAAACTCCCTGGCCCCTATATCCCTTTTCCGAAAGTAAATGTCATAAATGTCACATTAATCTTTTGAGAGTCACGTGCGGAGTGACATCTAAGTGTTTTATTTAGAGCACATCAGTGGAGACGTTTGGCTGAAGCCGCCAGGAGACGTAGCCCTGACAGACGGAGATAAGCCGAGCTGACGGGAGCATACAGGTTACGGCTACAGGCATCAAGGAGTGCAAATTAAAATCATGATCCAGACAATGATTGATCTGGATCATGACGATTGTTGTCTTAAGGCGTTTTACTGTAAATCACCATCTCTAGAAACTGTCGAATAAAATCTTTAACTTTTAAAATGTCTGTCTTGATATCACGTAGGTAATTTATGTTGTGCCCAGTGTTGCCAGATGTGCGATAATTGTCGTATTTGTACGATAACCTCTGTACGATGTACGATCAATAATGCATCATGTACGATAATTTGATCATTTTGTGATGCTAGTAGTATCAGTTATAATCTGGATAGTTAAATATGGATCACGTCTGTTTACGCATCTCTTCTCTTTCCAGCCAATCATTGTTGTGATGATGAACGTGACTCACAAGCTTAACACAAGTTCTTCCTGTCTCATGTTTCACAATAAGAGCCTCGTGACTCGGAAAGAATCCCTTCGGAATCTCAACACAGTTTTCAAACATCTGTATTGAGCGTCCCATCCCTACTCTGGTCACATATGATAACTGTCCTCAAAATACAATGATTTTAAGCTTAAGATACTTCAACATTTCCCATCTGGCAACGCTGGTTATGCCACAGTTGCTGCTCTAGGTCCGATTTGACAGGAAACGGACTCATACCAGGTCCATAATAAACACGACCGGCCTCACCTTACTCTCTTTAAAGCCCACGTCTCACTAAGATCATTCGCGTCTACTACACCCAAAGAGCAAAGGTTACTCCTTATCATCGACTGATACTACAGGCGCGTGCTAAACATGGCTACTCACCCACTAAGACAAACATATGGCCGATAAGAGACAGAGATGTTTTCAGTCAAGAGCTTATGTGGGTTAACTTTAGCTGAACCACAGCCATTGTGGCTATAGAAATGAAAATTACTGATTGAAACTGTTGAAACTGATGTGGCTCACATAAACATAAAGTTTGTTAACACACAGTTAATTTATTGACGTATCTATTGTTTCTTGTGCAGATCATCGACAGTTAAATGTTTCAATACTTCTAAACAAAACATAATAAGTCTATTATAAATTACAAGGTAGAGTTTAATGGATGATGGTCACATTAATGATGTCATTGTCATTGTCTATGATCTCAACACCCCCACCCCCCTCATATCTGCTCTCCCTCACCATGATGCTTTTATGGGCATTTTCATTTCATGGCTGGGGCAAAGTCTGAACCTGTGAAAAACAATTACGCAGGCTGTCAACAGCTTGTTCCAGCAACACTGCCACGCTAAAGCAAACAGCACGTCGGTGGTTGGCGAACTTCCGATAAATTAACATTACAATCTTTCCCACACCCGATCACGATCCTTGAAATAGTTCTCTATCATAGATTGTATATGACCGCTTCCAAAAGTGAAGCCAAACCCTGCCTCCTCCATGTTGGTGGATGGGACATGGACAAAACAAAAAAAAGACAAAGTACTCGTTAAATACATTTCTCTCAAAGATGATAGTTCTTATCGCACTGATGGTGAAACTTACATTTTTCTGGTAAGTTTAGTTTCATTAATTCATTTGATGCTGTAAAAATGGGATGAAACCACAGCTCCACAGCACAATCACTGCTGTGCAGACTCTGGCTCCAAATTACATTTTATTGCACAGTGCACACCGATCCGAACTATTTTAGCTTCATTTTAGTATCCTCAGCTACACAGAACCCGACTACCTCAGTCACCCCTTTGCATCGTTTGCTGTTATTATCATACTTTAATTACTTCTCTAAGGCATCACTCAATAACAAACTTTTGTATGTTTCAGGACCACTCAATATCATCGAACTGTTAGACCTACGAGCTCCAGACCCACTAAGAGAGGAGACTGAACATCTAGTATTCGTATTGACATCATCTAGGCTGATTTATTTCAGCACTCTGTCATAGACAAACAAATACAATGGTGGCATAAAAGAGAAAAAGCTTTAATCAGCACTCTATATCTCCACTCAGCTTTCCATGGCTGTGTTCCCGAATGAAGGTCAAACAAAAGCTCTTTAAGTTTATATTATACAAGTCTTGGTTTTCCACGTATGTCAAACCAGTGGTGCATGCGTACGTCTGGAACGGTTGCGGCTGAAGGAGGATGATTCTCGAACCACCTGAGATACGGGTGAGTCGTCCACATGACACCAACATGAGCGAGACCCTCTCAGCATTATCCTGGTATTCTCTCTGAAAGTGGTTTATTGGATTGTTTTGTGTTACATTTCGGAGTGCTGATCATTATCCCACAAAATTTGCTTTGTGAAATATACGACTCTTTTTAGCCTAACCACCTCCACACTGCATCAAGTGCTTTTCTGGCCCCAGCTCCTTTTCCACCACGCGGCTTGCTTGCGTTAAATTGTTTTTCAAATACATCACACAAAGAGACCCTGTGATATAAAAGGTAGACTGAGGCGAAATGTCATGAAATGTCACCGTCTCTGTAATTTTTCAAACTTAAGACAGATAAAAAAAAAAACATGTCACCATTTTTTCAAACTTTTTTAAAAAAGCACTGCGGTTCTCTTCAGGATCGATTAAAATACAAAGTCATCTGATTGTTCACCCTTTGCCCAGCATACACAGATCTTCCACAAAACCAAAGTGAAAGTCAATTTGAACCCTCAATCTCCAGCATGTCTGCAGTTTGCAGTCTAATGGAACATTAACAGAATTCTATCCCCTGCCCTTCACCCGTGTGGCTTCGAGCAAAGCAGCACTACTCAGGAGTTTATCCTGAACTTATTACACTTGAACAAGGCGGCGAATGTTTGCTGAGGCTGAGCTCGGCAAACCGAGGTAGAGCTTTACCGCCGCTATTCTGTTGCTTCTCACCCTCCCACAGTGGGCGAGGACAAAAGAGCAGCACACACTCTTCTTCCCTCTTTGTCGAACAGATGCTCGCCATCTTCTCCTCGTTCTTCATCCACTGCCTCTTATTAAATCATGAGACGAGCCATGATAAGGACTGAACACCCTGTAATGACATTTATGCTGCTGATTAAAGAAATAGAGCCGGTCACATCGAGTACTGCTGTGGCTATAGACGACTATAGCTCGTTTTGGGGCTGTGTTAAGAAAATGCTTATTGGTCTGGCGAGATGGCAAAGTCAATACAAAATACCAGTTGTGTGGAGGGAAAAGAGAGAGAGGAGGGGAGATGTGGCGAATGCAGCAAGAAGAGCGATGAGAGGCGACAAAATCGTGTTAAGCTGCGGGACATTTTGTGTCATTAAATCTCGAGCAGGAACTCAGAGAGCAGCTGCCGAACGAAACGGCCTGCACAGGTGAAACTGCTCCGCCATGGTAACGCAGATGGTCTCCAGACATTTCCCTCAGACGTATCATTTCCTCCCTCTGACATTGAGGACATGCATAAACATAAGCGCATTGGTGACGACGGCACAATCTGGCAAATGTTTAAGGCTACAATAAATGAGCCGGTATCGCACAAAAGAAAGCGCCCTGTCTCCTGCAGATTTATCAGCTGACAGAAATAGAAATGTCAGTGACGGGCATGCTGTTGGAAGTCAGTGTAGTTGCCGTTTTCATCTACATAAGGAGAGAAATGGGGACCAGCTGATTAATTGCAACCGAGGCCCAGTAACAGATTTATCAGCAGCTCCGCTCTCCCCCTACCCCACCGCACTTTAAACCAAAAAAGATAAAGGGCCTCCTACATATTAGTTTTCTGTTCAAATTCCATTTCTTTCCCATGGGTATCGCCGTGGTGCATTCGAGTGTGTGTGTGTGTGTGTGTGTGCACTCAGAACATGTCCTTGGTCAGTGGGTTAGGCCTGTTTCAAGGCTGTTTGTATCTGCCAGCAAGCTAAATTGGACATTAACCTCTGATCACAGCGAAAGGGGAAAGAAGACAAACTTCCCGAATGCTCCAAAAAGGCACAACATAAAACAGACAGTCATGCAGAGCTGCAGAACAGATGGGTTTCCTGTTTCCAGACAATACAGTACCCTACGTACACCAATGCATTCTGGGTGATATGCATATGTAAATGTAGTGTAAAGTCAAATGAAGTGGATGTTGTCGATCCAAATACAACAACTTGCACGTGGGTGAAAAAACTGATTGCGTGCAACTGTTCCAAACCGACACTTGAGTGAAGACAAGACCAACGGGAAAGCGAGCAAACACAATAACGCAACTTAACGGACGACAACCCATTTCTTTTCGTCTTCTTTTTTAACAAGATGGCTGCATGCGGCTTGGCGGTCCTGCTGCTCCCTCAGAAAACACCAGATAAATGTCTGATGTGTTATATTACTGCAGAGCCTCACATTAGAGATGGCGTCGGTGTAACCATGTGTCGATACACGATCCGTATTATTGATCAACTCTGTGCTGTGCTGTTTATTTTTTTATTTTTATCCTCAGGAAAAAAACATAAAACATGATTCATTTTCCATGCAAAGCCACATGTCTATCAGCTGTCACCGCTAACTCCTCTGAGCTAACGGGCAGAATTAAAACTTTAACTTGTTCAGTTTTAGTTACAGATACAAATGTTCATGTTGATCTCCTAGTGACGACTCATTGTGTGTTGTTGTACTTCCTCATGTCTGCACATGCATCTCACTAGATTTGTGAGTATTGAGGCAATAATCCAAGTTTAATTGCAGCCTATGCAATAGTAATAAGATATTTTACAACCTGATAAAGGAACTTTTCCTGAAGCTTTCCAGAGGGGATGTACGTGAGAACACAATGTCCAAGTCAGTTGCTCCCTACATTGTCCAAAAACTGTTCCTTCCAGTCCCTTGGTAAAATGTCCAAGTGAGTCCATGTGAGTCATGTCCCGTCTCCTGCGTTCTCCGAAAAATATCCAGAATCAATTTTTCCGAACCTTTCTCCGGGTTCCAGGTCTGGAAACGGCTTCAGCTACATCATAAAGCAACGACAGCATACAGCGACACTAAATTCTACAGTGGACAGGAAGTCAAAGTAGATGTCCCTGACTCCATAAAACTTTCTCATCATATTTTCAAGCTGCTGTCATGACATCGATGTGCATCCAAATACCTTTGACACATAATGTGGTCCAACCCACAGTTCCACACACTAACCACACACTGTCCTGCCAAACACAAGGTTCTCTCCCAGTCTGCTTGTTTCACTGACAAAAGCTTTCCCTCACAATAGCAACCGCCTGCCTGGCTCAGTTTGATGTGCACTTAGGAGAAAATAGGACACATTAAAAGCGGAGTAACAAAAAAAGCAGGAAAATAAAGGAGGTTTAAAATCCATCTCAGCGCTCAGGGTACAAACATTTACAACCTTTTTACAAGAATCCAAGAGAAGGCAGAAGAGGACGGACAAAATCTTTTTGTTGATCTGTTCCATATACTTCAGTCAGGAAAAGAGAGAACATCAGAGGCAGAGATTTTACATAGTTCGTTTTCATCACACGCCAGAAGTGAGGTTAAGTCCTAATCTTTCTATTTCAAGTCCTGTATAAACATCTCGACAAATATAACTTGTTTTTAAAGTAAAACATGTACAGAAAGAACAGTGTGAACCTGATCATGAAATATATCATGTTTCCTGCTCTACACAGCCAAACTTTACCAACTTCTTTCTGCTGACGAATTGTTGCAAGTTTTTATATCGTCATTTTTTATAGTCGGGCTCCAGACGTCGTTAAGTTATTTCAATTCAAAACTCCAAAGAATTATGCGTCTATCAGGTCAAGTTTAAAGTCGTCGGATTCGTGGCTCATGTCCAAGTTGTGTGACTCGAATCCTGTTTCCAGTTTCCTCGTTGTGTAACAGAAGCTGTAACTCGATATTCGGATGGTGTAGCTCCTGTAATGTTCAACTTCTTTACTTTAAAAGGCCCTGACAAACTATTTAACCCAATCGGCTACATATGAATGACGGGATTCTACATTATTTTATTTCAATTCATCCTTTTTTATTTGTTTTTGTGTCTTTATGTCCTGCGCTCATCTTTCAGTTTGATGTGGGTGGTGCTACGTCAGAAACGGGTGACATCACACAACCCTGAGCACCAATCAGAACGTAGCAACATTTGAATTTGAATGTTGATCTACACAAGATACACAGCTTACAGACGAGAACACAGAAACAACTAAAAAGAAGCATGCCGGGCCAGTAGGGGGCGATACTGTCTACATTAATGATCTGTCATATATATACGAAGGAAGAACACAAACTTGTAATTGGACCTAGCAGTGTGAACCAAATGTAGATAAACAAGTTTATAACTGCTATTGTTGTTGTTTCTAGTGACAACACAACACAAAGCAAAATTTGCGAAGTTGTGACATCAAAGCTTCGTTTGACATGTTCACACAGAAACTGGAGTTGTTGAAAATGTGCCCTTTGGAGGAACGTTTGTAAAAATCTCTGTTCTAGTTTTAAAACACTGATGATTTGTGGATGAGCGGCTCAAACGCTTGTTTTGCTGAACATCTGCATGAGTGTGTAAGTGTGTTCGTCATGAGTGACACAGAGGAGCACACCGTGTCTGAAGCCAACTTTTCAGGCGTTTTAAAAAAAGGACGAGAGCAGTTTCTTTTACATTACTGCCAATTACCGTTTTACATTATTACCCGTGTTGAACTGAGGTTTCCTAGATGATTCATCACAGAGTTCATCAGGTCTCCTTTCATTTAGTCAAAACTCATCCTGCAGCTGTGATTCAGAGCTTCCTCTCACGAGCTGAACCTACACTCTGGATCTCACCACACAGAGCCATGTGCAGTGAACTGGGATAAAGTGGCAGACTCACTGGTGTGGGCTTAATGGCTGTTTCGCAGGTAATTATTTGCATCTAATTCTGTCTGCTCTGAGTCGACTATCAGATGTGAAGTGCTTCTCTTCAATTCAGGGGGAGTGTCGGGCAAATCCTTGGCTTTCACAAAATCATACACTAAATGAATTTCCACTCAGCTCCCTGGGATGATTCAAAACTTTATGGGAAGTATAAATATAAAACATCTTTCTGCCCTGAACCACGTCAGGAGGAAGTATGGGAGAATATTTCTGCTGTAAATCAGTGAAATACAGATGGACTCTGGACTCCAACGGAGCAAAAAGACGACATGTATTCTGGCTCTGGCTCTAAATCCTGTTCTATCGTATAGGAAAGTTATACATGAATTCATACAATAAATAATATGTATCTGCGAGTTTAATGTAGTGAATAGGATAAGGAATGAAAGAGTCAGACTCTGCTCCTCTTTGTAGCGCAGACCATTGAAAGAGTATTCAATTCAATTCAAAGAGCATTCATCTGAATGAAAACACCAAACAATAGAAAAAAATCCATTCCACTAGTTTCAGTTCACATAGTGTGATCACGTGGTCGTCACACCACTGTAGACCAATCAAAACAAGAAGTGCCAGAACAACAACAAAATATGAATCATACAAGCACAGGCCTGACTAAGATATGGAGGCTTTGAATTAAAGCAGGACGATATGACCAGAAACATAAATACATTAATACATAAAAAGTGTTGAGTTTAAATACCGATTTTTACTGATGTATAGGATAAGCACGAGGAAGTAGAAGGGAAGAGGGGAATGTAGTAAGAATTAAAAATAGAAATACCGCTTACACAAAAGAGATATATTATATATACATGGCTAGTTTTCTAATTGTGCAATAAAAAATGTATTTATACGTTTATTTTATTTGTCGACCAAACAAAACAACTTTAGATGCAAACACAAAAAGGATCAGAAAGAAGAATAATCGTATTTAATCTGCTCCTTTTTCACAAGACTTTAATTAACAAAGCAACATAATTCAATAAAGTTAAACAAATATCTCAAATCTAAAGATTGGGTTGTGTAATCGTGTAATTGATCCAATTCTTTGCAATAGACACTGTAAGATATGTGCAGCAGGTATTTCTTGACTTACGGATTTTAGAAGATATGCTGGACTTTTGAAATATTGCTAATGCGATAATCATCGTTTTACTGCTCAGTCTGAACTGACCTGAGAAGTTCCAGCTCCGCACACTTACTTCTGTCAGGTTCACATTTCACATGATAATGAAAAGCTCCCACATTATACTGACGTTTAAATGCATGACACAGTCCAGAGGCTCGGGGGAAGGAGCAGTTCCACAGTGAGAGCTCAGCACATTAATTTCTCATCCTTTCAAAGCTGCAGGAAACTTTTCACAATCATTAACTTCTGACTTTTACAGCTTTACATTTTTTTTGAAAAGCTCATCCTCACCTGTAGCACAGAGTCAGTTCCTGGATGTTTTAAAATCCGGAGCTCGGTCTTTTCTTAACGCATCCTCCTCTTCCTCCTCGTGTGTGTGTGTGTGGAGTCCAGAGGAATTAAAACTACTCTGGGCCTTGTTCCTTTGTGGAGCTGCTGAAATATGAGCGGGTCTCCCAGTGAAACGCCGCAGGCAACAGGTGTTCATTTCAGGTATAGGTGAGTGTGAAGCGTCGGTGCAGCGACACGGAGCTCCAGAGTCCCACCTCCCCCTGCTTCCTTCCTCCCTCCTTCCTCCCTCCCTCCTTCCCTCCATCCTCCCTTCCTCCCTCCCCTACCGCTCCAGTTCCTGTCCGTGTTCAAAAGGTCCAAACCACATCAGAGTCCCATCAGCTCTTTAATGTTTGAGCCAATGTAGATGTAATAAGAGTTTGTTTGTGCAGGCAGAGGATGAAAAGGAGATTTGTTTAATTATTTATTTAGTATTTTGTTTAGCCTTTAATCCCCCTGATGGCTCGGTGCTAACCACAAGAGGGTGTCCTTTACCTTTACCTGCTGTCTGTGACCAAGCAGAGAGGAAGGGTCACACTGCTAACAGTCAAAATAAACTTTTATTAATCATCATATCTAATAAACATATCTCTTCAGCCTGGCTTTTGGTTGAAGTTTTATTTATAGACATTCATCTATCTGTTTTCAAATTGATCAAATTGTACCTGTTATATTATCCATATATGTTTTTAGCCTCTTTTATTGACTTCTTAATTGTTTTATTGTAGGATTTTACTTTTTCAGATATAACACATAGAAGTAAATTTGCCAACAAATGTCAAATTCCAGCTTTTATTGGATTTTTTTAATCAAGCAAGTGGATGTAAAAAATACATCTTCCTCTGACATTTCAAATCAAATGAAATATACACAAGGAGCAATAACTCAAACAGTAGGAAATACTTTTCTCTCAAAAATATACTGTACTTAACGTAAACTTCTTTGGATAGTTCTGCAAATACAATCCTTCGGGGAGAAACACAACCTCCCGAGCTTTTTATGATACTATACAGACTACAATCACAGATAAACATTTGTTTAAGATAAACTTTTCAACTGTGCAATAACGCTCACTCATCCAGGTCGAGGACTTTCTAGCAGTAGTAAGCTAAAGGCATCTGTGTCGACTCATAACAACGTGTCACCACTGATCCAAGGTTTGTTTTTGTTTCTTGAATGTGTGGAAACTTTTGAATAACAGTAAAACGTAGCTGCAGCGTTGGGAGATCCTATTCTCTCCTGAATCTCTACAGCCTCTAAGAAAAGCGTGTGCATGGAGGTTGATATAGAGCAGAGAATAAATGAGTTGCAAACACAGGTCAAATCAATTGTCTGTGCAACCAGACACAAACCCGTGTCTTTTTCATTTTGCTACATACATTCAGAAACAAGTAATCAGCAGGCAACAGTCTCAGGATGCAGTGTGACTAACGGGGGAGATTCTCCACCAATGAGCGGCTGTCGTTTGGCTCAGTCCCCGAAATCCGGGATGTCGTCGTAGGAGTAACCCCGGTAACCTTTGGCGGCGTAGTAGGCAATTCTCAAATGGTAAAATCCAGGGAGGAAGACAAGCAGCCCGATGATGATGACAGGAATGGTGCGGTCAGGATGCTGAGGACAAAGAAGAAGAGCAGAGGATTTCTTCAGGTGTGTGTGTGTGACTCACTATTTAGTCACTATTATGTCCTTTCACCGTGTGCTCAACAAAGACATGAAACACTGAGGAGTCGACATGGTAATGAGATGCTGGAGGAAGTGTAATGAACTCAGCGGGCTTTAACATACTTATCTCCACATCGCCCGCGAGCACGACACATAAATCCTGGGAATGAAAAGGGTGTGCAGGAGGCGCACAGACACGATGACTTCATCTGTCTGAGATCTGCCTCCATGTAAATCATCAGTCATTTCACACACACACACACACACACACACACACAAGACACACACAGCAGCTCAACACCAGAAGGCACAGTCTCAACACTAAAGTGATGTGTTGATCTCCACCAGCAGATGGCAGTCTTGTGCACTGAGTTACTTCAGCCCCTCCAGGAGCCATGGCAACGAGCCTCATATTCACGAAGCTTTAAGGCCGTTAGTTAAGTTTTGACAGTGTCATGTACTCTACCAGTCAAAAGTTTTTAGAAGATTTTTCAAGTGTTTATCAAAAGGTTCAGCAGTCCAAGTTCAGTGAAAAACCTTAAAAGGTAAAAACAGGAGAGGTAAAAGGCCCAAATTAAAAATTAAAGGTCTGCAGAATTTGATAAATAATGTAAATCTCATATGAAACAGGCCTTTTTCAATGAACTGGATCAATCTACAGCTCACCTGCAGCAATGGAAGTGAATAAAACCTTGAAAATGAATGCAGAATATTTCTACATATGATATATATAATATATAATATAATACATATAATATACACTCATATATTTTTTCTAATTGAGGGAAAACTGACCCCCTGATTCTAAAAATACAATTATTTACTACGCGGTTTGTTATTAGTATACATTAATAAGTTGAGTGAAGGGTTAAGTAGTTTCTATATGAGCTTTATCTGTAGAAGCTGCTTGTGTCCCATTTCTTCATCATGCCTTGCTGGAGGCCTGTGTAATTTGCGGTATTAGATATGCTACTTTAACCCACGTGGGCTAACTGGTAACTAGACGGCTCAGATACGCTGATGCTGCCTTGATGTCAGATCACATTTTCTGCAAACACAATCCGCAGACTGCGAAAAACGTTCCCATTAACCTCCTACTGATAATTACAAATATAATATGTGACGGCTGTGTCGTCTCCCACATGGAGTGTGAGATCTGAGAAGCAGAAGGCACCGCGGGGGAATCCACCGAAGTTAACTCTCCAGAGGTATAAAATATCAAAATCATTATAATCAAAACACACACACAGGCCATTTAAAGCGAGGGTGCCGCGGAAAACTGTGAGTAAAGCAATAAAATGTCAGGATGACTGTTTAATTACAGCCATTTAAAAACAAGATTAACTGCAGTCTGAGTGTTTTAATTAATGCTTGAGCTGAATGTTTGACGGCTGTGTTTGGTTCTCTGTCAAAAAATTAGAGCTTGATATCAAACCACTGCAGCAGTGAGTGTAGAAAACTGTCAAATAGCAAAACATGGATATTAAGTTACTGTCGTTTTCTTTTCTTCTGTGATTAAATAGTCACGGATTTAAAGTGGCTCCAGCTGCGGAAAGCACGAACCAAGTTTCTATGTTATCTGTAGCCCACCATAGCTTCTCCTAAATGTTTGGAACACAGACTGTAAATAAAGCTGGACTTCTTCCCACTATTCATATATGAATTCAAAATATCCCAGATACAAACGCTGCCATCTTGCACATTTCTTTACTCCTGGGACATGAAATATAGCTAGTTCTGGCTAACGTTACCCTACCAGAACTTGCCTGGTGGCATTGCAGCACAACTGCTGTTTTCGAGCAGTAAAGAAGAAGGAGGAATTTCCGGTAAAAGGACATTGCAGTTTTATCTGGGTGACACTAATATACTTATCGGATGAGTACTTAGATTTGTGTACTCGCGAATGCCCGACCCGGCATTTTTCGGCAGTTTAAGAGGCATTGGATATGCTGCTGTCGGGACATCTTTAAACCACAGTCCATTGAAATCAACTCTGAGACAAAGATGTTTCGGCCAAACTCACCTCCACCTTTATGGTTCCTGACAGAAGAAGGGCCCCGAAGATAATGAGTAGGGAGCCAATCAGAAACAGGAATACTGCGAGGGCGATCGCCTTGTATGGGACCTTCGGCGGGCTTTTCTTGAACTGGAAAACGTGTTTATAGTTAATAGCTGCAGACACTTGAGTTCAACTGTGGTTAAGATTGTGCTCAGAAACAAGATGCATCACTTTTATAATTAATATCAAAGTAAAAGAAGACGTGTCAAACAGAAACAGATCTTTAACTGAGCTGTTTATTTCGCAGGCGGTTCGTCGTGTGTCCTCTGCTTCAACCACAAGATGCTCTGGCACAAGATGCTTTGGCTCATAACCAGGAAGTCATTAATACGGATTTATTTCAAATCCATCGCTTGTGGCCTGGTAATCACTTGGTAATTACCAGGCTAATGTAACAATAACAATAATTACAACCACCGCAGAGCCGCATGACACATGTCAGGTGTGTGGATTTCACCAAGTGGAAGAACTGGTCCCTTACCTGTAAGTCTATGTAACCGTCCTCATCAGCCGCCAGTCGTGAATACTTGACCTTGGCGGTGGAAACTCCAGAGCCCAACATGTTGTTTCTAGCTGCCTTCATTCTAACATAGGAGCTGTTTGGACAGAGAGACACAATCATCACGACCCCGTCACAGTCATTTCCTGTTTTATAACATAACGGTTATTTCTCGTACGTATCCCACGGAAGCCAGTCAGCGGTATTAGAGACAAGTTACTCATAAATAGGACAAATTGTCATTCCTCCATTGCGTTTGAGATCCACCCACAAACAGAAAAAGGAAACAAGAAAAATACAACATCGCTGATCTGCCCCACAGGGACGTGAGACCTAAGGTTTTGTTTATATTGGCAGGTTTTGGCTCCGTGCATCCTTGCTCTTAAGCCGCCCCGGTGGGGAACTAAATCCGTGAATACAGACTGTTGTTCCTGCTTGAACAAAGTACCCAGGAGCGCTAAGGAACTGTTATTTAGCTGGCAGCTGTCACATCAACCCACCACGAGCCTCCGCGATGCCCAGAGCCCAGTTGTTGTGGAGCTGCAGCTCTGACTGCATCGAGGGAATGAAGCAGATTTAGCAAAGGAAACGGAGGAAATGTGTTGATGTGACCTGCAAATTAATAGTGTACAAGTTTTGCGAGAGGGCCGTACACATGGAGCTTTTCAATATGATTCACCTGGATTGGTTTCAGATGGAGAGACTGAACTTTAAGTCCAAAAATTAAGTTGTCATGATGATGTTGACGTTTTAGAATCTTTTTAGGTTTGGTTTCTCACACTTTCTCTCCATTAAGTTATTTTCTTTACTTTACCACCTGGTTGTAATTTGTGACCAGGCATACTTTGCATTTTAATCTAAACTAAATCTAAACTATAATATTAAACACTATGTGTGCAGCACTTTACTTTAAGAAAGTTCTAAAGCGCTTAAGAGTAAGAAAAAATGGAAAGTAACTATTTAGACCCCTTTAAAACATTTCATACAATTTTTATATTGTTTGTATTTGACGCAGGGTGTTATTTTTTTCATGTGCAATTCATGTATTACTTACTCCTTTTATTATTAGTAGTAGTACTGTATGGTACTTTTGATAAGTATTAGTTTCACTGTTGCGTAACTTGTTTTATTATTTCATTTTATTTTCTACTGGTTCTGCATTAGTCTGTTTACACTTTATGTTTTGATTTCAATGTTCACTTATATGTTAGACTTGATTCTCTATGGTTTTACTCACTGTATTCTGCTTTATTATCTATTGTTGTATAATCTTAGCACCATAATTTCCTTTGGGGAAGAATAAAGTCTTATCTTGATTATTTTAGTTCCCCACTGAATGTTTGTTATTGACATGCATAGTGTGTTAGCATGTTGTTGTAATGCAGATCCATGTATTTAGGGTGAATAAGCTGCAGTATGATAACTGAACGATATGTCAGCATGAAGTTATAAACTATAAAAAACACTGATCTTTGGGAATGGAGATGTAAACAAAATGAAAATTGATCAACCCTGCACTTTACCTTTCACCTGAATCACGACATGGGCTCAGGCTAATTACTGGAAGCAGACAACTCGCTGCAGTACTGACATTGTGCATGTGATGTGTTCACGGTCCTGTTTCCACTGAGAGTCTGAATCACAGACTGTAAATAAAAAAACAACTGACGTGAAGAGTTATGTAGCTAATTAGCTTGTAGCATTAGCTTTTCACAAGTTGTGCTAACAGGCTCGTGTGAAGTGGAAACGCAGGTTTTTAGAAACTCGTCTCTTCTGCTCGTCGCGTCTGAGTTTTAAATAATGTACCTGTTGTTGTGCAGCGCAGAGAAAACGCGTCAGTTGGCCGCCTCGTCTGTGATGTTTCTCTCTCATGGAACATCTGCGTCAACTTCCTTGTTTTCCTCCAGTTGACGCATGCGCACTGAGCTGCTTGGTCCAGTCTATGTGCTGGACATAGGTGATGGTGCAGACTAATCTCTGGCAGCTCATGTTAACTAGAGGGTGAGGGAGAAGAGAGATGATCCCACACTGTGAACATGTAAATAGATTTATAATACAGTTTAATCACTTACATGTAATAATAATAATATAATGAACAGGAATGAAAAGTCATATTGAATGAGTTGAAATTCAATAAAATATAATAATTCATAGTATATTTTAAAAAAGAGGTGAAAACATTTTGCTGGGAAGCTCCATTCTCATATAGTATAATAAAAGTCAAATTTATTGTCAATTCTGCCATATAAGTACCCAAGACAGAACATATAAGTACGCAACATATTAAGTACTCAAAACATAGTACACAGTACAACATAGTCATAAGGCACACGGTGGATAGGATGAGAGTATTTCTAAGTATTTCTAAGGTAGTAGAAATTGTGTGTTTTCAAGATACAAGGATAAGAAGAAGAAGAAGACTATTAATAAATTATGTCAAGAAGTCAATCATGTTGTACAATAATAATTGGACAGAATTTGTATTAACACAATAAATGATGTAATAATAAAATAAGAATCCTCAGTAAAAGGACATTAGAATGCTGGAAAATATGCAGGTATATAAAACAAGGAGTAAAGAGGAGTAGAATAAATAATAGGGAAACTAAGAAAAGAAAGAAACCATCCGTTAATAACCTGTTAGATTATGTGTCTATAGAAACGCTGCCATCTTATTCCTCTCCACAGTTCATCATTGTGTGTCGTTATCTGGAGAATGTCAATTTCCATAAAGCAATAATCTTTTCTTGAAGAATCCTCTGCTTTTCATGAGCCTCAACTCCATGAATCAATATCAATCTGCTTTGTTGGACACAGACATTTACAGTGAAAGCGCTGCAGACACTTGTCAAACTTGTCTTGGAGATATGCAGAGTGTTCAGATCAAATCACATCAGCTGAGGACAAATGTCAGTAACGATCGGTTCGCTGCTGAAACAGCCTGTGCAGACTGTCGATAGCTTTACCCACCCTCCTCCAGGCAGGTTTCCCTCTATCAGTGGGAGTCAGAATCTGATAGGAAGAGGAAGAGAGTTCACACAGTTCACAAACCCCTGATATTAATAATTTATCCTGCAGATGAGTCACAAAGCTGCATCTCAAAGAGCCGAGACCTGCAGGAGCAGCATCATCTGTTGTGAGCTTACATCAATACATATTTATAATGTTTATGGAATAATCTATAATTTGTAAATATGATAACAAGGTTGAGTCTGCTTGCTGGCAGCCGTCTTTTTCTAACATCAACAAGTGTATGAGCTAAATGCTAAGATAAGGATATTCACTGAATTCATTTTTGCAGGTAAATTTGAGGCGTTCTCTATATTAGATTTGTGTGTTCTCAAGCAATTTTTGGATGCATCAATTCTATGTTTTCTTGAATTTCTTGTTCTAGTATCTCACCAGCATCAGGTTGCCCTGGTTACCGAACCCTTGACGCAGACCTCCGAGCCGGTGTATTAACTATTAATCCCGAGACAGGCTGGTAGCATTAAGGGTCTTTCCTAAGGTCCCCACACCGGAATTAAGGGTCTCCTGTGCCAAAATCAGTGACGTTACCCACTGAGCTTTCCAGCTGCTTACGATGATGTGTGATCCAACAGTTTGAGCCTGTAGTCAGATGCTTTTTTTTCTGTTGGACCTCCACTGTGCTCACATATGATATATCTTGGAAACATAAAGACAACAAATACTTTACTTACAGTACTATAAATACAAATAGAACTTGGCAACATAAGAGAGAAAGCTGCTGGAGAAAGCCCATCATCATCATTACCATCCATCAGTAATAGAAATGAGAACAGTGCATATTCCAGATGACATATCAGTATTTCCCCTTTCTGTATAAAACAAATCAAATATTTAAACACCCCTCAAATGAGCAGTACTAGAATTCAGAACCTCCTCACCACTTACCAGAGAAACCTTTTCTCTGAACGTGTGCTCATCCAAAGTTTAAAAAACTCCTCTGGTCAACTGTGCAGCCAGTATTTAAATTAAACATCCGACAGCCACAAACCTACGCTGTTACTCAACGGCCACACTGGTACATTTAATATAATGGATGCGATCAAATGCACAAGAAGCCTTGAGGCACACAGTCCACATGCAGCGCACCATCGATCAAAGTCCTCGTGGCACTTTAATAACACAAAAACCTCTTTTCAGTCTCTGGTCATCTGAAAGAACAGAAAAGTTACTGCTGAAAATACGAGAATCGATGCCAAGCTGCTGCTGCTAAAACGGGAAATACTTCACGGCCTCCAGCGTCCTATCCTTTATATTCACAGGATGTGAGCTCCTGCTGCTGCTCCAGTGGTCGAGAAGAAAATACAACCTCCTGAGACGAATACGGTGCTTCACCTGTTGTGGCAGAGCTGGCAGGACGTCCTGCTCCCCTTGGCAGGCTCACAATGCATCAACTGCTGTATTGTATAGTTTTGGACTGTGTGAGTGTGTGTGAGTGTGTGTGTGTGCGTATGTGTGTGTGCACACTTCAACAATGCATGGAAGGATTTTCAGGAAACTTGGAAGGAATATTACTTTGGAGGGTATCTCCATAACGTTTGGAGCTGATCTGCAAAAGGTCAAAAGTCAAGGCAAACAAAAATATGGACGGGAAAACACATTTTCACAGATTTTTCCAAAAATAATAGAGAGACAATATAGAGCTGATATGGATCTGAAAAATGATTCCCCATCATATGATGTCATATGATAAATACAACGCATGTAAGTGCCATATTGAAGGAACACAAATTCTGAGATTTGAAGAATACGTCATAGTATTACGAGAATAAAGTCGTAACTGCAGTAAAACGTAATATTACAATTTTATTTTCGGAAGAAGTAAGAAAATGACATCATGTATAGTAAAAAAGCGATTTTCGAGGTATCTCTGCATCTTAAAGAACAATAGACATGACCTACAGCTTATATAGATGAAAACACACTTTATATATGATTGGTATGACGTCATCATGATGACATCATATAGCGTAGTGATGCCTTAACTTTTGCAACCAATAAAATCACTGACCTACACGATTAACCAATCATCAGCCATCATGTGATATAATCAATGTCATGATGATTTAGTTTTGAAATGGTATTGTTGTAATATAAAAAAGTAAAGTCAAGTTTATTTACAAAACACATTTTAAACTAATATAATATGATGAAATAAGATAAAAGGCAAAAGGGTGAATAAAAAGTCTACTTTACAAAAAGAAGTATTGCCTGGTTGGAGTCTGTACAGCGTGTGCAGGGTGTGTTTCCTCCACTGATGCTTTTCATTTTTCTAGTTTTGTCTCATTACCTCCTATCATGGCACAGCCTTGGTAACCTCACCTTAAAGAGAAAATCATTGACTGGCACCGCACAGCAACACACCTCACAGTCACTCAATTAGAAATGATGTGCTCCAGGTAGCACCAGGGAGCAGCTCCCACACTGAGTCTCAAGTAGCCCCACCAGCATTCCCATTACAAACCCTGTCTCCAAGAAATTACCCTCACAGACCACAGTTTGCTACACGGACATATTGAGTGGGTGATACAGTCCCTCACTGGTTTCTGTTCGGAGGCAACACTGAATTTATTCTCTGTCAAACCAGAGCAAAATCCTTCTCTAACCATAAGCAGGGGTTGTGAGTGCCAGGACATAACCATAGAGTAGAAAAAGAAAAATAATGCACCAAACGATGGAATATTCTAGATTCTTAAATATGTTGTCTGTGCAATCCAGAGTCCTTCCAAACTAATTTGCTGTTGGTAAGTTAGTTGTACATAAATTCAGTGGAGAGAGACAAATTAGAAATAGTGAATTAGAATAAAATTTAATCTATTATGAACTAACTCAGTCGACCACATATCTCCGCCAACCAGTCCCCTCATGAAACCACATTTAAATTCACTGGATCCAGACTTTTATGTGGATCTGCACCAAATTGCACAAATTCGTGAAAACAAGTCCCCTAAATGTGCCTGATTTGTCCAATAAGATCCACGATTCCACAACAACCACAATTTAAACTTTAAACTCAAGCCAGTCCCAAAATGAACAATAATTACCCACAGCAAACACATTTATTTGATGTACAAACTGAAAGAACGAGTTTGTTTACTCGGATAAATGCAGCAACTCTAGCAAAGTCCACGTCAATATCCTCATGCCATGGGCCTGTCTTTCCATTTCATTTCCACTAAAGTTTTTCGCTCTCTCCCTCTTCTTGACTTGATGAATCCATCGTGTTTTTCTGTCAGAAACCCACAGGCTTTATGAGTTAATGAAACAAAAGTGCTCATCTCAAATTCCATTTCCCCATCTCTAAGTGCTCTGCCTGATTAATTGGAGCCACCTTATCTTTTATCCCAAACAAGCCCCTGGTATCACAGGCATCCTCCAGCGTCCTCTAACAGAGCCCTACACAGCACGGGGGGGAATTAGATTAACATTGACATCGCTCCCTTTGAGACGCCTACATCGCTGTGTCCACACAGGGAAGGGAAGCAGAGTGTCGTACACCTGGTGGCTCTACTGTCTCTCTTTAAAAATGAACTGTGCTCCAAGGAGGCTGCACTGAAAAGAAGCAGAGAACAAGATTGTGCTTTGTATTCAATCAAATAATCTCTTATTTCTTACTCTGCACTTTTACTCTCACTCTTTTATTTCTTATTATTGAACTTTGACCATTTAACAGTTTTTTATTTATTTATTATACTGTCTTGCTGACTTTTATATTGTGAATTGTTTTGCTGTTCAAATATGCTTTTGTCACCAGTGGAGTCTGTAGCCGATCACAGAGTTAATGAAGATCCTGAAGATGCTCAGTAAACCTCACCAGCCTAAGCCTTCTCCAATCTGATGTCTACTTTCCCTGTAACTTCACCAACCTGCAAAGAAGGAAGTATCCATTATTGCTGAGTGTATATTAAAAGTTGTTCTGTAAATAGACTCTTAATGTCACGTTCTCTTCTCATTAAAGAAACCATCCTGGATGCTGGTGCTCAGCCAGCCTCGCTCCACCATTCAAACTGGATGAACAATTAGTCGCACTAATCTCATGAGGCCAAGCCTCTACCTCCCTATGAATAATTTAAGCATTTAACCAACTGAAGCTGATAACGGTGAAATGTATTTCCCTCTGCCAAACGGAGCCTGGTTCTGTTTACATTCCTCTGGCAGTGAAAGGAGAGAGTGGGTTTTTCCTAAAAAGGTAATCAATTTAATGTCTGCGCTCGGCGAATGCAAGACAACATCAGTTATGAGAGGAAGCTGCGAGGAAGGCGGTGCAGTGATGGCTTTCTTAGGTGGCTGTCTGCCAAGGGCATAGAACGAGAAATATATATATACACATGTATATATATATGAGGGAGTTTTCTTTTGACAGGTCAGCACACTGTAAAAGGAGGAACAGAAGAAACACATGACTGATTGATGTTGTTAGTGAGTTGGAAGTTAAACTAAATGAAGACAACAGATTCAGCCACTGAATTTGAACTTGAAAATGATCGAGCTGAATATGAGCAGCACGCTTCAAAGTGCAGTCTGAGGACCTGAGTTATTCACTGAACTTTGTGAAAAACAGTCGAAGCTGTCATTTCTCTGCAGGAGCGCAGGAATCAATGCAACTCCTCATAGTCTACATCTGATAAAGTTTATGACCTATGTAAATGAGCAGCCAAGTTCAGGAAGATGATTTAAAATCAATATTTCTTCCCAAATAACAGCCTCAGTGTTTACACCTCTTAGATCTCGACTCAGAGCAACTTGACACATACCTTGAAAATATGTTTCCCGAGACTTGATGACATTTCTTTAATTATTAACAGTGTTTGGGCGGGGGGGACCCTGGTTAAGGACACCGCTGTGTGTTTCCTGGCACAGTCAAATTTACCACTCTCCTCCACTATCCATCCATCATCATCTGCACCACTTATCGTCTGAGGGTCCCAGAGGGAGCTGCTGTCAATCCCAGCTGACAGGCCAGACGGGGGTACCACAGGGCTGACGTATAGACAAACAACCACTCACATTAACATCTATACGAGCAATTTAGAGAATTAACCCAAGCTGAATGTGTTTGGACTGTGGGAGGAAGCCGGAGAACCATTAGTTAGTCACGTGACAACAAAGTACAACACATGAGGGGCTGCACTTCACTGACAGTTTTTTCTAACTATCTAACAGCCCTTTAATAGATCCTTCATTAATGAAGGTCAAAACCCGTTTTCATTGCAGAGTTGATGAGAGTCTTAAGCTTGTAGTGCTGTTAATGAATACTAAATTACAAAAGTTACTTTACTCATAATAAAATTGGAGAAGGAATCCTTAAAATCAGTATTGTGAGAAGTAAACAAAAACCAGATAATTGGGTTGTGTGCGGTGAGCAGATGTGCCGCAGGACTGACTTGCTGCTCTGGATTATAAACTTCAGGCTCCACTGTTTAAGCTCCAGAACTGGTCTGAAGCCCCGGAGACGGAAAAGCTCAGAGAGCAGAGTGAAGCGGCCGTCACATCAGTGAGGAAACAAGTCCCCTACATCCTCCAACCTACCCTCCTAGCCTCTTACCCTCCTACCCTCCTACCCTCCTACCCTCCTAACCTTCTACCCTCCTACCCTCCTACCCTCCTACCCTCCTAACTTCCTACCCTCCTACCATGTGATACGACCAACAAACTGATCTCCTGAAATCGTGCCAGATCTCCGTTAGTGTTGGTTTCAAACAGCAAATGAGCAGCGATCCCACTTTTTTTTTTACAACAGAGTAAATATATTTTACAGTTTCAAACAGTGTGAGCTTGGAAGTTTTATTCTTGTGCAGTTCCAGTGAACCGCAACACAACACTCATCTTTCACAATACACCCGAGCATAAACCCCATTTTATTTCATTTATTTATCACATTTCCTTCGTTCTAGGTCTGTATCCTTGGTTGGCCGCTCTGTGAGGGAAGAGCAGTGATGCTTTCATTCAAATGCTAATACTGGAATGGCACTCAGTTGAGCGCATACCTCCGCCAAGGCCCAGCAGTCTGCTGGAATTCAATCAAGCTGCACCGAATTGTAAACACTCCCTAGATCTCAGTCCCTGAAATATGCCTATCCATTTATTATTCCCTGGGAAATCCATGTCAAAATGTAAGAGCTTCTTTTCTTGGGCCCATGTCCCATCCTTTTGAGTAAGTTTTGAGGAAATGCATTCAGGGGCTTTTGAATAAACAAAAAAACCATTCTAACAACATCAAAAACTAATACATAAATAAATAATATTAGGAAACTATAAGTTGTAATATTAGGTTGTGCTAAACGACTTTATTCTCGTAATATTATGAGAAAACATTACCTCCTTGGCGAAGGTAAGCAGTAATGCTAATGTTGGTGTTTAGCAGTTTACCATTTTGATTATCTGTGTCAAGTATCTCTGTAGTCAAACTGTTTTTAATCAAACTTTTATCTTTTTAAAAGACCTGAAATCTTGAGGATTCATCATCGTGCGACACAGAAGTTTGTGCCAATCCATCCAGTCTGGACACAGCAGACCTTAGCTGAGAAACATCAATGTTTAAGCCCGTCTCATAGACTCTATATAAAGATGGACGTCTCTATCGCCCCCTGGTGGCTGGCTGCAGTATAGCTCACTAACCCTGCCTCTACCATGTTAGTGGATAGGACATGGGTCAAAATATGTAGGTCAAATAATTTTTGGTTAGGTTTCAGTCATTATTGGTAGTTCTTATCAAAGTGAGTTTTCATTTTTGCGGTAAGTTTGGTTTTAATTTGTTATTTGATGGGACTGACTCGTGATTGCTTGAGTTGGACAGACTCCAGATGACGGTGCAATAGGAAGTGGAGACGCGTCATCCATCTTTATTACGATTCCATCGTGAGTTAGAACTCGCAAGCATTATGCTGCTCTCCACTTATGTAAAGTACTTTAACAAACCAGATGCTTCTCCAAATATCCATATACAAACTGTTGCGGGGAACAGTGGGACCTGATTGTTATCCATGAGATGGATCTCACTGGTCCTTAGTGTTCACTGTGCTCAAAGTCTGGAACAAACAGTTCAGTTTACCGACTCAGACACTCGACATAATGATCCACATGTTGATGAGCTCAGTGCTTTGGGTTACACCTGCTCAAACTCCCTGTCGGTAATTTGTTCAGGGGTGAATGAACTAATCAAAATTGCAAAAAGTTTTCTTTCAGGTTTTCTCCGTCGGTGTAAACTCCAGAGATTCTACACAATAAATCTCCTCTTTGTTTTAGAGACGGAGCCGAGAACTGAAGGAGGCAGGTTTCAGGACAAACGCCGAAAGTAGCAGACGAGAAAAGATCTATGTGCCGGATCGATACACCCGGCGGCGGCCGACTTATGAGACAACTCAGTAATTTGAATATGAAAACATCACCCAGTCACTCGAGACAGAGGGAGTGGGGGGGGGGGGTGGGCACTCACACCGCTCAGTGACAGCTGCGGTCAGGTCAGTGAGCCGTCGCTGAGGCCATAAATAACACAAACTGAAACAATAACCAGAGAAAAGAAATAGCCTATTTGTCATCCTGGAGGTATTATTGATGCACTGGACCCCTCCCGTCCCTGTTCCTCCGACGGCCTCAGCACTGGTGTCCCTCTGCAAATTAAAACACGGCCACCAGCAGGACTGAGGTGGTGCCTCCAGCCCCTATGTCCCCTATAATGTGATTTAAGGTCCTTGTCTTCCAGTTGTCCTCCAAAACACCTAAAACCTAATCGCCCCGAACAGCTTCATCAGCATCCGAACTACAGTGTGTGGACACCTCGGTCTGTTTCAGAGGACTTGGGTCTTAGTTGCAGTGAAGGGAGTCTTAAATCATGAGAACTGCAGTGGAGGAACAGTTTAGTGATTAAATGCTTTCACACCTATCGTCCTCTGAGGTTAGTATGAACCAAAATAACAGATTTAGTCCCACTTAATGAGGTGGTCTCGGTTTGGATCAAACTGAACCATGTTTTTCGGTTCGTTCGCTTTTTGAAGACACATTTTTGGAAAGTCCGAACTTTGGGACCAATCGCAAGAAGTTGAGAGAACAGTAAACTCAAGAAAACGGAGCAGAAGCGGCTCACAGGTTTGTTTATATTCTTCACCTCTGACGATTAATAACCACTTCGTTCAAAAGGTGCTAGTGAATATATACGACAGCTGAACTGACAACACGTCGACGTCGGATCCCTGCCCGTCTACGAACCAGGCAATGTCAAGTATAGATAGATGAGGCCCACGTAGCTGATTGAAATCACTGTGAAATCAGAACCAACTGGATCTAATGTAAATGTATCAACGACTTGAACCCTAAACATGGAGGAGATTCAAATTGTGTTGCTGTTGATTATAAAATAAACAAAGATGGACACCAGAAACAAAGAGTATGTGTATGTGTTACATGACTCCACAGTTATTTACAATGCTTCTTTATAGAATCTATTCTGTCCATGCTATTTAAATATATGTGTTTAATTTCCTAATGGGTTATTAATACAGAGCAGTCATGTGGCTCTGGGGTTACCGGGTCACGAGCAGCGTACGTGCACGTGAAGGTCAGTGGGGGGGGGCAGGGGCAGGGGGCGGGGCCTGTGAGGATCAGGTGGGGGGTGCTCCACTGCGACTTTAGCTCTCCACAGAGGAGGCAGGAGGAGGCAGGAGGAGGCAGCAGGAGGATGGAGAGAGTGGCGGTGCTCTCTGCTGCCTGTGACGGACACAGCAACGCACGACTGCCGTCAGAGACAATTAGCTGATTTACACTTCTTACCTTTATTTTGAAAGCCTGTGCAGGGAGATGTGAGCGCTGTGAAGAAAGAAGGTAAGACTCTTCTTCCTCCTCTTCCTCCTCCTCCTCCTCCTCCTCCTCCTCCTCCTCCTCCTCTCACCTCATTATCCTGCAGCTTACTTCTCATGCTGTCACTTCTAATTCCAATTATTGATCATTATAATTATCATTTCTGATAATTTTTTATCAGTTTGTTTGAGTATTGCTGTCTTTTTTAATAACATACCACTGATTTGCATATTGTGAAAATTGCTTTATTTGCTGATCATTATTTATGCAGCCGAATGTTCATTGTTTTTGTATTATTATTCTACATTTTAAAATTATTTCAACATGATAAAAGCAGAGTTCCTACTGGCTGTTTTCCGCCTTAGATATTATTCAGAATATTTCTCCCTCAACAGGTAGGACATGTTCATCTAAACAATAAAAGGCGGTTTCGTGCAAACAAAGAAAATCATTTATTGGTTACAATATAATTTTGGAAAATGAAGCGTCATCCTCTGGGATTTATCTGCCGTTTGGGAACAAACACCGAAACCTCCTCAGATGGATGAACCCACAAAAGACTGCGTGAAGGGCAGTGTAGCCCTTTGGTTCAAGGTTGATCACACATAATGGTTAATGTCATGAATGATCCTCGGGCGATCGCTCTCACTCCCTCAAGAGAGAGTGCAGCATTTTAGAAATGGACCTCAGTTAATCACGGTAGTGCACTGCTCCTGACACAAACTGTTGTGTTTGCACCAACAAATGATAGATGAAGTCCACAGTGGCGTAAACTGGCAGCAGAGTAGATGGTAACTGGAGGAACAATAACCAGAATCTTAATGAAGATAAAGTAATTTTCTAAAGCATTGTTAGGTAACGTCTCGCCGTTGGAGTCGGCTGTTAAGAAAAGATTTTCGCAATTTCCCGGAGACGTATATTCTCAAATGTGAGGATTTGCTGCTTTTGTCTGATTTCATACGCTTGCTTTTAACTTGATATTTTGTTTTGAAAGGTTTGGTACGTGGCATCAAAAGGCGTATTTCTTATATTATGGAGAAATAAAAACAAACAATTGAATCAACAAGAAGGAGAACAGCAAGGCCCAACAGCCACTTTACGAAACAAATCCAAATACACTTGTTTTATTAAGTTTGCAAAGTTATAATCTGTCCATGTTGCTCTTAGTTCAATACAAATACAAGCAAGACTGCTTCTCAGTAGATCACATATCCCCGCCAAGGCCCAACAGTCCCTAAAATTCAATTAAGCTGCACATAAATTGCAAACACTCTTAAATAAAAGTCCCCTAAACATGCCAGACTTTTCTATTAGATCCCATTGATTATTCTCTAAGGAATCTACAAAACTTTGGAAAAACACCATCTCTCTATGTTAAAGAAAGGTGGGGGGGGGGGACTTGGACCAGCCCCCTGATTCGGATCCAGACCAGAATTTAACAGATTCTTCCCTGACCCATACCACATCCTTCCACCAAGTTTCCATGGTGATCCGTCTTGTAGTTTTTGCATAATTATTGCTGTAATTGGCAAGTTTCCCCCTCATCAGTCAAATGATAAATCAATACATTTCAGGAGCCAACAACAAATCAATCAATAATAAAAACACCAACTCAAGTCCTTAGTAAAGAAATACAGAAGAGCAGTGATGAATCGTTTGTGTTACATGTCGTCGAGTTTGACAAAATGCCCGAGCTTAAAGCCTAATGATGGATGTCACAGAAATAATAAACATGAGAGAATCTGTGACAAGATAGAGACAAATAACACGTGTTTTAAGGGAACAGGAAAACCTGACGTTCTGCAGAGACAGAAAAACTTACCGTGAGTTTCCCCTTGTCGTGATAATAATGTTGTGCCACCATGATCCGCTGTTCTAATTGAATGTCCCCATGGTCAGGCTACATTAAGCCATTTAATATGCTTCTCTGTCCTTAAACAAAAACTTAATTAGAATCCCAACCATGGATTTAATTGGCCGACTTTGTTTCAGTTCCGTCTCAGCCGCTCGGACGGAGGCAGAAAGTTTCCGTGGGATTCACTAATGCAATAACCAAAGCGGTACACCTGCGGTTTTCAGCTGTAAATGGGAGAGTAGTGACGTTCAGTGAGAGCTTTTAATCCAATGTTCTCAGAGGATGAAGGATGTAAAGAAAAGATTATAGAAAATGTCCTTACAGGCGACATAATGTCTCATATCTCTTATTTCTTGTACGTGAAATAGTAAGAAGGTGTCAGGAGTTGACATCTTCAACTTGATTTTAGCAATATTCCCAAACCAAAGACAGTAATTAAAGATGGAGGACAGCTCCAAAAAATGAAGCCAAATCATCTTGATCGCCCCCCCTGGTGGTCTGCTGGGTCATAATCCCTGCTGCCTCCATGCTAGCAGATGGGACATAGTTCAAAGTGCACTTGTTGGTAGTTCTTATCACGCTGATGTATGTTTCTAATAAGTTTGGTTTTAGTTAGTTTAATTACTTATCCAGATTAAATGATGACATTTCTAACACAACAGACGCAAAAATTGAAAGACAAAAAGAAATCAAATATCTCCAGGTGGAAAAGAGGAGTCGTACACGTGGAAGATGTCAGGAGAGTTTGTGGTGATAAGTGCCAATGCCTCTTGTCTTGTTTTACAAGTGTAAGTCACTCTACTGTTGGAGAGCAGCTCCTGAGCACAGGTGAGCTGAGGAAATACACTTTTTTTTAGATGCGATTAATCTTTTTCACTTCACCACCCTGAGATAATTCATCTCAAGTGAAAAATGTTTCATTTAAATATCACTGCGTCCGTCCGTTCTGTGGAAACAATCCGCCATGTGGGTGAATGTCGTTCTGCCTCGCGGTGGGCCGAGCAGCGAGCTCGAGCTCTTGACCCTGCATAGAAAACCGGACAAGCACGACTCGGCTCTCTGAGGACTTCATCACGGCTGCTCTTTCATTCTCTTTCTCCCTGGCGTTAATCTCCCTCGCTGACATCCCTGGATCTCCCACACTCAGAGTGGCACTGAGCGGCTGCCAAAGCCTCTGCCGCAGTAATATAGTGCCGTCCTCAAGGCCTGTCATGCAGCGGCTGAGTTAGTGCCCAGTTTGCAGAAGCAAGACCTTCAGAGAAGTCATCACAGGCTCCAGATGAATTTCTTAAACATGCTTTTTGTTTATCTTCTTATTTCCTGCATGGCTGCCTGTATTTCCCATAATGCCACGCATCATTTTCTTTTTTCCCCCAAGGATTGTTATTGCCTCCGTTACGTCCTTGTTTTTACCTTGTTTGTTTTTTGATTTAAATCTTTCTATTTCTTTCTTTCCTTGTATAATCTTCTCCTGGAAGACGTGTTTACCTTTAATCGATCTGCAATGTTAAGTGAAGTACAAACACATTAATAATGAGCTGTTATACAGACGGCCCTTGTTTTCTTGAGGGTGCAAAAAGACAAGCGGGGTGTAAATGCTGTTTGGATTAAAAGGAAATTGTGATTGCAACTCAGTTCACTCGAGCAAAACCTGTTTTCTAACAAAGGGGAAATGAAGGGAAAATAATTTGTGGACTCAGAGTTATATTTTCACCTTTTAATCAGAGCTGGGTGACGTGTATTTAGCTTTTAAGGGTTTTATCCTCCGCCAAGGAGCTTGTGTTTTCGTCTGTGTTTGTATGTTTGTTGTTAGGATAAATCAAATGATATAAATATAGATGTTTTTATCCACCTTCTCCTAAAATTGGGAGAGTAAGCCATGGACGTTAACAGAAGAAATCGGCTCTGTATAGAGGACGCAGTAGCACGACAGTATAAGTGAGCACATGACAGATAGCGCTGCACCTATCAAGTCAGGCATCACTAATGTTATTATGAGAAGTGTAAAACAAATTTGGGTTATTATGAAGTTGTGGCAGGACAAATTAGATTATGTCGGGCCGCCACAGATAGTTAATGAGATATTGTGCCTGTGCCCTTATCTTTGCCAAATGAACACTTAAGTGGTAATGAGCCTGTTTTATAAAAGCCCTGGATCATGAAAGTGTTGTTAAATATCCTTTTGTCTCGTCTCTTGTTTTAACAGGTGTCCTGCACTGAAGCGTTTCAGCATCGCGGATCATGAAATCCCAACATGAAATCCCAAATCCATCAGCGCCACTAAAAACAGGATTTTTCTGCTCTGCTTTTTCTGGACTGAATATGACAAACCGTGCCAGTGGTTCTTTCTGGTCCAGGACCATGTGACCAGTTGGCAAAGAACCACATCATCTGCGGATGAACTGGAGGAGCAGTCACAGTGTTTACCTCCTGCTTCAGGAGGAGCAGAACGAGGCAGAGACACTGTCGAGGAGACATGAGTGTTATGCATCTAAGAAACCTTTAACAACTCAAACACACCCGACAGATTACAATGGTTCCTGCTGAGAACATGAGTGTTTTCTCTGCTGCAGATTTCTGTCCCAACTGCAGCTCCACCACCCAGCCGGAGGTGGATGTGACCAAGGTGGTGGTTTTGGGCATGGTGCTGGTGGTGTTTGCAGTGTTCGGGGTGCTCGGCAACATCCTGGTCATCCTGTCGGTGTTGTTCCACCACCACTGGCGCTCGGTGACCCACTACTTCATCGCCAACCTGGCTGCGGCCGACCTGCTGCTCAGCTCCGCCGTCCTGCCCTTCTCCGCCACCTCGGAGGCCCTCGGCAGATGGGTGTTCGGACGCTCCTTCTGCGGCGTCTGGGCCGCCCTGGACGTGCTCTGCTGCACTGCCTCCATCCTCAGCCTGTGTGTGATCTCCATCGACCGTTACCTAGCTGTCAGCTACCGTCTCCGCTACCCTGCTCTAGCTACAGGGCGGCGAGGACTGACGGCGGTGGCGGCCCTCTGGGGACTCTCTGCAGCCATATCCGTGGGCCCCCTGTTCGGCTGGAAGGAGCCCGACCCAGAGGATGAGACGGTGTGCCGGATCACAGAGGAGCCCGGCTACGCCTTGTTCTCAGCATTAGGGTCCTTCTACATCCCTCTGGCCATCATCCTGGCCATGTACTGCCGGGTGTATACAGTGGTGAAGAGGGAGACAAGCACCATCAGGAAGGGCAGTAAAGGAGAAGGGGTCGAGACGGAGGGGGTGGTGCTGAGGATCCACAGAGGGAACGCCGTGCAGACGGAGAAGCAGGAGGAGGACGAGGAGATCAAGAGGCATAAACGCTGCACCCTCTCCGTGCCGAGGCTGCTGAAGTTCACTCGAGAGGAGAAGGCGGCCAAGACTCTTGGCATCGTCGTCGGGTGCTTCATTCTGTGCTGGCTCCCTTTCTTCCTGGTTCTACCCATCGGTAAAGTACCAGTCTCACCTGACACAGCCCCTTCTTGTAAATCTCATGTTTTCTGTTTTACACTCAAGCGTCCGAGCCAAGTGTCAAAGACGATTCCCTGGCAATCTTTCAAAAAAAACCTGAAAGTTGTCCAACCATTGTTGTGCTGAATAGAGCCCAAGGGATATGGATTCCTGGTGGCCGATGCCGATGCGATTATAGGGAATTTGTAAATATCAGACAGTGACATATTGGTTGATTAAAAAACTGCCATTGAAGATGTAATCAAACCTTCATGACCAGGGGTGAGGGGCCTTCATCCCCTTTCAAACCAAAAGGTTCCTCCCATCCCCGAAGAGAGAGAAAGTGCTGAGCCTGCAGATTGAGATGCAGCCAAGGATCCTGTAGTTATTGCTGCTGACTCAATCCTGGGATCCACAGTTTATTCTTAAAACTTGAATCCGCCTGCTCCTGCGAGGTTTGCGTTGGCGGGACGCAAAGCAAGACAGGTGGAGGTCGGAGCACACACATTTACAAATGTAACGGAGGGTCAACCTTACAAATGAACTGGAATCTGGAAAATATATATTTTATTTTCATTAAAATTTAAAGATGATTCCACATCTTTTCTAAGATAAAGGTTTTATTATTTGTTGCATATCGGCAAATATAATTAGATCCCGATCCTTCAGTGAATGAATCACATCACACGATTTATACCGGCTGCAATTCAAAAATAAAACTGTCTTCAGCACAGTAAAAAGACTTTAAATCTATATAACTGCTACTTTCCATCATCTTATATTTTAATACACAAGAAATGAAAGAAAATATCAGATTTTTTGTGTATGACAATATAAAATAATAGAAGATATGTGAAGAACATCCAGTTGCTGCAGTGCTGAAGATGTGTACTTATACCACAACATGGTGGGTGTACAGTAAATCTCTGCTCTTCGGGCCGTGTGTGTAAACATGCAACTCACTGCGAAGGATTTATTTTTAACGATAAAACGTGAGAAACACAAACTGGGGCCTTGAAATGAATCATCTGATTCTGACGTAATGAAACAGGGATTTAAATGATTAAAGAATTCATTAATGTCGTAGTTAGAGCTTTAATCATTACCTTAATCCATCTTCTAGAGAGGCCCACTCCACTCTGGGGAAAAAACATGAAATGTTAATAAGTTTTAATGAGTAATTTTTATCAAAAGCAAAACTGAATAGAGATGAACTGATTAACGTTGCTTCTGCTGCTGAGTGTAAAAATGTCTCTGTAGTTAAAACATCAGGGGAAAAGGTTCACGACTGCGATGTCACACGGTGTCAACTTCATCTTTTAATAAATAATACGTCCGTTTTGTCAGCGTCTGTCAAAGGAGACAATAAGAGCGCTGTTATCGAAGATGTAAGCGAGGACAGAATAGCAGCCATTGTGAAGCTCGATCTCAAATCTTAATTGCTTCTGAATCTACTCTCACGGCTGGAGAGAGATAAGTGATTGTCGGAGGAGGCCAGTGTGTAATTAAGGGTAATCGTCAATCAGCGGTTGGCTCCCAGGTCACAGATGGTGAGATCCTCGCTGGAACGTGGGCTCGGTTACAAATTGTAATCTCACCGACAGACAAAACTGTTGCTCTGAAACAAGAGGGAGGAAAGTTGTGGATTAAACACATCTGAACAAACAATGTGTTACATTTATCTTATCTTTTTTTTTGTGTGTTTACATCCAGAAGCAGCCTTATCAAAAGCCCCCAATGTGTAATCCAGCTGTAAAAAGTGCTGCAGCTGGTTTACACTGTAGATACAACAATTGTATTACACCGGAGTATTACCAGGGGCCCCAGGAAAAAGGGGCCATTGAACAAAACCATCAAACCCAAGCCAAACATTCCCCCCGATTCTTTTAGCCTCAAAATTATAAACCAAGTGCAGACTGTGCATAGTAAATAAAAGTAAAGTAGTAAAGTTTACCACCGTTGCAGACACATCATACACACACACACACACACACACACACTCGATAGGGGGCCATGGTATCACTGCCAGAAGGAGCCGTTCTCCGGGGGCCCCTCTCATATCAAAGCCCCATGCAATTACCTACTTTGCCCACCTTGTTTGCGACACCCCTGGTGGTACACAAGCTCGTTTGTGTAGCGATGCTTGATGATACGTTTCCCTCTGAGCACAACGCCGGGCAGGACCTTCCCCCGCTGTGCCTCGACTTCGCCTCCCACTCCTCTCCGAAGGAACACGGAGAAATTCAATTACAAGCAAGCAAATAAAACAGCACACAGGAGCTGAATGGGCTTCCACTGTGTGATGAAATTGAATGAGCCAAAGCATTGCTCCCTCCCATGAATGCTGTTACAGATAACAAGCGTGAGGCTTAATGGGCTGTAATGCTCGGAGGCATCCTCAGTCACCCCGTGGCCTCCAGAGACATCGGAGTGTAGTTATGCATTTCAATTGAGACAGACCTTCATGGCTCACAGCACCGGCGCTCAGTCAGGCTCCCAGACAATAAGTGTGTCTGAGATTCCCTGACTGAGGTTTAGAAAGACCACTGCATATTTGATCTTTTTTTTAAATATTTTCTCTGCTTCAGATGGAAAGCTTGATTTGTGCTGCATCACTGAGTAACTGCTCACCTTTTAACTGCAGCTACAACCATGCAGGCTTCACCCGGCAGTGTCCTTATACCCAGCTCATAAAGTGAGGTGACTGCAGCTCATCAGAGAAACACACAGTGGACGAAGCTGCTGTGAAGCACATGAAAATCAGACATGTGACTGGAATTTAACATCTTTTGTTCCCCTTGACCGATGAGGCAGATGGTTTTTATCTCGTTCTATGTGCTTGCAGGTTTGCATAATATCAAACTATAAAAATGCTAAATATCTTCAAACGTGCTGCACATATTGTTATGGTTTTGTTGAGAATGCATTCAGGTCATGTCCCTCTCTAAAAGGATAATTCTGTAACTCTGGTTTCTTAGTTTGGAAGCTTTTGACAGCAAATCCTGAAATCCTGAAATCCTGAACCATGAGATTTATTTTGTAACTACATTCTGTTGTTGGAAATTGTGGAATTCAAATATAGGGCCATATGGTTTATTTATTTATTTTTATTTTTAATTATTGCTTTCGTCCTGCACATTTTATCTAATATTCGTCAAACTTGGCACTGAATCTGTTTGGATAAGTCCCCCAGGAACCATATTCTTTTGATGGTGCACATTTAGTTTCCTGACTGTAACCACATAGAAGATACAGGTTTGAATACAATCCTGCAAAATATGATAGCATTCCTACAATAAGTCGCACAACAACAACATTATTTATTTAGAATATCGAATGCATTTCATCCTCATAAAACATTTTCAAAGAACGTTTTATAAATTATAGATGTATTAGAGTTATTGGATACCCATGATTCAAAGATGGGGACCACTCGCCCGAATAAAAAATAGCTTGCATGAGTCATTTGTTGTGCATTGTGCAGCCCAGTGCATATGGATTCCCCCAGTGGCCCCGGCTCGGCCTATATATGGTACATTATTATGACATTAGGAATAAAAAACTAACTTCTAGGCTCTTTTCTAGAAATATTAAACCTCTATGAACTAATAATAGAGAAAGTATTAACCATCCTTGCCCACATAAAAGTATGTAGGCAGAGGTGATCATCTACCTTCTGCCATGTTGTAGGATTAATCTGTAGATTTTTCTTTTAACTCAACAAGATCTGGGCTTTTAAACATTTTTATATATTTATCTGATTTATTAGAATACTGTACATTCAGAAGCTTGTTCAGCTTTGGCAGATGTGCTGGCTCTTAAGTGCTTTCTGCCTCTTGCTGGAACATGAAGTTATAGTGTTGTACGAGCATTATAATTCATATTTTTGGATTCACGTGTGTTCATGTGTGTGTCCTCCAGGCTCCATCTTCCCGTCCTGTAAACCCTCTGAAACCATCTTTAAAATAACCTTCTGGCTGGGTTACCTCAACAGCTGCATTAACCCCATTATCTACCCGTGCTTCAGCCAGGAGTTCAAGAAGGCCTTCCTCAACGTGCTCCGTGGCCGCTGCCTGAGAACCGCCTCGCCACCGGGACACATCACCACCCACTCTTCAAGTTCGGGCCCAGTGTCCAACACCTCCGACCCCTCGGCCCAAAGCAGCAGCTCTGCTCCCTCGTGGTGTTGCTGCACATCCCTGTCAACCTCCTCGCCATCTGCCGGCGGTTCAGCCCCGGCTCGGAGCACACAAATCCAGAGTAGGAGTCTGCTGAGGGCGTGGTGCTTCTCGGCGAGTCGAACTCCGGTACCGCAGAACAGATCAGCTCAGAAGGTCTTACATCTTTCGCTCGACGTTAAAGGAGAAGCTGTTTGAATGTCATGTCGAGGCAACGTCAACATAGGCCAACCCTGTACTTTGTTTTTGCCTTGGGGAAACACTCGGGTACAATTTTTGCTGTGTATCCCTCAGAGGCACCAGAGTGCAGGGCCAGAGGAAAGCGTCTTTCCTACAGAACGAAGCAGGAGGCAGCTCTGTTGCCTTCGGGCTCTGTGCAACGTTTAAACCCCCGGAGTGACGCAGACAACATGATTCACGGAAAGTGACTGAATAATGTTTTGGGGGGGCACTTAATGTCACAGTGTTTAGGAGGAACTGCTCCAGTAGAGGACTGTGAAGTATGAGCGCTCTCGAGAGACTTTTGGGGTAATTTCTTCTCCTTTGCAAGGTCAGTGGGGACAAGCATCTGTGTTTGGCTACGCACAAAAGAGATAAATGCATCTTTTTGAAATGACATTGTAAAAGAACCCCAGAGAGATGATGTCTTTTAACATTAGTCCATTTCTGCAGCATGTGCAAAATCCTTTTAGGTCGAGGTACCAAGTGTCAGAGAAATTACTTTACAACATCCAACATCCATCTTTGTGGCCCTGTGACAGGTTGAATGCTCATATTTTGGTTTTGTCTTGGCTGTATCAACGATGTGCTGAATCTGTGTTGTTAACATGAAAAGGTGTCAGATGCTTTTTTGTTAAAGGTTGACCACGCCCACAGTTCCATTTACGCTAAAATGATGGCACGCGTCAACCTGGCAGATTCCATTTTGTTCTATTCCAGTGGGTGTTTGTCAATCACCATTTCTGTTGGTAAATGCTCATCAAAACCAAGCATAGTTGCAATTTCTCTCCCAGAGTTTGCCCCCATTTGTGTTTCCTTGTTATCCGTGAGAGATGCGTTATGCAAGTGTGGGAACCTCGCAAACCCTCTGTTTAAAACAAACATCCATGTTCTTCGTCGTCTTTTTCTTCTCTTCTTCGCAACCGAACCAAGAGCGCACCACCAACTGGACTGGAAAGTGTTGAACAACTAAATAAATGTTACCTTTAGCATGCGTACAGTGAGTGCGGTTACAAATATTGGGCTGCACGCGGATGTCCACATAGGGGCTCATGGATACCCTGGTGGACATGGGTGGATTACGTCATGAGGACCAAAGCGGACCCCAGCAGCACCTGGTGGACACGGAAAAGATCAATTCCCCTTTTGTCTCAGTGATGGACTTTTTGTGACGACTGGTTTCCTGCCAGATCTGCATCTCTGGTTGTTTGAAACTGATGCATGAACAGTTCAATCAGCAAATATCGATAATGTTGTCTTCGTTCTTCTGTAACTTGCGTCTGTTTGCTTTGTCTTTAAAGCTGCAATTGTCCTCGCTGGGCCACTAGCGGCATAACTCTGCCATTGCTGTTAATGAAACTATTAAGTATGATTTAGATGTTTAAAAAGCATCTTCAGTGTTATGATTAAACTATAAAAAACGGATCGTATAAAAAGGCAGAGCCTATGTCACACATGCAGATATCAACCATGAAAAACTGATAAAAAATCCTTGGTAAGAAAGTGAAAAATAAAAAAGGTACACCTACTTGAACAAGAGACTACTTCTGAATGAAGGCTGGTTATTCATATATAAATATAATAAATCTATTGAGGCCATATGAAAATAGGTGAAAGTATAAAAAAGGTGCACAGCTGATGCACTCTTCAATCACTATTATAGATTGAATATTATTTTTAGCCTTTTACTTTGCTACGTTTGCGTTTATGCCATTTATACTTTTGTTACAACTAGTTTATCTATTTTGCATTTTGACTGAAATTACTTTGATGAATGGAAAGATGGATGGACTCTTCTCACTGCATATAGGCTGTTGAGACTTATTGTTTCTGACTATAAAATAAGTTATTTTTATGTTGTAAATAAATATGACAGTCAGACAATGCTTTATTTTAAAAAGCCATCAACAGGGGGCGCTTTTGCACTCAAACACACCTCCCCCCCATCATGCACTTCCATCATCCAAGTGCACAGATGTTAATGAAATGTTGAATAATGGAGTTTTTAATCCTTTTAGTATCCAACGCTTGACATGAATTTTCAATTTGCAGCCTCAAACGATCACCTGGACGTGACTGAGCTTGTTTTTTGGTATTCAGCTCGCTGTGTCCCAGTATGACCTCCTCCTCCTCCGTGATGTACAGGGGGCGGCCCGTTGAATATAAAAGAGACATTAGAGACATTAGAGAAGGACTGCTAATAACGAGGAAACTAAACTGCTGCAATCGAAGCTGTAAAAATATATTATGGCAACCTTTAAAAAGGGTGAGCGATTATCGTAGCATACGCCAACTGAGAATTTGCATTTTGGCGATGAGGACAAGTTGACCCTCATCAATATTGAGCCGGGAGAGTCAGTGAATTCACATCTTTCTGATCAGCCACAATAAAAAAAAACTAAAGGATTTTATTGTATTTGATTATATCATGGATTTCTATGTGTCTTCATTGAAATGATGCATCCATTAGAAAAACAAAGCTCGCCACATTACATAAAATCCCCCCATTGTTCATCCAGTGTCAAGACAATGTAAGTGCTTCATTAAAAAACACGTCATGAACACTGATTCTGCCGTCTTATCTTTCCCAAAAGGTTGTCACAAGTTTTCTTCTTAGCTGTTAATCCTTTGCCCCCCGTCACCAAGAGAGTTGTTTTTCTTTGCCGGTCTTGGATGAAAGACTTTTTTTTGTTGTTGTTACCCTGCAGACAAGACAACAGTGATGAATACCTGAGAATTCTTATCTGTGAAACACAGGATGTTTCCAGACTTTCCAGAGGACAAGTGATTTGGCAGTTTTTACAGTCAGGCAGGTTCGCGAAATAACGAGACGAGCTTCAATCAGCCTGCGTTGCTGTTTTGGGATTTGTGCTGTAACAGTGGCATTGTGTACAGTAAGCGTGCCGGAGGGGGATTCAAACTCCTGTAAGCTCCCACGGTTTACATTCATTTAGCCGCTAAATTGTCTCCGATAACTTATAAACATGCAGCTCACATTTTTGGAGATTTCCCAGCCAAGGACTCAACGTCACGCTGCATTAGGCAACGGCAGAAGGAGACATGCTGACATTTCATTATTGAGGCATGACTGAATGCAAAAGTACATATGAATACTATGACATTTCATGCCTGAGCTTCAATCCAAATTTCATAACTCGCTTTAAATCTGGATAATGTCTGTTTCCGACAGAAAGAGAACATTTATTTTCATCTCCAGTGACAGTTTCTTCCATTTTTCAAACGTCGAAACCAACATGAACAATCGATTTTCATGTGGAAATTGAGCTGTTCAAGCTGCAGCTGCCGCCTCCAATCGGCTTTTAAAGAGAAAAGAAGAAGAATAATCTTTAAAACTAATAAATCATAACACAATATGAGCAGCGGAGGGACACTGGAGGCAGAATCGTCAGAGCACTGATCGTTTTGTGTGTGTGTGTGTGTGTGTGTGTGTGTGTGTGTGTGTGTGTGTGTGTGTGTGTGTGTGGGCAAGGTATTGCTCATGTCCTGGGGACCTAGAACTGTTTACATAGTCACATTACCGGGACCAAAAGCAAGTCACTAGATTACAAGGTTTTGAGGTTGTAAGAGAGGTTTGAGGTTGTTGCTTGAGTTGGGTTGCAGCTAGAGGTTAAGGTTAGGTTAAGGTTAGGTTAAGGTTAGGATTAGGGTTAGGCCAGTAGTAACTACGGTCAAAGTTAGAGTAAGTCTCCAGGAAATCAATTGCTGTGCCTCAATTCAGCGGTCGCATCCTCCAATGGCCACATACCAATGTCAGCCTTTGGGATATGTCGGGCCGGGAAGGATCGACCCGCTGGAGCCTCTGTTGCTCGGGGGGGTGGAGGGACACATTTGGAGGAGCCTTCGATTTGGGACAGTCTAGTCGCGCAACTGTGACGTCATCTGTCTACGAATGCAGCCGACAAAGGATGCGGCCCCCAAACAGAGACACGTCAGCTCAGGTAAGTCAGTGTAATGTCCTCTGAAGTCAAGAAGATGCTCCTGCACGTCCAGGCCCAAATGAATTTCCTATCAGTGTGTGCACACCGGTGTTTGTTTGGGTGCAGTGCGTGGTTAACGTGTGTGTGAACAGCAGTCAGGTCGTGTCATTTTCAAACAGCAGCACAGGATCCACACAGTGTTGCAGCAGCTGTCACATTAACACAGACACTGTTGTGATAAATGGATCCAGGCTGTGGTTCCCTGGAAAAGACAAGCTCGTGCTGTTCAACCTGATCAGTGGACTTAGCAAAGTGAGGTTCATTACACACGGCAATTAACGACTAATAACGATGTCCGACACCCGAGTAAAGCAGGTGACATGAGTCGCAACAGGAAGTGAAGGAGGCCTGATTATTTTTGCGATGGGGAGAATATGGCGTCGGTTCCTCGCAGTTCTTCCAAATACCGTGACATCATAACGCAGGTGTCTGAATATCGAGTCCGAGCAAATGTGTTAAAATGAGTAAATGCAACTCCTGGCATCGGTGTACTCCTGCCAGTTTCCTCCTTCCTCTGTGTTGTTCTGTCTTGGACGTTAAGATGATTAGTTGTAAAGCAAGAGGTGACAAATTCTGTCTCCCGGAGGAAATTAAATTGGACGATGTTGTTATGCCGGCCCCACTGCTTTGGAAGTTTTTGGGTTATGGCCAAATGTTTCTCGAAAGTTTCTGTCCAATGGCGTATATTTTAATTTACCAAGTTGTGAAGCGGCTCCTCAGAACATTGAAGTATGATGGGAAAACTTTTTGTGAGATAATTTATGCACTGTCCTTCCTTCAATCAGCCTTGGGACATTTTCATTGCCGGGTAGTAAAATGAATGATATTTAAATCAGCATTATCCAGTATTTAAAATCAAATGACTGGATGTGAAGTCGGGGGAGTAAGTGGAGCATTTATCAGCCAAAGTGGATTTGGTGGAAACAAAAACAGAGTTAAGAAAAGAGCATGTTGCACTTAAACGTATCAAACTTTCTCCCAATGACTGAAAATGTTGCTTCATGTCTGAGTTGTTTGATAAAATGTGAGTATTCATGATAAAAAGCCATCAAAGCAGGATGATGAATTTTTGGCAAATAGTTGAACATCAAATATGAGCAAACGCAACAGTTTCTCTGTTATTCAACTGGAGTTTATGTATATTATAGTTCGTACTAAATTAACTCCACATGAAGCTATCGAACTGTTTGCTATTAGTCTGTTAGCTTGATTTGGAGCTCATCAATTAGCCAAAACTCGCATGGCGATCTTCTAAAAGTACATTAGATGTGAATTGTTGATGCAATAATGGAAAGACAACCTTAAAGTGTTCTTAAATGCACCAACAAGCTAAATTAGCTTAACATTAGCCACAATGTGTCAGAGTTGAGGGGCTTAAACAACATTAACAGAAAACTAAACTTTTTGTGTTTCTGCAATTGTTTTCATTATATATGAGACAAAGACGAGTCCGGCAGTATTGACTTATTCTAGACAAAGCTGTGTCCACTTTAATAAACATTTTTCTTAAAAGCCTCAGAGCTGTTGAGATTGTGCTTCACCTCAAAATCCATTTATTTCACTGTTGTGTTTTTGCAGAGTAGTAATTTACCACCACCCGAAGTCTTTTCAGTCTCTGCATATGAAGTTATTAAGGCTGACTGTGACGTGTGCACGGACCAGTGATGTGGATGCAGCCTGAAAATTAATTAGCAAAGACTCCACACGTGAAAACAAGCCAATGCCATATGAGATGCATATCGCTGAACATTTGTTTAAAGAGCAGTCAGCTGCCGTCTGGAAGGTTGATTCATGTCTCCTGGGTCGTTCAGGTCGGTCTCGACTTCATCGGAACACCTCTCACATTCCTGCTGTTCACAGCCCGGAGCCCGAGGCCATAAAATATTTTTAGTTTGCAGCTGTCAACTTTTAAACAACATTATTTCACAGCAAGTGAGCAGAGTGATGGACCCAAAGGTCGGGAGATTTGTTCAGGAGAAAAGAAATCGTGGGGCCCATTGTAAAAAGCTTGTGGGGCTAAAAATGATGCAGGTTGACTTCAGGCAGCAGATAAACACAAGCACAGCAGGTCTGGACTCGTTTCTCAGAGGCCGGGCTGGAATTTAAAAAGGTCAGAACATTTGTCCAAAAGTCAGAACACTTGTCAGGTCACTGGTCCCGTTTCCTCTCATTCTGCACCGACCATTTAGGACGACGGCTGAAGTGTTCTTTATATATAAACCCAGAGCTGCCAGTGCAGTAGCAGGTTTGTGATATAATTCATATCAGCCGTGGAAACGTGTGAAAAAGAATTAGCACCACTCGGAAAAAATCTGAGGAAAAACGATGTTGACAATCTGCAAAACATGAGGTTAAACATGCCGGTTGAATTAGGTGTTTGGGTGTTTCAAAGCTTTGTTTCTATTTGGATTCATCCAATGATGTGAAATTAGAAAATCGAATTGAGTCAATACTGTAAAAAGCTGTTTGTTAGATGTGTCTTCAGAAAGTAGTCAGACCCCTTTTACCTTCTGCACATTCTGTTGTGTTGTATGAGTTAAACTACATTTCCTTTTTTTGCAATCTACCCGTCCTGATGAAAAACACATATCACAGATGTTTACTTTATCCGGTCGATTTAATTTGCCGCACTGGCATTTACCTTTCCACATAAATTCTTTATATGTGAAATGTACAAAGCAGATACATGTGTGTGGGGGAGACACAGGGGACATAAACCTGTTGTCAATCAGTCGCTGGGTTTTCCTCTGGGTGCTCCAGTTTTTCTCCTGCACTCCCAGACGAGACGTGCAGCTCGGATGAAACGGAGACATTCATTTCCATATTTGTGAATGTCAGTGTAAATGATTGACAGCGTGCGTCATCTCTGCGATACACCTGCAGAGTGCGGAGAATGTGCTGCGTCTAGATTCCAACACATGTGGGAATAGAAATAAACCATTAAAAGGAAGCTGTCCATGTGATCGTCAGGTGACAGGAGCAGTGAGCGTTGGTTTGATCTGCAACTTGACAACCCTCAGAGCTCCTGACTTGACACGGAACAGCCACTAGAGGGTGTCTGCACAACACAAAGACTTTCAGTGGAGCCTAATTATGAAAATGTATCCACACACAAATATCAGCATAATATAAGAGAAGTAAAGATGAATGCTCTCCTTGTGAAAACAACTTTCTTTAAAAAGAATACAAACAGAGATTAGACCTGAAGAGACAAATCTACCCTGAATGAGGAAAAAACTCAAATTATGCTTTTCATTCAAATCTCAAAAGGCTCCTTCATCCTGTGTGTGTTTATTTGTGTTGTCAACTTTTCTCTCATTTTTTTCCAGGAGCCTCTGAGGAAGACACATGAAAGGGCCTCTGAAGTCAGAGAATGCTTTAAAGTTGAAAACAGTTTAAATTCATTTCACTTCAGAAAAGAGAAACAGTGGGTTTTTCACTTCAATGCTCTCGGGGACAGATTAATACTTAATTTCGTAGCAATCAAAGGTAAATATTACTGTACTTGATTAATGTGTTTATATAAGAGCAAAAAAGTGGAAATATTCCCTTTAATCACCATTTTAAACATGTCTGGATGATGGATTGTCTTTTGTACCTCTGCCATTTGTAAAATCACACAAAAACAACTGACCAGATGACCACGGAACTTGGCGGAAGGATGCGACACAGGAAGCCAAAAAATGTGGGTGTGGATCTGGATCAGGGGGAAGATCCATTGTGTATTTTGGACATTTTCCCCATTTTCCAAGTTGCAATTCGTGGATCTTAATGAAACAAATCAGGCATATTTAGAGAAGTGATATCTATAAGTGTGTATAACTGCTGGGCCTTGACGGAGGTGTGTGCTTTACATGCTTGAGAAGTAATAACCACTCGTCTGCATGTTGATGGATAGTGTGGGTCCCAAGGTCGTATCTCAAACAATCATTCAGGTAGTGGTGGAGCATCATAACCAAGAACTGAACTGAACACACACATACACACACATATATAAACACAAACTGTGTGTGTGCACACGCTCAAGATATAGATATAGAGCTGTAGATATGGAATATTAGAGATATTAATCATCTTGGTTTATTGTGAAGGGCAGTCGATAAGGGCCACACTTGAAATCTGGGGGGGGGGAGACGTGATATTGTATAGAAATTGTGATGATGATATATCTGCAGGTAGATATTCAGTGTTTCACTCACATGAAACAAGACAGTGACACAGGAAGTGAGGAGTGGTGCATGAAGAAGAGGGCACTACTGCCACCTAGTGTCAGAAACTTTAATACAACCCGCATGGAAGTGATGAATGCAGTTGCAAAAGTTAGATGTCGAAACTAAAGTATGATACATTCTTCATTTTCATGTCCGAGCTGCAGGAGGGGAAGAGACTATCCCAGCCAAGCAGGGGTCCGGCTACAACCTGGACATTTTGACACATGGTTCACAGACAGAAAGGCAAACACATTAACACCTGTGTGCAACTTAACCTTTCACGAAACCTGCATAGTTTCGACCATGCAGGGCACAAACATGCAAACTGCACACAGAGAGCTCTCAGTTGGTCCGTTTGTAAGGATCCTGATCGTTCATGGTCCAACAACTGGAAAGGTGCACTCAAAAATATTTAGCCTAATATTTGCATATTTTAATTGCATTTAAAATTTTGATTACACAGATTTGACACAAACAGACTAATAAACTTAATGTGCTGCAGGTTTATCTGTCAAAAACGAATTAAGCAAGAATGAAATAGAACTAAAAACCCCGAAGCCACTGTTGGATGATGTCGATAGACATGACGGATATATTTTGTTGAAAGTATATTCAGCCCTTTTATTAACCCTGCTTGAGATCATAGAATTAAATATACATCATGATCACTTCTGCCAAGGAGGTTGTTCTCACTGCTGTCAGTTTGTTTATTAGCTAGATTTCACAAAAACTACAGAAACTACAGATCCGATCAGGGCTACCACAAAAGGAGTTATGGATCTGGACAGAACTTTCACATTGTGAGACAGGATATTTTTTTAAACATTCTCTAGATTTCTCAGACGAATTCATGGATCTTGATGAAAAACACAGTCATGTTTAGAGGAGAGATATTTATGAGTGTGTGTAATCTGGTGCAGATCCAAATAAGGATTAAGAATTTAAATCTGGTTTTATAAGAGGACCGTTGAACCTTGGCAGAGATCTGCACCCACTCCTGTGTTTAAAATGCTTAATAACCAGGATTACATTGGTTCTATTAACCAAAACTCACTTTTGATGTGGTGAGTAAACATTTTTGTTACAAGCTTATTAAGCCCGTAAGGCAAATGTGAACACTGTTTGAGAGTCTATAAACCGGCTATCTGCTTCAGAGGTATCACATCGTGATTGTTTCTGTGGCCTTCACAGAACATTCACCAACACAAGTGAGCAGATAAAAGCCTTTTCAGTTACGTGTTAATAGAAATTCAATACACAACACTAACAAGGACAGTGTAGTGAAAAAGACTCTTTTGTGTGGTATTTGTCCTTCAACACCTCTAAACTACACTGCATCACATCCAGAAAGTAGGTGGACAAACCTGGAACCGATGCAGTGCCGTCTTTTTCAAACATCTTGTCTCTAACGCTCACGTTAAAACACTGAAGTCAGAAACAAACGAAACAGAGATTTGATTATTTTTTTTGTTCTCGCTTTTAATTCTTTGAAATCCTTGTTTTGTTCTTTTGTTTCTTTTTTTTGTTTGTTTTTTTTTTTTTTACATCACCATCCATGGGATTTGACACTTTTTCCACATCGAGCAAGCATCCCAGGAAATCCCACAGCCACCAAGACGAAATACCATCACACAGTTTCACTTTCACAAAGGGGGCACAGGCTTCTTACAGAGGGTGGGGGGCAAGAAGGGGAATCAAGAGACGACCTCGGAACGGGACGGACGCTCCTCTCAGTCACGTAGTGTACATACATATCAGTCATATATCATTAGCATAATATGGCGTAGAAAATGCATCCAAGCCGACAGAGCGTTATAGGAATATAAGTGTGTGGTTTAGTGTTGGATGTGTGCAAACTGAGGAGGCATGGGACACGGTGAGGAGGATGAAGTGACAGCGGGTTTCTAACATCCAGGTCGATTCTTCAGACATGGGTGCACAGCATTCAGGGTGTGTGTGTCTGTGTGTGTCTGTGTGTGTCTGTGTGTGCTTTCAACTCTAATAGATTCTTTTCAAGCAGATTCCTCAACTCAGCACAGGATTATGTAGAAACGGTGCAGCACTGTCAAAGACTTATTATAAAAGTGTGTGTGTGTGTGTGTGTGTGTGTGTGCTCCAAGCTTGTACTACTGGCACCAGGTCAGAGCGGGGTTGCTCATGGCAACCTCCGATCCGACGAGGGGTTGCCATGACAAACAAAAAGCAGATCCCCGAGAGTGTGGAGGGGTCTGTCACCACGGCAACAGCCAGAAACAACGACAGAGCCAGGGGAGGAAAGGAAGGGAGCGATAGAGAGAGAGAGAGAGAGAGAGAACAGGGAGAATGAATAGAAGAGAAAGACGGATAAAGACAAAGTGAAAGGAGGGACGTGGAAAATTTATAAATACAAGAAGGGTGCATTTAGTCTCAGCTGAGCAATGTTTGCAGACAAATCAGTGTTTGAGGTCGTCCACGCTCCCGTCTGCAGTACCAGAGTAGTAGTAGTACTACAACCTCTTCAAAGAGGAAACTGTAAACCACAGTGGAAGGAAGTGGGACAAAAATCCCTCCATCCTGACCCATGTTGTGTGATGTTTAAGTTGCCGTGGAGATGGAGTTTCCATTTCCTATCTGGTCTCATCTTTGAATTCTTCAGAGACGTGCATTTGCTAAACTCCCGCCTGCTTTAGATTCTTCACATGCCTCCACCATTTGTAATGCTGAAGGACTTTCCCTTCTATAGGCGTCCGTTTAGATGGGGTTGAAAGCACAAACACAGAGGTGGTGTAAGTGTGTGTAAATGTGTGAGTGTGTGAGTGTGAATCAGGGGCCAGTTGCATAAAGACAGACTTGAATCTTACTTTAAGTCAGACTTGCTAACAGCCGTGAGTGTTGGAGCTCGTCAAAGTTTGGACATTTGACGGATACACTCAGAGATTTCTATGATTTAAAGTTAATGTTAAAGTTAAAGTTAAAGACCAAACTTATAATCAACACAGACGTGTTTACGAAAGCTATTAGTTTAAGTCTATAAACTTTTCGGTTTGTTGTTCAGATATCATCATTGTGGGTAATTGGACGCTGCTGATAATATTACAAACTGTGGTTTTAGATCAGCAAGATAGAGAAGAGAAGAATACAAAACAAATTATTTCCACTTAGATGCAGATCAGATTTCTAAAGGACGTTTTGTTTTGGAATTTCAAACAGCCACAACAACACAAAGACTTGTTTGATATGTCCAACTGAAGCTAACTCTTATTAACTGCAGACTTTTAAGCAGCTAACTAACTTTGGGTTAGGGGGCTTGATTTCAAACATACAGAATACCAGACACAATTTAGAAGAGTGTGGTATTCTGAATGGTAACAAACAAGGGAGCTGTTGGGCCTTTGGCGAACGTACGCGCTCTCCTGAGTGACATCCTGGTTCAAAATGAGTCGGTAGAATCGTCTGAGTCATAACCTACGTTTCCGTAACTGGCCCCTGGTTGTGTCTGTGTCGGGCTGAGCTTGTTGCTCCGTGTTGACTCGTAAAAAAAAGAAAAGAAGCTGCAGGACGATGGTGGCCAAGACCTTGTTGACATAAGAGGTAACACAGGAAATCAGTCGCTTGGCTTAATGAAAACCAGATCGGGCACAAAAAAAAACATGAACATATGAGCGCTCAGCACAGCTCGTATAGTCCACGACAGTAGAGAGAACCGTAGCCTGTGGTGTGTCCCATCCCTCGCACATCAACACTGCACACTAGTCAGAAGTACATTAGCTCATGTCTACTTTCAAGCGTAAAATCAATAGTGCTCAGCCCTAAGGCAACTAAATACAGGGTGACGCTAAAAAAAAAGCAGTTTGACGACAAGTTAAAAACTCTAAAACATTCGAACATTTCAAGATATCGAGCGGTTTTCATCTTTACAGGACCTCCTCCGGCAGAGGAGGCCCCTATGAAAGCGCAAAATCTGGCACCTTTGAATCGGTTTAATCCTGGCTATTTTACATCTTTAATTTATCTTACATCCTTCACTTACCTCAATAAGAACACCAACACAAGAAAAAAACTAAACAAAATAAGATCAAACTATCGGTACAACTTCTGTGGGTTCAGGCACATAAAGAGTGGAAAGGAAAGAGGGGATCTCGATGAGTACAAAAGAGAGTCACGTTTGGAGGCGGAGAAACATTCTGTGTGTAAATGCACTGGTTGGTGATGGACGGTTATCGGCCGCTTCAATAGCTGTCGAATAGAAAATTTGTACCGTTGCGATTCACAAACTGGAAAACAAGTAGCTGCGTAGTGAACGGCACCTTCCGCGCACTTCTTGAAAGTTTTTCTACGAGGACGCCGCTAAGAAGGAATAAGGCCATGAGCTGACTCTCTTTCCTAAATCTTTCCTTCAATCCTCTCACTTGACGATGGGCCCTAGCGCTCAGAGACGAGGCTTAACGCTCTATTTACTACCTGCCAACGCTCCTTCTGCTGCACAACACGGTTCCCCCTCCCCGCCAACTCACAGGCTCTAATCGCAGCTGCCAAATTCGCAAATATGCTCTTTTTACTCATGTACCTCAGCTCGGCCACAGATGGGCGAACTCAAAGAGTCTAAATCTCTCGTAAAAGATTCCTGTGTTGCTACATTTTTCAAATCCCGGGGCCGCCCCTCCTGGCAAATAATCAATTCCATATTGATCGCAAGCGGGTGCGTTGACGGATGGCGAGGCCCTGGAAAGCGAAGCGATTGAAATGCAACACAAGACGAATCACTGGTAGTCACGGGCTCGATGGAAGTATTAGATTCTTGTCAGCTGAATAAACCGCAAGACTATTCAATTTCAAGCAACCTACCGTTTGGCCTATTTCGAAAACCAGAATGAGGAAATAACAAAACTGGTTTTGGACCCATGCTCCGACAATTACTCCCACACGGAAAAGAGAAAATGGAAATATAATGGACATCTTGCATGAAATGTATCCTCTTTTCTGAACTGTGTTAATTCAGTTTAGTCTTGACCCCTCTATTAAAACAACAGTATAACAAACATCCAAAGGACACACGGCAGGGAGAAAGTACATTATTTAAAAAAAGACGAAATAATGCTTTTAAAAAGTGCTCAAATAAGGAGTGTTTTCATTTTTTTTCTCTTTTTTCATTATTTGTCGTTTTGTTTCTAGCAGTGTCCTCTAGGGTCGGGTATCGGGGAAGAGGAAGAGGAGTGGGTGCATGAACAAGCAGCAGAGGAGGAAGTCGAAGATCGAGGTTAACGGACGGCCCGGTGCAAGGGGCGGGGCTCTCCCGGTTATCGTGAAAGGGGCGGGGCTCTCCCGGTTAACGTGATGTGGTTTTCTCGACCCTTTTGCTCCCGTCGGCCATTTCCCCCTCAGATCTCCGTTCCCTCCTCAGCGGCCTGAGGTTGGAGCTTTTAACCCAGGCTGGCGATGTTGGACTTGCCACCTGGGGGCGCCACGATGCGCTGGGTGCTGCGGCGGGGAATGTTGTCGTCGGTTTGAGCACCTGTGAGATCAAATTGAAAATTAGCCAGCCAATGACATTTCATCTTTCTGGAGGTATTATTACTACTTCACAAATGATAGATTGGGACTCGTCGTACCAGAAATGTGGCAGAGAAACATTATTTAAGTGCGATAAGCTAGTTAGCTTGTTTGTGTAAGATTCTGAAACTTAAATCCTTTTTATTCAACTTTACAAATTCATAAAATACAGAGTGTGAGAGGTTAAAAGGCCTCAGTGGGTTTGCGTCACTGACCAGATAGACTGAATCCGGACTGGTGCAGGTTGCGGACGGGCTGGTTGGGCTGCTTGGCAGGTGAGGTCTTGGCGGAGGAGGCGGGAGTCATGGTTTTAGGCGTGACCGACACCTCGCAGACCGGACCGTCATACAGTCCTCTGGGTACGCCCCTCAGCTCTGCCAGCTGCATGATGGGAAACGAGACACAGCGGTCATAGCAGTGAAAACTAACTAAATTTTCCATCGTTCATTCCAGGACGGATACAAGCACATTTACGGCCAATCGCTAACAAGCATCATCATCCCATCAGCTCGCCACAAAGGAGCTATAAACATTTTCTGGGTTTGCAGAACAACATTTATGTCAAAATGACCTTTCAACAACGGAAAATCTGACTTTTTAACAGCAAATAAATAAAGATAAAAAATGTCCCTTCCTCAGACAACTGCAAAAAAACACATGTAGGCCGCTAGCAGGAAGAAAACAGCACTGTACCCTGCTGCGAGCCTTTATCCTCTTGTAGACAAAGTCAGGGAAAGGTTTGCGGGCCACGAAGCGTCCCGAGCCCTCGGTGGTGTGGAGGTTCCCCTCCTCCAAGACGATCTTGCCCTGGCTGATCACCACCAGAGGCCCGCCGCGCACCTCTGTGCCTTCAAAGATGTTGTACTCCACAGTCTGTGGACGAGAACAGACGATATCCACGAATACATGTTAAAAAAAACACGAGTCTACACATTCTCCGCTCTCATCTCTTTTTCAGGATGATTCTTTCCAGTAGAAACCAACCTCAAAAACATTCTTCACCATCTGAGGTCACACATGCTCAGGTCACATGATATGTGAGACATGTGATATGGAAACTGACTCAAGTCCCTTTCTCATGCATCATCATCATCATTGGAAAGATAAATTATCTGTGTACAGTCATAGAGTTGAGTTCAAAAAGTCATGTCTGTTCACAAAGGACAGTTCTCGTATGATAGATGTGCTCTAGTCACCGCGGAGCTGGAGAACAGCCGTGAGTTGGAATCTTATTCTGAAATATTTCTGTTTATCATGGAGACATATTTCAGTCTTCTGGCTTTTATTAACTGCAGATTTAAATTAAAGCTCAGACGATTTATCGATAGAAATTCAAAAAAGAGAATCCCTCACAATGTTTCTTTTCTGAATTCAAGTTCTATATATTTGATTGTATTTGGTATTAAAGTTATTTATAATAAAGTAGAAGAATATCAATATCAGATTCTAAGAGTCTGCAATCGGCAAAATCCACAATCTCTATATTCGAACACATGTTGTAAAGATATTTTAGTTTATTATTTAGATTTCAAACAGGTTAAAGTTCTCGTCCGACGGCCGACAGCTCTGTTCCTTCGATGCTTTCAGCCGAATTCATTAATCAATACATTAAACCTCACAGACACAACTTCACAACAGTCAATGATTCATCGTCTGCAGCTGATCTCACCGACCTGGAGGATGACGTAACCCCCCCCCCGTAGCACATGTTGCAAACCGCTGCCGCTTCAGGTCAAAGATTTACGAGCATCTCGCTCAGTCGTTATCTGAAGAATTTGCCAGAGCGGCATTGACGGACTGGACGTTCTGTGTTCACACATGATGCCAGCGTGTAAAATCGCCCAGAAATATTTATGGATTAAAATGCACTTGTGAAAAGGAGCTTAACTGATTTAACTCGCACGGAGAGAGACAGAGGCTTCAGTTCTCAGGGAAACGCAGAGGAAGAAGTGGGGTCGTTTCAGAAGTGTGTGTGTGTGTGTGTGTGTGTGTGTGTGTGTGTGTGTGTGTGTGTGTGTGTCGGTGGGGAGGTTGCTTCGTGACCAATTTGGAAGCTGGAACTGTTTGACTGCTCTCTCCTAAAAGCTACTGGAGCTAAAGCTGAGGTCATGGCAATCTGTCTGGTGGACTCTGAAATTAGATCACCAGTAGGAGACACACACACACACACACACACACACACACTCCAAATGAGCACTTTCTCCCATGAACATTAGTCCGTCATTTTCTTCCCAAGTGGAATAAAACGAAACCAAAGAACATGTCGGGATAAGAGCATACACAGCACAGTTGCTCCGTCTCTCTGTCACTCACACACACACACACACACACACACACACACACACACACACACACACACACACACACACACTGATCGGCCTGCTAACAATCAGAAATGATGTCTTCCAGTTCTCTGGCAAATTTTAGGGATGACCTCACTCCCTTGACGCTGTGTGAGGCCCACGCCCTGTTCGGCCGTAAAGCCAGAGTCGAGAATATAGTGGAATAATAAACCTGTTGCTCGATTACATGAACTAAACTGTAATGATTCATCTTTATCACATCATAGAATATTGTGTGTTTAAAATTTTAGGATGTGTTTTCAGTAAAATCACTGTAGTGGACATAAAAAATAATAGTTTTGCGTTGAGGTGTGAATGTTGTCGGTGACGTGTTTACGAGCCACGGTCGTACCGAGTTGTGGGTCTTGGCCGAGATGATCTTCATGACGTCTGGGTCCCACAGCACCAGATCGGCGTCGGAGCCCACGGCGATGCGTCCCTTGCGGGGGTACAGGTTGAAGATCTTGGCGGCGTTGGTGCTGGTCACCGCCACGAACTGGTTCTCGTCCATCTTACCTGTCACCTGAAAGGAATCAGAGCTGAGGGTGAGAGGAGTACAGGAGTCACGGTCAGTGTTTCTCAATCCTCCCGGCACAGCCTGGACTGAAGTGTTTCACCGGTACACAGCTCTAGTGTTGAATGTACAATATTTAGCTTTGGACTGGAGGAGCTGGGGATTGAATCACCGACCCTCTGGTTAGTGGCCGACCCACGCTACCTCCTGAGCCGCAGCCGCCTGTTTGTGAGGTTGTTAGTTCACTGGATAAACCAAACACCACCATATCCAGAATCTGATTTAACTGTACGCACCACACACTTGTCCCAGATGATGGACATCCTCTCCTCGGTGCCGTTGACGCCCTCAGGGATCAAGCTGAAGTCGTCTTTGCCCACGGCACGCTGGGCGGTGTTGAAGGGACAGTGCGCACTTCCTGTCACCTGCAGGTCGCCACTGCACAGGAGAAGGAGAACAGGGATGACACGGTGTTCACATCAAGACGTTTTGCAACGTACCTCCAGTTTCAAAGTTTGGATCGTGGTCTTACCAGGAGAGCAGGGAGTTGAGATAGTCTGGTGTGGTCGGGTCGGGGCTCAGGGGAGGGGAGGTGACGAAGGCGGCCGCTTTGGCCCAGTTCTTGCTCCAGTAGTGTGAACCGTCCGTTCCCAGGCTCGCAGTGATCGGCTCGCCGTAGACCACGGTGCCTGAAAGTTCAGTCCCATTTTAAAACAAGACGCTACTCAATCTGTTTACACGCATTTCATGTGGAATGTTTCCGGACACATGTTTTCTTTCAAAACTGCTTCGGACACAAACTTAATTGAGAATTTGTCAGTGTCATTTCAAGTCTCATCTCTACGGTTTCCAGTTTTAAACTTTTGTTTGTGTCTCACCCTTCTTCCTCGCCTGAGCGATGACATCAGCTGCGCTTTTGCTCATCACCTTGGTGACGTACAGGGGACAGTTGGTCTGATTGGCCACAGTCACCGAGCGGTTCACGGCCTCCGCCTCCACCTGAAGGAGAGAAAAGTGGCGTTAAAACAGCAGCTGGAGTCGAGCTCTTCTCACTCATGACCGTCACGTGTCTCACAGGCCTTTGTCAAACATAATTCACTCCAACTTTTATAGGATCATGCAGAGTTATAAAACTTTTATTTGATGAAACAACAGCTGACAGTCCCTCAGAAATTATTGAATACTTAAAATAAATTAACCCTTTAAAATGACTGTCTCACCCAGGGGACGCTTTGACCTTGGCAGTGCTACTCATCGTGTGTTATGGTCTGTCCTTACACAACATTGACAATTTATGCATCATTTGAGAGCTTTACGTCTCCTGATTCTGTCTGTGCAAAGCATTTTAGGATCCTCAAGTCACTGCAACAACCAAAAGAATTGTTTCAGATGTTTTCTGCTCCTTCAGGTAAAGCTACAGGCTTTACATTTCCCTTTTTATGCCAAGAAAAACACACAAGGCTAAAAGAAATTGTTTGTTTGTGACAAACACAATACAGCAAGTCTGTACACTGTACAGTTTTGCTGTTCTGGCCTGTTTAACCCTATTGTCTGTGTTTCCATCCGACTCTCTGGAATAAAGCAAAGACAATGTTCTTTCCATCCGCAGCAACAAAAATAAGGTAAATCACTTAAGAGAAACTTGGCAAACTTATTTTGACAAATGTAGCAGCAGGATAGTGATTTGTCAGTGAACGACACCGACGTGTTCCAAACACAGACAAAACTGTGGATTCCTCACGTCGTCTGTTTTCGATTAGTTCAGGGCGTCCGTTTTCTCCGACTTCTGCCAGAGGGTCTTAATCAAGATCAATTATATTATACAATTCCTTCATGGTGACAAGTCAGTCAGTCACTATTCCTTATGTTATGTCAGTAAAAAGTTAAAGGAAACTTTTAAAACACCTATAATAAAATCCACACAGGTCAATTTCACAGTCCTGACACTCACCTCCTCAGGATGACTCAGCACGTGTCCTTCAGGCCCAGTGATCCCCTGCTCCAGGATCTTGCACTGCTCCTAAAACACACACACACACACAGACACGCACACACAAATGAACACACAAACCGCTGTGGAAGGTTGCTGAGTCGTGTGCAGGTACACACATGTTCTTCATGACCAGCCTTGGCAGTGAAAAACCAAGCATGGCCATCGACTCCATCCTCCTCATCTGTGGGTTATTAAGAGCTCAGCATTGAACATGTCATCGCGACTGGGGAGAAAAACGATGTGTCGCAGCTTTGACTCCGGTTTAATAAACCACAGAGACGCTGTGGGCCCTTGTGCTGAGTGGGGTTTAGGGTTTTATATCCCGACAAGGAGCAGAGAATCCCTCCAAGTCGTTTTGGGATTAAAGTGTCGTACCTCAGCGACGATGTCTCCGTTCTCAGCGTGCACCTGAGCGATGGCCCCCAGGTCGCGGATCACACTGAACACCTCGTACACCTGCGGAGAAGACACAGAGTAAATCAGCCGTCATCAGACACCTCGTCACTGCATGAATGATCTCTTTGTTTGAGTGATTTTAGTCGTTATTGATTATCTGAATAAATACTGGTTTATTGGAGTATTAGAATATCCTGTCTCTTTAAGGCCCGCCCTCCTGATAAAGCCCAGTCTGCTCTGATTGGACTAGACGCTATTTGTGCATTATTTAAATGTAGGGAAATCCGGAAGTATTGATTGGACTTCTGAGGAGGACTTTCCAACTTTGCAGAACTTTTTATTCACAAAAACAAACCTGTAAAACACACTGGAGGAAAGAAAAATGTGTCCTTTAATCCCAGAAAATGATCAGACAGACGACAATAAAAACCTGAATGATTCAAAACTTTGTGGTGAAATGAAACATCCACATTTTCAAACAGCGAGTGAATCTCCCACACTCATGGTGATGACTTCACCGACATGGAGGTGACTCATCATCTGCCCGCTGCCAAACACGCAGCAATAAAGAGCCATCGACGTTTGACACGGGAGAGAAAATGATAAACTGTGGCTGCGGCGGCCGGAGAGAATTCCTCACACAGGTGCGAGAGACCAACACGGATCTGTTTGGAAACAGCTTTCAAGTGGGATTAATTCATTCTCTCAACCGTGAGTCAGAGGAAAGAGACGTTCAGAGGGAGAAACACAGCGTGTCACATTTATTGTCGGCTCCAAGTCTCTGTTTCTGGATTAAACAGATACAAACACAGATGTGGAGGAATTTTACACGTTTTTCTTTTGTTTTCACACTGGTACTGAGCTCAGAGTCTGGACCAATGAACAAGTTATGACTCAGATGTGAATGCAACACTCTCATAATTAGACACTGATTGATCATGTGGAAAGTTGTTAGATTTATATGTTGCTGCAAGTTTCATGTTTACTTAGAATTTAACAATTTAATTAGATTCAGTGGAGGAGAAGCTGAATCTCGACAAGACCGGGACGCCTTTTATCGTTTTATTGTACAAAGACTTATGATTTAAATCCTTATAGGATGTTTCATTTATTTTATTTTATTGTATTTTACTCTTTTGTCATCTGTAACATATTTACTCTTCTAGTTCTGCTCCATTATTATCTAATATTGTGTCATCTTCATCATTATTTCATGGGATCTATCATATTATATTTGATTTTGCTGTTAACCTCACGATGGAATTAATGGTTTTAAAACAAGCTTTTATGGATTTGATGTTTCCTCTGGTTTTTCAATAACAAATTGCACCACAGAACGAAATGACAGTGAAATGACGAGAGGCTTCACCTGAGCGTCAGTGAGCTGGAAAACGTCTTTATAAGCCAGGTAGACCAGGAAAGAGTTGACACCTACAAAATAAAAAAGACGAAAAATGTTAAAGCTACAAGGAAACGGTTTAAAGCAGAAAGTGAAGAGTCATTTTTTGCAATTTTGTGCTGTTTTAAAAGCTGTAAACCACTTGATGCACAACATCTCAGACTGAGGATGCAAAACAGAAACTTTCATGTTCCCTGAAGTGAAACACTGTAAATTTGACCCAATTTTTTTACCCACAGAATAATTGAAAACGTTGCTACTTGCTGTTGTCTTTGTGTTGTGGGTGTGGTGAACATTGCAGCCTCAAGAGGTCACTAGAGGGTTTTTTCTATTGATCAATTCTTTCATATTAAAACATTAAGTGTGACGTGAGATGTTTTCTGTCAAGTTAATCATATTCAAAGCATCAGGCTGTTAAACTGCGCGGCTGTGCGTTGGGTGTGGCCGCACCGTGATCCTTCACCAGCGCCTCCATCTCCTCCTGGATGCCCCGGTGCCACTCTGTGATGTCCACGTGCAGCGAGTAGTCGCAGCAGGACTTGCTGTCGGCCCATTCGCGCCACTGCTCGAAGGCGGAGATGAGGCTGACGCCGGGCTCAGGTACGACGTGGTCAACTGGAAAAAAACAAAAACACAAGCTCAGAGTCAGGCCTGGTTGACATCACGTGTTATCTGAATCCACTGAGTCCACAGACCAAATGATTCAGTTTGGATCCGAAGCCCAGTTTGTCCGGAGTGAAGCGTATTGATCTTTGAAAATAACCAGATACACGTCTCCTGGTCCACGTTCAAACCGCAGCCTGCGCTCGCAGCACAAACATCATCTGTTCGCGGTTTCCACCAGCCAACGCTCACGTATATCAGCTCAAGATGTTACATCTGCAGACGTCACTCTGTCTGCAGACTTTTTCAGACACTGCGACTGTCTCGTATCTGCTGAAGCGAAGGATCCAGTTGATTAAATGATCCTTCAGGGCGATAACAGAAACTGAATCAGCCAAGTTGACTATGTATGTGTTGAAATATAAGGAATTTAACTCCGGTTTTATGTTTTAGGTAAAAGAAAAATAATAATACGTTAAAGAATGGTGCAAACATACGTCAATTATAGTGTTGGATGGTTGTATACTGTACAATAACATGTGAAAAGTAAGTAGTCATATACAAACATTTGCATTAAATCAATGCATAAACCGTCATTTTAAAAACATTGACACACTGTCACAGTTTCTATTATTGTCTACTTTGTTATTTACTGCTCGTCGCTTCAGTGCTAATTCGTGTCATCCTCCTTCACATGTGGTCACAAGTGTCTCATCAGATCTTAATCAGTCTGAGATCATGAGGTTTAATCGTTTGTTTCTTCAGCTGTGGTTTGAAATCTGATTCAAGTCGAAGCTCCGGCCTCTTTACAAACTGTCACTTTCCCCCGGTTTGGTGTCGACCTGTGTGCGACAGCCTGTGTGCGACAGCCTGAGGCCACGAGGCGGACGCTGCAGTCCGAGAGTGTTTGTTCTGCTGTGACCGAGGCAGAGGAGGGTGGAGCGGCTGAGTCAGAGGGAGGAACCAGTGTGACAATTACAGGGGGAGATTTTTCATTTAGCTTAGTCCTCAAACTGCCCCACCTCTGTCATCACTAGGATGTCAGAGTGCCAGGTTTCTAGGTGGGTCGGCCAATCAGGGTCTTTCTGTGTGGAGAGTGCATGTTCCCCTGTGTCTGTGTGTTGCTTTTAAGGGACTCAAGCTAGAAAAGACGGAAAAGAATTAGAAACATGACCCTTCAAAGATAAGCAGTGTTGATGGACGAGTTGAGATTTGAATGAAAGATTATGTAAATAGAACTATAAGAATTAGCAATGATGCTAGATGTAGGGGGCTGCAGCACCTCCTAGTGGCGAGGAGTGTAACTTCAAGATGAAAAAGAAGCAAACTAAATCGATTCAAAGAAACTCATTTCATTTAATTTCTGAGAGAAGCACAGTAGCACTACTTATAATATTTGATTCGATTTAAGAATATGCGGCTTTGACTTACAGTAAACTGGTGTCTGCTGTTGTGTAAAATGTTGTTGGAGATTCAAATTAACACTAAAATCATGAATGTTAAAATATCTGAGTAACAGAATCCCCTGTTTGTGAATAACAGACATTTTTGTGTGTGTCTGAAGTGAAAGAAATTCACTTCCTGGCTCAGTGTGAACTCCTCAGAGCAGATGGGAGATTTAATATTTTGGCTCCGACGGGACCAGACCTGGCACTTTTCCTGTTCTCATTAAGATATGTTCAATTGAGGCCAATCATTGAATGGGGGCGGTCACTGTGGAAGGAAGACGCTCCACGGACGACAGGGTCAGGAAGGACTCAGACTCAGATATGAATCACCGCCAGTAGGACCCTCACGGTCGGGGACTTACTGATCATGGTGGTGCCTCCGGCGAGCGCGGCCTTGGTCCCCTGGTAGAAGTCGTCTGCGGACGTCATGCCTCGATCCGGCATCTGGAAACGTGTGTGCACGTCGAGGCCGCCCGGCATCAGCATGCGGCTGTGGGCGTCGATGGTTTTGACGCCGCCGGGCACGATGAGGTTTTCCCCAATTTGTCTGAGAAAAAGAAGTAATTCATTATAAAAAGAGGGAATAAAAACACATATATTAAGTTTTAAAAAGTTTTAAAAGGGAATTTTTAGCTTGTTAAATGCCAGTGTAGAAGAACTATTTCCAACTGTATGTAAGGTTCAGGGAAGAAGAGAATATACATTTTTGTTTGGATCCAGATCAAAGGGCAGATCCTGGAATTTTCCAGGAATAATTCATGGATCTCAGTAAAATAAATCAGACATATTCAGAGGACCAATATTTATGAGTGTGTCTAATTTTGTGCAGCTTGTTTGGATTCAGTGGGATTGTTGGCAGAGGGACGCGTTCCACTGAGTAACATACCAGTTTATATTTGTACCAAGAGATGCAAGGACAGATTCTAACTTTGTAAACATGTTGTCAGCTGCTTGAACTGAACTCACTTGATGACTCCATCCTCGATGTAGATGTCAGCACAGAACGACTGGTCATCGTTCACGATCTTCGCCCCTTTAATGAGGAGACGGTCACTCTGGAAAAAAACAATAAAGATGATTAGTCGCTGCACATATAATAACACGTCGTCGTGAGAAGAGAAGATGCCTGAACCAGACGCTCGAGGTCTGAACCCTCTGGGGTTTTTTATAGATGCCTGTAAAAATATGACCATCAGGGCGAATATCCGATTTGGCTCGACTGGATGTGGGATTAAGTGCGTTTGATGAAAGACATTTTTGGGGAAATGTCACGTGAAGGAGTAGACCCAACAAAATGCAAAAAAATCCAAACCGGTTTAATCTACTGAGCCGTCGCAGTCGGGCCTTTTTAGGATGCACTCAGATAAGAAACACGCGGCTTTCAACAGATAATAGATTTCTTCCTACGCACACACACACACACACACACAGATAAATACACTGCAAACACACACACTTCAAGCACACTGTTTGATGTTTGGATCAGTGTGTGGATGTGATGCACTAAGACTGTTTTTAATGTCAGGAGGGAAATGGAGGAGGAGAGGGTTTTTAAAGGTATTCGTAAGGAAACACTCCTCGAGTCACTCCAGTGTTCTCTGGTTGGAAACAGTAGCTGCAGTTCAGTAGTGAAATTCTTCAGCAGCTATTAGAATGTAAATAACCGTGACCTGTGACATAATGGGAAGAATTTAGCACAATAAAGAAGCCCCCCCCCCCCGTTGTCTACATGTGTGTGAGCTGTTGTAGTAACAGACACAAGGTTGGACCAATCAGGGCACAGACTGTGTAATCAATCATCGATGTCACCCACTCCCACCGAGCCCCTCAACCCCCGTCCCTCCCTCGTGTCACCCCCGCAGCTCGGGTCCTCTTTCCAAAAAGGGAGTGGCAGCCCTGGTCACAGGGACTCCAGCATCCCCGGCTAACAAAGGCTGCTCTGTTTGAGGCTGTGTGGATGTAGCTGCTGCCGCCCGGCCGCCCGGCCAGCAGCTCGGGGCCCCTGAGCACTGCTGCCGCTCTTCAAAGCCCCAGCCAGTCGGTCACGGCCCCGCCCTGCACCATGCACAGAACTCTGAGCTGCAGGACGCAGCGCCGTGAAATCTCATTTACAACCGGCCCCTTGTTTCAATAACCTGGGGGCTGAATTTTTTTACTGCAGCACAATGAGGAGCAGGTGGAATTTGTTTGGTACATGAGGGCAGTTCATATTCAGCATGTAGGGAAACATATGATGTCATTTTCAGTCTCTGTTGATCCCTACAGGTGTTTTTATTGTTTCTTTCACATGCATTTTGTGTTTTGCCGCTTCCAGCATCTCACATGGAAGCATTTACTGCTTCACTGTTTCTTATAACATCATAAATTTAACATTTCATTATACTTTGACATGTCAAATTAGAGTATCATTGCCCAACAGGCCCCTTAAAGTCAATCAATTTGAAATAAATCACACACACTCATAAATATCAGGCCTCTCACTGTGCCTACTTTCTTTTCATCAAGATCCATGAATTATATCCTGGGAAAATGGTGAAAAACTAAAATCCTGGATTTGCACCAAAATGAGTTCCTCCCTGATCCATAACACATCCCCCTATTAAGTTTTATTAAAATCCGTCTTCAGACCCGACTGACAGAAACTCGAGTGACATCACATGATTGGCTTCACGCTGCCTGTGAAGCCGCAAACTTCTTTGAACCTTTTCAGGGATGTGCGAATAAAAGAATCATAGTTTGAAGCCACAAACTCAGGATTTGTCAGGTGGTGAGAAGAAATATGGTCAAATCCATGGTTTAAATCAGAAAAACGTCTTCTAGCTCTATTTTAAAAACCCGTTTATTGCATTTCAATCTTATCTCCTCTCTAACGTCTTTTGTTTTCATGCCGTAGACATTCCTACACATACTTGAGGACCTCAGCTGACGGCAGCCGCTCTGGAAAATGTCGTGCAGCTGTCATTTGAAAGGTGTGGCGATGCTCTGTCAGCGCTCATGGAACTCGAGCAAATAGATTGTGTGGTAATCTTCGATCTATGTGGTGCAGACGGGTCTGGTAGAGCGATGTGCTGCGCTCCAGGCCGCTGTTGGCCCGTGTTCATCCCAGCGACTGCTCTGAAACGATGCCGTTACATCATCAGGACCGTCAGTATCACATTATACCGTCCGAGTTCGCCAGCAGTTCTCGAGTCAACAGTCTCATAAACTCAAAGTCGTACGAGCCAAGACTTTGGGTTTTATCCCTAAAAAGAGGTGGATCACAAAAAAGTTTAATTTTCTCCGTTTAATCTGCAAAACACTTTAAAAAACACCCACTTGCCTTGAATCCAGACTAATCATCTAATTGTTGTGGAGCTCACAGGAGTTGGAAAGTGTATCTGATTGTCCTGGATCACGGCCAAACATGACGGTGACCTTTTTCATCATGGAGCCTCTCACGGCCTCACAAACAGGATGTGGACGAAGCTCAATGGGCTCACTGTTACTACAGAGCTGTGTTTTCATTCCACAGCACAAAGCATGAGCGTGCTAATGTATGTGCAGCAGAATGCAGTGTGGTGAGCAGAGAGTAAGACGCCACTGTTTTCAAACAATTAGTGGATCCTTGGATCCCTCACCGATTATTGTACGGAGAGAAAAACAACTTTCCTTAACCCTAATCATCGACCTACATTATCTACGTCTTCTTAAAGAAAACATCCTGGTCCGGGGGGGAAGCCCGACATCGACGGATGTAGAAGAATTGGGAGGAAGGGGGGCTTCTTGACTGAGTGGAAAAGAGGCTGAATTACGACAGAGAATGAGGAACAAGTTAAAGATAAAAAAGATTCTACGATTTCGAGAACAAAGCTGTGACATAACGAGAAAAAAGTTATAAACAATAAAGTCCTAATTTTACGAGACTGAAGTCAGACTGTTGTGAGAATAATTGTTGGTTACATTCATGTGATATTAAAAGGGGGTTTTCTAAAAAAGAAAGAAAAAGCATAACACAAACATTTCCCTGTTTAACGTGTATATGGTTAGCGTGCTAGCAAGCAAACACCAATTTGCAAATCGAGCCCATGCGAAGAAACCAACGTCCTCTCCAACAGCGCAAAATGGCGGCACCTGTATTAAAGATATTTTGGCTTCATTTCTGCACAAGATACGTCGTCCATCTTTAAATACGTACAGCCAATCGGATCAATCTGTTGTATCACGTGACTCTTGTAAGATATCGTTATTAAAAGCACATACAAACAAAGCCACAGACCAGCGAGTGGAAAATAAATCGGCGCACAAAAGAAAAGAAGTCGCCTGCTGACGGGGAAGTTTTGTGAAATTAGAAAAAAATCTGCTCAGTCGCAATGAAAACATCTGCAAGTGTTAGACGTATCCCAGCAACGTAGCGTGTTGTTGTCCAAATGGAAAGTATCCTGGCAACATCTGTGAAGTCAGGTGGAGAACGGTGCCAGGTCCGACCCGCGGCACTGTGATTTATAGGAGTTCTGGATTATTCAAAATCCCTCCTGCTTATTAAAATAAAGAGCTTACACACGTTCAGACACATGCTCACTTTCAAATAACAGACAACAACAGGGATTAAACAGGTTCCCAAAGAGAAGATGTCGAGCTTTACAAGTTGGCTGGAAAAATACAGAACAATACAACCTAGGTTCAAATTATCAGAGAAATTCAAAAATCAACTATTCAGCAATGGAAAAATTTACCTTAAATCTGTGTTATTGACTTTAATAATCATTTTGATGTAAGTTTACTCTTTATCATTGAAAAAATCCTCTTTAATTCTGGGTTTTACACTTAAGTCCCTTCAATTTTTGATACAATGAAAAATCTCCTCGTATTTTCTGTCTTTTTCACTGAAATGTCGTCTTAATTTTTCTTTTTAAACAATAAAACTTTCACTTACATTCTCTCATTGACTACATCAATGTAAATTGTGTCACTGGCTGTTTGCTACAACTGAAAAATCCCTTTAAATACTTAACTTGACTTCTGAAATTCAAAGCAATACTTTGTATATTTCACTATTCTTACTGGAAGTCTGTCTTTAAATTCTTTCTTACTTTGAAAATCCACTTACATTCTACATATATTTGTATATTTTAACTTAAACTCTGACTATGAAGAAAAAAGTCTGACTTTTACTATGAAAATATATCCCTTGTATTCTCTCTGGTACTTTTGAATACTAATTTAAATTCTGTCTGACACTCTGACCTTGAGGACACAGTGAAGATTGAGGCACCACCTGCATGATCTGTATTTATATAAACATGAATGTAATATTTGTTATTAAATAAAAACTTTCCATACACACATACCGACACACACATACCGACACACACACACACACACACACACACACACACACACACACACACACACACACACACACACACACACACACACACACACACAGCATGTGTTTCTGGGGTAAATGAACTGTGGGTGAACGAGGCTGAAGCGGTGGGCGGGTGATTTGGACACCAGCTCACTGTGTACGACGTGAGAACAGACATGGCCCCGGGCTGATGTGCACTGATAACAGCATGAACACACTGCAGTGACCTTAACTGTAACAACACAAACACACACAAACACACACACACACACATACACACTGCGCTCAAGGTTTACTAACACACTCTGATGATCTCTCATCCTCTGAGGACACGGAGTCACTGAGACTTTAATCCTGTCTTATTATAGACTCAGTCTATTTATAACTCTCCACTATCTTTGTACATTGAGCTTTATTTTACGAGTGAAGACAAAATTACTTGACTCACCGTTTCACTGACAAACTTACTTTACAACAAAATTGATCATAATCCATTCATCAGGTTCCAGCTTCTCACACGTGAGGATTTCATTTAGCTTTTCACTATTTTACATCATTCACCGCTGCAGTTCATTTCTTACTATTTAGTATTTAAACTTTTAATAACAAGTGAAAAATGCTCATCTTGTTTTCAGAGTCAAACCATCAGGCCAAAAAAAAGTATGTTTAATTAATAATTTACCTTTTGCATTAAATTTCCAATGAAAGAAAACAAGTAAAAATAGCAAATTTGCACATTTGAAAAGGGAGAACAAGAGGATGTTTGACTTTTCTCTTGATAAATGGGTTAAATGACTCATCAGTGATCACAAACATCGATAGACTAAATAAATAATTCAGTAATTGTCTCAGCACTAATATTGGAAACTGAATATTTGGGGGTTTTCGACCATTGCTGAGGGATCAACACTGAGTTAAGCATTTAATGTTTTGCTCCTTTTTATTAACATTTTAATCGAATCATAATAAAAGTTTAATTGGTTGCAGGCGCTGCTCGCTCACCTCTTTGAACTCTGCTCGGGTTGCATCGTATGAATCAGAGATTTTATGAGTCACAGCGACGCTCTGATGCCAGGTGGTGGACTTGAAGAGTTTCATTCATATTTGATGAGCAGTGCTTTCAGTACCTCCCGGCCTGTGCAGCTGACCCGCCTCCATGTGGCCAAGACCAACCAGTCGGCCCATCACCGTCCTGAGTGCAGGGTGATTCATTCCCCTTTGTGTTAAATCTACTTAAACTCATTAAACTGGCAATTTGGTTGAGGGACAGACATAATTTCTTGGTCAGTGCTTCTCCTGTATTATATTTATTCGATTTAAGCCCATTCATTTCCTCTCCGGCTTGTGTTTGCGTTAGTAAACTCATCACTGACTCTGTCACACGGTCGAGACCCGGAAGCTGTCGGGTTTTAAAAGACAAAGCTTCACTGCTCCTCCCTGATGTGACGTGTACAACTCACGACACGACTGAGAACGTACGGCAGGTAGATCCTCGAATCTTAAGAAAACTGTCTCAGAGACAAGTCGCTCGTCTCTGACCTGCTTTCTCTCCCATGCACGGTTCAAGAATAGTCAGTCTATCCATTTAGTTCTTACTTAATCACTGTTGGGACCACACCTCCGACTAATCCTCTCAGCTCTCCACCAACTGGAACCAGCATCTCCAGCACAGAGAGAGTCAGGGGGAGGAATATGCCTCTTTTCACCAGCGACACCACGTTGCCAAAGCCCAAAATATGTTTTCAATTATTATGTTATTATCATTGGAATTTTTTCTTTGCATATTGCCTCTTTATAAACAACTGAAATATGAAATTGTTTCAGAATGGTTTGCTCTCTTTATATAATCTATGTCTGAAACAGGCCACTTTATAGTATTTTTCCATTTGGATCATCGCTCGGATAAATCTCAGTTTGTGTCAACATCACTTTTTGCCTAATAGAGCAGCAACTATTGACTGATTTTCATTAACGATCAAGTTATTGATTTATTTTTTGACTAATTGATGAGTTGTTTGGTCTTGAAAGCGTCAAAAGGGGCGAAAATCACTTACTAGACGCTGCCAGAGCCCAATGCAGCAACGACAAATCATGTGTCCAACCAACAGCTGCAACCCAAAAGATAATTAATATATAAAGAGGGTTCAGGGACGACCTGAGTCCAGGCTGATATGGGATGGGAGAGGTTATAGATCGCTCTGTGCGTTCTTTCATGGTTTACTTTGACCACACGCTGTCTACATGAGGATGGCAGGAGGTTTAGGCCTCAGCTAATGGAGTGTAAGAGTGTAAGGTTGGGCCCCTGGGCCAAGATGCCTGAAGGGCCCCTCATCCTCCTCCTGCCCACCATCATCACACCAGAGTCCTGGTGACAGCTTCTTCACCATGACCTCAAAGTGAAGATGTTTCCTGGTAGTAACTTTTACTGGGTACACATGAGGCTCTTGTTGACCCCTCAGGCCCAGAAGACCCACTGTGCAATAAATATAATCCAATCAATAATTCAGCCGTGCATCTTTTCATCTGCTGCATTTCAGGATGAAGCCATGAAATAAAATATGCAACACACATCGGAGATCTGCCTCGTAAAAGACAATTTCAGCTCCGTCCGTGTTCCGAGTGAGTCCGGACATTTCTAACTCAATTATTCCACCTTGTTTCCGCCCGGCGACCTCCCTCCTTCCTCCAGCTCTGCCTGTGTGCAGCAGCATCTTCCCTTCGTTACACAGCTGAGCGAGAGAAACATGGAAGGAGATGGGAACCTCTGTCCCCTCCCTTCCCCATGGCTCCCCTCCCTTCCCCTCCCTATTCTCCACTTTCCATTGAACCAGCACCACCTCCATCATCCAGGGGAACACTCTGTGTCCCCCACCGTGACACAGTTAAAGTGTCCTACAAATTAAAATGAGATGTGTTTTTTTTTTTGTTATCAAAGTGAAAATGGAGCTTGAGGGAATAAAAAAAGGAAAAATGCAGGAGGTGTTGAGGGGGATGAGGGGAAGCATTTGCTCCACCAGCTGGTGTGCATTGATACCCGGCTCCCAGACACACAAAGACCACCGGCGTGAAATCTCTTCTCTCCTGCACGACACGCATAAAGGAGGACCGAGTGGGAATCTGCACCAACAATGAACGGGATTATTCTAACGGTTTTTTTTTTTTGGCACTTGTCGCAAAGATGCTGCAAAACCCCACATTTTATTTTAGCTTCGAGGGCCTCGGTGGTTTATCGATCCTAACTCGCGTTCATCCTCCACGACGCGGCTCTCACAATAAAAACCCGACATGCATGTGCAAGATGCATTAAGAGGGAAGAAACGCATGAGGTCAGCCTGTGCTACAAGATCAGATTTGAGGAGGAGCGCCGCGCAGCAGAGGCGCAGGGACCGTGCCGCGCCATGCCGGTCCCATCCTGCACCCACACCCGCATGCAGGCCCGCACCACCCGAGCCAGGACACCAGGCTGGATCCGCGTTCCTCTGTAACATGTAAAAACACCCACAACACTCACTGTGATGCGGGGGATGTTCTTCTTGCCCTGGTAGCCAGACATCTTCGCCGCTTGTTCCGTCGAGCGCTGCGCCTTGGACCGCTACGAATTGCACCGCGGATTACTGCTGCTCGCGACGAGGAAGATGAGGGTGATGAAGAGCAAGGAGCAGGAAGTGTGGTCGCAGTTGATCCTTAGGGAGGCCACAAATGTGAAGAAAGTATCTGTGGACTCCTGATGGCAGCCTCCCGGTCTCCACCGATGCACCAAACCTTCTCCCACCCAGACGGAGTCAGACGAGAGGGGAGGAGGGAGGGAGGAGGGAGGGACCGTCCCCTTCCCCATAAAAGAACCCCACGGAGCATGCGCAGAGCCTCGCCCTGCTCCATTGACGGAGAGAGGGCCACTAATGCCATCAATGGCTCTCTTTGGATTAGTGAAGGCAGAGTGCACAAGACGGAACAAATGAAGAAACATCCAGCAGCCATTTTACCTCTGATCACTTTATCTGCAAAGCACCAAATAAACCAGAGGAAATAAAGAAACAGCGATTTCACGACTAGTTTCCACCCGAGTCATCAACCACTGCTGGTAATGGTCTGTGTCCATAGAACACTCAGTACAGTGAACATACAGTGAAGCACTTCCTGCCATCACGGGTAATTTGGGGTTCAGTGTCATGCCCAAGGAAGCCTCGAACCACCGTCTGGTCAGTGGACAACCCGCTCTGCCTCCTGAGCCACAGCAGCCTTGGTGCTACCAATTCAAAGCGACTCAAAGTAGTTTCCAGATGTGAATAGAGAGAGTAAGTGACACTTGTTGGGATCAGGGGAGACAATACGACAGGATTTAGTCAAATTAGATTTAAAGGAATATCTTATAAAACTGGTGGAAGTTGTTTTCCTTAAGCTGCAGAGGTCAGATATAAGACACCTGACTGGTTCTCCTCATACGAGAGATGGAATTAAATCAGACTGAGAAGATTTAACTTCAGAGTGATTCAAACTCAGTGACCTGATGCTGTCATGGACTCCATCTTAACTTCAATAGCAGATTGTTGCCACTAACAAGGAGGTTATGGCTTCATCCATGTATTTGTTTATCTGTCAGCAAGATTATTAAAAATCTAATGAACCAATGACAAAAAAAATCACTGAATAACAATCTGTATCTTGCTAAAAACATAAATTTGTTTACACCAAAGGAAGCACGTTTAAGCAGGTTTTTGGTGAACTTGCTAAAGAGGGTGACCGACCCCTGAGTTTGATTGTGTTTGCCTCTACATTCAGACTTAGACTGAGCTGCTAGCTGCCGTCATGAGTCAGCCTTGGGTTGGTGCTCCTGTCAGTGTCGGCATGTGAGATGGTAAATTTGTGTTTTTAAAACTTATTTCCTTGCAGGGCTCAATTTTCCTGCCCCAGGTGCAACAAACTTAGCAGGCCTGCACGTACTAGCCGCTAGTTAGCATGGCTAGCATCGATTTAATCATGTGAATCTGCAAATAAATTAAGATTGTTAAATACATACAGAGGAGTAATAAGCAGATATGATATTTACTTATTTATTGTAGGGCAGTAGGTAAAGTTGCAGATAATAGAAGTACTTGAACAATACCTCAATAAGTACCCAAATACATCAGGAATGTTACTTTCCACCACTGCAGTCTGCAAAAGGTCATTGGTTTTTAAATCAAGCATAGACCTAACAAGTCAGATATCATTTAATCATCCAATCATTTCATTATATCTCTTTTATTATTCATACGCAAGAACAAATAAGTTAATTCCAATTATATATAGGCTTATACGAGAGAAGGGCAAACTACACATGTACGATTAAAGTAGACAAAGGAGTTACGGGAGTATCAGGAGTGGATTGTGTTGCTGATGCTTCCAATCAATACGTAACATGAAACCAGGACTCAACAGCCAAAGCTTCTAATAGTATCCTGAGTGCTTGAATATTAAGTAAAGGAAGTGATGTCAGCGCCGTGATTCACAACCCAACTGCAAAACCTGAATAATTTGTCGAGCCAGCAGGGGAAGAGTTGATTTTCTTGCAAGTCAGAGCTGCATCGCAAGTCCGTCTGCTCCACACCCTCAGATAAATGAAACCCTGCAGTCGTGCATTATGTCATAAGCACTCAACCTTCTGTGTTTACATGAGTCTCAGGCATGTGGGGAAGACACAGCTCCTTGCAGATTTACTTGTTTAGATAGTGATATAGCTCAAGGGCACTTCAGAAATCCATGCACACGTATGCAAGTACAAAAAAAATGCAACTGTATCAGCTGGAGCCAACAGGAGCCACTCCCTCTGACAGCCCTGCATGCGGGGCCCTCCACCGACTCTATTACATCACAGTGCTTTCTGGGAAATGTAGTCAGAGCAAGTTGTCTGGCGTGAACAGGCTGCAAGCTTAAACAAACTCAAATAGGTGGCAGGGGCTTTAATTGGAAGATTATTGGATGAAAATTACGCACAGAACTGATGGAAGAAATGAAAGATGGAGAGAAAGAGATTGAAAGAAGAGAAGAGACAGAAGAGGTAGAAAATAGAAAGACAAGAAAACCAAAATCACCCTTTTATCGTCCAGGTTCTGCAGAGCTTCTTTCCCGGTGCTCAACCTGATCTCCACCTTCCTCGGCTGGGAGATGTCGGTCTGCCGGTCAATGACGCTTCTGTCGCTCCGGCCCCTGCACATCGAGAGCGCGTCAAAGTCCAGCGTCTTGCTGTCGGAGGAGCCCTCCACCGGGCAGAACATGCCACAGAACTGCTGCCTCGGCCTGGCCGGGCTGTCGGAGCCCATGCTCTTGAAGAAGTCTGGTACATCCCCGGTGGTCGACATGCCTCTGGAGCAGGCGGGGGGGCAGCTGGGAGCTTTTCTCGGAGGGGGGAGTGTAGCTGCACAGATGCTCCGGTCTCAGCTGCTTGTGTTCTTGTGGACAGCCACCGCCTTTTGCCGGGTTCCAAGTGCAGGTGGTCGCACTGTGACAAAGAGCGCAGCAAAATCTGTGAGGCTAATGCTGCATGAAAACACTCCCACTGTGGAGAGCGAGGATAAATGATGCGAGGAGATCCTCTGTTCCCTCTATGAGCAGCAGACAGTTTTGAATTGCTTACTCATGAGTCCAAATTAGCCTCCAGGCTGCAGAGTTAGAAGTCAGCGTATGAGGAGGCGACCAGCAGCTTGACGCGTCGCCAGAATAAAGATCCACTGGGCTCAGGCTGGAGGATTAGTACCTGGAGTCTGTATGAACCCGGTCAGAGATGGTGGCGGTGCCAGGAGCGCATCACATCTGACGGTCCGGAAACGATCGCTCCTTTTTTGTCCAAAGTGACTTGTTCGGTGGCTGCATCGGTTCACAGTGACCTGACAGTGCGTGGGTGTAAGAGCTGCGTGTGTCTGTTGTGTATACCTGTTGTGTGTCTGGAGGCGTGTGTGTGCGTCCCTGCGGGGAGTTTCTGGCACAGGTTCGAGGTCAAGAGGGGATCAGCACCATGGACAGTTCCACCAAAGTCACCACACCCAGTCCAACAATGAGAGGCGCTGTCCCTTCAGCACCAAACACACCCACACACACACCCACACACCCACACACACACACACACACACACACACACACACACACACACACACACACACACACACACACTTATCTTAGTGAGGACACTCTTACCATAACGCCTTTATACCTATAAGTATCAAGTGAATTTTGTCACCTGGAATTCTCTACATACCTAAGAGGTCCCCTGCCCCCCACCCTAACCATCCCTAACCATAACTAACCCCAACCTTAACCATCCCTTACCACAACTAACCCCAGCACTAACCAACCCAAACCTTAACCATTCCCTAAACCCAACCCTCCCTAACCTTTACTTTCCCTAACCCAAACCCTGTGCTGCATTATAAATGTTATTTTTATGGGACATGTAGATATCTCTTGCAGCCCACCTCCTACTTTCTACAGGGCCTCCTTAGTTCAGTTGGTAGAGCAGCAGCCTTGTAGCCTTGAGGGCCAGGGTTCAGGGATATTCTTCGTAGGCCATAAAATAATTACATATAAAGATGACATAGATATAAAGTTACCTTGTTGCCCGTGCTCCTCTTGACACATTAAGTGGCCCCCAACCTAATTCTAACCCTAGAGCCACATTTCAATGTGTGCTTTCATTGTAGGACTCAATTACTCATATTGTAAACATTCAAAAGTTCAATTATAAATGCAAATTAACTGTTGAATAAGTGACTTGTGTTCTGAAGGTAAAAATGGCCGTTTGACTAATAAGACAAAGAAACTTATCCTGGAGGAGAAATGTAAAGAAGCTGGATATTACAACCTGACAACCCATTAGATGTATTAACTCTTAAAGCCATTACTTAAACAATAAACCCTTTATCACCATTTTCTTTTACAAGCCGTCCACTGTATTAATACGCACAATGTACACAGTAAGTTGATATGTGCAGTTTACTGTAAACCAGTATATGATGATTACGTATTGATCCCCATTAGGATCTTCAAAGTCTCATCAGCCATTAAACACATAGGACAAATATAGAAAAGCTGAATCATAAATAAATTATAATATCTTAGAGTAACATGAAACCACAACTTATAATAGTAACTTGCATTCAAGAGGAAGTTTGTCATCATAAGTCAGAATGTAAAACCGTGAATTTTAATGAATCAATTAGTAACCACAGTACTTGTACTGAATTATATGTATTCAGTTTGAACTGGTTTTGTTTCCTGTTTCCTACAAATCCTTCTTTAAAGCTGAATTAAAGTGCATCATCGTTACTTCCCTTGTGACACCACTTGAATTATTATTTTCTTACGCCCTTCAAATCATCAGGCACACATTGTAAACACATAAATGCATCATAGCCGGATCATAAAATATAAATATCGACAGGAATCACGAATCTGGTGTTAGAATGTTACTGGACTCTTAAATATCCTCACAAGTCATATGATGTTGGAATAATAGGACATAAGGCATCAGAAAATGTCCCTATGATATTAGATTAGAAACATCCAATAACTAAAAACAAATTATGCATTATAGTTTAACATTTATTCAGCAAAGAAATGTCTCCTGGCCACAAACCGGCAATGAAAATCTTCAAATGATGTAAACTTACCAACTTATGAGACATGTGCCATCATCATATCAGGAATTTTACTATAAAACACAATCAGATGGACAAGCAGTAAAATCCTCCATCCTATTTATCTCAACAAACTTTGTATGTTGCAACATTAACATGTGATCTTGCATCTTCAGCGACAGACATCTACACTAATTATGGTTTGTTACAGAGAATGAGATGCATGTGAGGTCTAAATAACATCAGTGCTGCATGGTGATCAATAACAACAGGCAGCCACAGCTCAGACTCACACACATTGTTAATTCCTGACTCACACTACAACAGACAAAAGCTCTGTTACACAAGTGGCCATGGAAAATATTTTAACACCGAGTCCATGTCAGCGCAGTTTCCATAACAACGTGGTGGGCCGCAAATGGCTTTGCTGCTACTATTTCCTCTCCCAGTGTGTGTGTGTGTGTGTGTGTGTGTGTGTGTGTGTGTGTGTGTGTGTGTGTGTGTGTGTGTGTGTGTGTGTGTGTGTGTGTGTGTGTGTGTGTGTGTGTGTGTGTGTGTGTCATGTCTGCAGAAGCCGGCAACAATGTCTGTCATCTGAATGTCAAAGGTGGAGGCTGAGAAGTGAAAACGTGGAAGGTGCAGCCACGCCCTGAGGCCCACACACATACAACACCTCCGCCTTTTGCTGAAGTGTTGTTCCATAAAAAATAAAAAAGCATCCCCCACTGGGAGGAGAGACGGGGGGGGAGTGTTGGATAATTAGAGGGGGAAAGTTGGCAGCGTGCCGGATAAACAGTTAGAAGAGGCGGAGGGGGTCTGGTCTCTGGACAGGAAGGGCACGGTCCTGGCATCCAGGGAACAGATGTAGGACAAGCAGTGAGATCAGCAGAATGAGAGGATTCTCTCAGCGGCGGCTCCTCCTCAACAACATACTGGAAGCTTCTATTGGATTAGATTATTATCTCTGTGCAGTGGAGGTTAAACAGCGGTTTGTCAATCTGAGGGAAAACGATTTGGTGTCAGTATATCACCAATAAGTGGATTTTTCTGGAGAGTAGATCCAAGAAAGTGAAATCAATCATGAAGGTTGGTTCATGATCAGTAAATAACACATTCAAATTCACGAGATCCAGAGGGTCATGTCCCAACCCTCCACAAATATTGAAATAAATAGTCTTGCAGAAATCCTGCTAACAAACAAATAAACAAACAAGAATGTCTCTCATTATAGTTCAGACCTCCCCTTATGAAACAACAGTTAAATTGACTTGATCTGGATTTTCATTTGGATCTGCACCAAATCACAAACACTCATATCAGTCCCCAAAATATGTCTGATAAATATCATCAAGATTCACAAATTCTTATCTGAGAAATCAAGGAATGTGTTGATAAACTCCCCGTCTCACAAGGGTAAAGAAAATAAATACCTGGATCCATCTGCTGCTACAGAGCTGCATTCAAATTTAATTGGTTTTTCCTTATGTCGCCTCCCACCCCTCCACAAAAGCTCGTAGTTTTTGTGTAAACAAACAAACAAACAAATGATAACCCCCTCCAGTTGTTTTTGTGTAATCTTCTTTACAAACAAACAAACACACTAATGAACGTGGGGGGGGGGGGGCATACCCTCATTGGCAGAGGTAATAAAAGTGTCAGGGTCTGATGTTTGCAGGTCAAGGCAGGTGTGATGTGTGAATTAATTAATATTAATTAAAACTTACTGTGCCTGCAGAGGGCGCTGTTCCTCAAAGTGTTGCTTTAACGCAGCAGTTTGAGTTTAGACAAACAAAATGTTCACGTCCTCACAAGTCAACAAATCACTGTCTGTCCTTGACTTGTGACGTGTACATCACTTCCTGGTGTGCTCGCTGGCTCAGCTGTCAATCAAATATGTAACAACGACATTTTCGCAAAGACCTTTCTTTTCTGTGAGCAGTGATTGACGTGTTAAATCTGAAATAACGACTTTGACAGATTTTAAATACATACACATGTACTAAAAACTGCTTTCTCTGTATTTTACAGCTGTGTTTGGGTCTGGATTATATATATTGCACTTCAGATATTCAACTATTTTGTTATTTGTTGTTTTACTTTATGATAAAACATGAATGGAGCTGATATTTGACACTGACCAAACACATCAGACGTCTTTGTTTGCAGACACAGCAGGTGAAGAAGTGAATCCGGCACATGACCAGTGTGTGAGTCCTGTGAATCATTAATAATGGTCCTTCTGTCAATATGTCAGTGAGTCTTTAATTGGCAGTGAAAGCTGCTGCAGTGTAGCATGTGGAATCCTGAGGAGACGACGAAGAGCACCTCCTCCTCCTCCTCCTCACCGGAGGGATGGAGATGGAGCTGGCCAACACCCTGTAACCCATGGTAACGCCATCCGCTGCAGTGGGAGGAGCTGCGTGTGTGTCACTGTGTCTGGATTGGCTGGGAACAGGTGTGCTGAGGTTCCATGAAGGGAGGCTGGAGGAGGAGGAGGAGGAGGATGAGGAGGAGGCATTGATGAAGAGGAGGCACAGGGCTGGAGGGTGTTCACTGTGTGTGACGCCACAGGCCAAACTACTTTAGTCAAATAATTGTAAGTTGTTTGTATGATTTTGATATTTACATGAATGAAGCAGCTGAAATCATGAAATCAATGTTGATTAGTACATTTGATCCGCTGAAATATTCCTATTTATTTTGTATGATCCCTCCGCATCAACTGACTCCTTCATGAAGGGACAGTAACACATGGTGTCTTCACCCTGGTGAATGTCGGTGGACGGGCAAACAGCCCAGACTGGGAGAAGCACATGTTACGTAAGTGATTTAAAAATCCTTCAGCTGGGACGATCAGTGGTTGACAGGAAACTCTGCAAACAAATCCCTGTAAAATGACATGAATACGAAGAAGATGAAATTACATCATGTTTTAAAGAGGCAGACATTTTGGCAACAAGAGAAAAATCTGAATATGTAGAAAACCTTGAAGCAAAAACCAGGTTGGACGGTGGATCCAGGTGAAGTGGAAGAAGATCCTGATACAGCCTGTGCATTTCTTCTTTCTTTTTAAAGCTTTATAATCATAAACTACATGGAAGCTTTAAGAGTAAATAGGAGAAGTCAACACTGCAGACGTTTTGCCACTGGAGAGCAGTGTGCAGCAGGTGAACTGTGTGTGAGGTAAGAAAGACGTTTTCTCCAGGAGCTTCACTGAGAAGTTTCAAATGGTTAAAATCAGCGTTGACATGGGGTCGTCCTCTGCTCCGGTTTCAAACAGCTTAAATGTCCAGGTCACGTGATTGATGGGGTTCCACCAGGAACAACTCGATGCTTCCTGACATGTTTTATTTATACTCACAGGTTCGTTTGTCAGAGCAGGACAAACGATGGACAAGCTCAAACCCCGTCTGTGCTGATCCTGGGATTAACTCGCTCACTTTAACTCGCTCCCTCCTCACCTCAGCTGTTTTCCTCAAACTGATCCGGGTATCTTCATTCTGTCACTGCGAGGCAAAGCTCTCAGGAATTTCCAGCGAGTCTGGGAATCGTCTTGTGATTTCCTGTGGAGCCCGGAGGCCTCAGGGGCTCAGCTGTGTGTAAACGGACCAGACGCCCTGAGCCGACTGCTGCGGAGCCCAAACAACAGGTTGAGCACTGAGCCGGCTGCTGAGGGCAACAGGGTGCAGATGATGCAACAAAAAACCCAAAACACTCGGGAGTAGCTTCAGGTTACGTTTAATGACAAAATGTTTTATCTTTTTTTCATTGTAATGGGAAAAAGAAAAATCAAAGCAAATGCATCATTACAATAACTAGTCTTTCCGCACCTTCATTTTCACATTCACATTCACATCAGGCCCTGCCATCAACAATAGGGGGTTTGTAATGTTCACACCTTATTATTTTTTTTCAAAACGTGTCTCGGCTCCCGCTCTGTGCATTCACGAGCTCGGGAAAAACTAAAACTGGACAGAAAAACTCACAATTCCAGATGCTGCACGTACGAACACAGACAGAAACATTGATGTCGCACATGAAAAGAACAAAACCCCCCAAAAAAGTGCAGTATCTCTGCGGCTGAGATGGAGAAGATGAGAGAAAGGTCACCGCCCCAACACGGTCACTGCTGGTGGATAAAGGGCCTTTTATTAGAGATGGCCACACGCCTCGAGTCAGCCTGCAGGGTCACCACGTGTCACTGTAACGCATCAGGCAGCTGTTGATGAGTAAAGTCAGTTCTTACATCCTAAGCTTCCAGATCGAGTTCTGACAATGAACTAAAAATGTTCCTTCAGCAGTCTGAGGTTTCGTAGGCATTTTTCGTCTTCTCTTGGAACTTTGACAATAATATGCTCGTTTATTTAAATAAGGGGACGAGGCAAATGTCCATTTACAAACAGAATGTTGAGCTTCACAACTTGAACTCAAATTTAAGTCAAAAGAAATGATGCTCTCTTAACTTAATTATACCCTGAATGAGTGAAAATCTGTCTCTCACAGGCTGCTGGTGGATTTCAGGACAAATCTAAATCAAATATTGTTTGAACCCGGTCTGGTCTACGGGAGGTGCAGCATCAGAGATACTGCAGCGAAGTCGACGTCTGATATCAAGCTTCTCGTCCTCAGCGGACATGCCGGTCGAGCACTGAGACGACCTTTCCTTCAGTCAGTTACAAGTCGAGGCTTCACTCGAGGAAGACGAGACCGTCCGTCCAAAAACTCAGTCAGATCCATTCATCATCATCATCATCGTCAAACAACGTGACGGAGTGTGAGGAAGCAGGGCTAGCTATTAATGGAGCTTTTTACTCAATAATGAAACAAGTAATATGTCATTATAAGAAAATAAAAATCAGGCAAACAAATCATGAACACAAGTCTGACCTGTTTATTTCACGTTTTCAAACTTTTAGGGATCATATCCTTTCAAATGATTTAAAATCTAAATGAAAAGAACACAGCTCAGTAATATCCAGCCCGACGTGGAGTAGAAGTACGACGGAAGCGAGCGGCTCGGACCAGACGTCTCACTTGAACAGGATGGACAAGCGACTGAACCTCTTCTGGACCAAACATCTCCGTTACCCAAAAACCCAACCACACAACACTGTTAGTATACACACTGAGAGGGACACACACTGGATTCCAGTTTTTCTCACTTTGGCTGCAGAATCAAATCTATTTGAATTTCTGTCACAAAAAAAAAAAGTGTCGTATAAATCTCTCTCTTCTAGAGCCTCGGACTACCCCCCCGCCCCAGTGCAATTGATGAGCGCCCGTGGTTCGTGATGGCCACTGTGGTAACTCCATTTCATTACAACTTCTCAATAAACCACCGCTGTTGTGAAATAAATAAAAAAAAAAGAAAAGGCAATAATACCTTAAAGAAGATGAACAAAATGGCTACTTTCAAAAAGGCAACGTCACATTTTCAGTTTGCCGACTCTGAATTCGGTCGAACCCCTTTTCTTGGGGTCGAGCGTCGGGCGACTTTGTGGCACAATCTGTGGTCAGTCCTGAAACTGGACGATCCTCCCTTGTTGTCAGACGATCGATGGGTCAGTGTGTGTCGTGGAAGAGTTTGATAAAATGCTGCGAAACCCTCCCTGGAAACCCACCCGTTAAAAACATCTGAACACGATCACCGGAGGAAACGGGAACTATGACCTTATTCATTCATCGAAAAGCTTATACAAACGGTTGAAGGATATAAAGGGGGGGACAGAAGAGGGAGGGGTATCCAGAGTCAGAGAACAGCCGAAGAAGGGCGGGAGGGAGGGAACACATCATATCTCGGGGAGGAGGAGGGGGAGCAGGCGGGACAGAGGGAGGAGAGACGGGCGTTCGTTCTTTTCACGACAGCAAAACTTTCTCTCCCCCCCCAAAAAAAACCCAAACTCATGGCCACTTGTCAGGCACTTCTCTTCAGTCGGAGCCTCAGAAGGAGCTGGCCGGTGGCGTGGTCAACCTCTTTCCAATGTAGACCCTGAAAGAAAAACACACACGCTTATAATCAGTCTGGTTTGAAATCTAATCCTCCAGTGGAAAAACAAGATATGTGAAGTATTTCCTCTCCAAGTTACAGTCATTACTCTGTCTTCACCTTTCAATACATTCACTGAAAATGACATCAAGCTACTGGTTTCCAAACCGCTGACTTTTCTGACTGCTTTCCCTGACTTTGCTGTGTAACCATAGAAACCTGAGAATGGCCAGCAGGGATGTTATGACAGGTCTGTTAACGACTCTCTTGGCAAACTGCATCACGCCCAGGAAAACGTTGCCGTCTCGTGTTTCACTGATGTGACAGTATCTGACCGAGGAGCCTGGACTGTTGTAAAGTGTGTTATCGCAAAACAGCGGCGGCTCCTGGGAGAGTCGGCGCTCGCTGCGAGACGGCAGGTGTGCAGACGTGCAGACGTGCAGACGTGCAGACGTGCAGACGTGCAGACGTGCAAACAGCAGCTGCTCCGACAGTTTGTCAGACGAGGACACTGCCAACGTGTCTGCAGCTCTACAGCTCCCCCTGCTGGGGATTATCAACAACTGGGAAATATTTGAAATGAAGTTTAATAAAATATAATTGACGTTTAAAAATATTGTTTACTGTTGACTGGAGAAAATCAAAACTTCATGGTGTCAATAGTCAAACCTTTAAGAAAATTCTATAAAAGAATTCTTGTCTTTAGTGCAGATTTCTGTGTTTTTATATTTCTGAAAAAGAGTATTTGTAATATTTCTCTATGAAAACAGAAATATTATGATATAAAATATTTTTTTACTATTGTCCACGATGTTTCACCCAAGACAAACAGACCTGAACCATTAGAAAACCCCACTTAAACCAGGATTAGAACAGAGAACCTTCTTGCTGGGAGGCCACAGTGCTAACCCCTGGACCAGCGTGTCGTTTCTCATTCATTGCTCGAAAGGAACTGGAAATCACTTCATTAATCTCCCGTCATAGTGACAGTCTGTGTCTGCGTCTTACCCCAGCCCCAGAGCGATGATGTGTGATAGCAGCAGCGAGGGGATGAAGATTTTGAGGAACTCGGCAGAGAAGAGGCCTCCTTTCTTCATGGCCCCGGTCTTCCTCATGCTGAGCGTTACCGAGCGGCGAGGATGACGGAAGTGAAACTCCCTGTAGATACACACACAAGACATTTTAGACAAAGCACAAGTCTAACTGACGACAACACACACACACAAATACACCTGTTTAGTCAAGGTAAACACATCTCAGCAGTAAACAGGCCTCAGGTCATGTTTCAGCCTTTAGCAGCACAGAGGACTGATGGATATGTTGAAACAAACACATACTGGACCATCTAACTGCTGCGAGCTCTTGGTTAACTGGCCTGAGGAAGTTTTATATAACGAGAGAGTCTGGGTGAAGAGTCCCAAAGCTACGACGTCATTTCACTAGGAAACATTTGCGTATGCGTCTCAGGAGCAAGATTTAATCAATTTTTAGATGAAATGGAACCGTTTGATTTTGTCAAGAACAAAATTATCTCCACCAGATTTTTGTGATATAAAAGCCATATTTTGTCAATTAAGTTAATTTAAACTCTTCAACAAGTCACATCAGAGTTTCAAAGACAACTCCTGCCAGTTGCCTTAATATTTCAGCGTTAGACCAGGTTTATTTTATTCTATTACCATAATGACCGACCGCATCCACAGGACAAGCAAGCAGACGTGTGTGTTCAGTTGCCACGGAGACTTGCTGATGTTGTTGACCGAGCTGAAACTTACTTGGGGGGAATGTTTTCCGGTCGACTGGACCAATCCGCGACCCAATCTGCGTCCTTCATCAGGATGTCCATGTCCCTCTCCTTGTCCAAGACGTCCTCTTCTGACTGATGAGACACACACACACCTGGTTTAGAGACCTTGGCTCAGAATTGATGTCCATGAGGACAAATCTTTCAGCACAAATAAGACACTTTCTGCACAGTATGTTTGTTGTTAGTTTTTTTTCCAGCCCTGACAAAGATCAGAAGAGGAAAAATGAGTGAAAGTGACGACATAAGCTGGGCAAAAGAGGCTCAACGGCCATCGCCATAGAAACTAAAGGCAGGCAGCAGCTGTCATTCAGGTGTACACACACAAACCACTTCAGCGCCAGTAGACAGGGTTGCTATGGCAACAGACTGATGGAGAGCCCGTGAGGCGCTTACTTGGCTGTCTCTCCTGCCAGTCACGTCCACGTCGAAGATGATCTGTCCGTCGTCCTGGGGACTGTGAGGTCGTGGAGGGCTGCGGGGAGCGAAGTCAACAGCGATGAGCCACAAGACTCGTTATCGTGAAGCCTGAAATTCTCACGTGCGAGTTAAAAGCTTTTAGACACCGAGGAGATAGAATGACACATGTACGATACGGTCACAAGACAGAACACTTCAAACGAACATTAGCTGAGATCAGAAGTATTAAAAACAACTTCAAACCAGTGTACACAGGATATTACACGTCAGGTAACCATAGCAACAGTAGCTTAGGTGCTGAGTGGTAGCCATTAAGGTTTAATGAAGTACTAAAAACCCATAAAAACTGTTTGGAAGTGCACGGGGGTGTTGGGAAACATTGTGTTTCAGCTTTATGCAAAAACCTATCTACACTCAGTGCCTCATAACGACAGATTTTTTAGAAAATTAGCAGATTTTTATTATTCAAATTAGCAGACGCACACTAAACATTTGTTTTGTTGTGTACGATGAAACAAACCTGCATTTGGGCATTTTCTGCTATTTTTTCTGCAGATCCTCTCAAGCTCCCTCTTCCCCTCCTCATCTTAAAACTTATTGGATTTGATCTTTCATTTCATTATGAATAAATAAATTGAAAATCCAACACACAGCAGGAAGAAACTGTTCTAAAAAAGTATTAAAAAACGACGCAGTGCAGGTTTTTGTTTTCCAGCTTGTGTCAGAGCAGCTTGTTGATTCTTTTGGAATCAAATGCCATCCTCAGGTGACTCACTGGCAGCTGACCACCGCCGCGCTCTCTGATAACATCCGCTTCATCGCAGCCCCGTGGATTACACACAAGCACATGATGCAACCCGAGGAGTCAGGATTATTAAAATGGGAGGCGCGCTTGGACGGAAGACATCCGTTTATTTTCAGAAGCCGACTCAACTCCTGACTCAACATGTCGGGGGTGTAATTATGACAGAGGAGCTTCTGTTGGGTTATGAGGTCATTTCACTTTTCCACCAGATTGCTGAGGAAAGTTGAGGATTTTTGAAGAGTCAAGTCCGACATTAAACATCTCCGATAAAAAGGGTTTTCTGTTACAGTTACACCAGTGAGCTTTTACCGGGTTGTTATGAGCATCCACACAGGAGAAAGCTACTGCACTATTTAATTTAAAAATACAAGTGATTATATGTAAATCCTTTTAGTGAAGTTATGTCTTTTGGGCCATCGCACCATCCGTGCGGTCAGAGGAGCAGTTTGAGATTCTGGCACGAGACATCAAAGATCCTCACATCACATCCAGGCTTAGAATTAAGTGATTTTGCTTCAGCTCTAAATTCAACTGTGCTGTGTTTTCTAAAAACAGGCTGCCCTTAACTTAGTGAAAGTGGAGAAGAACTTTACACAAGTACCAACTTCCCCATGTGGCCTAATCCTCCGCAGCTGTAAACACAAAGTCATGATCCCAAAAACTCGTGACTTTTCTTTTCACATTTTTTTACTGTGGTGGAAATTCCTGTCTTCATCTGGATTCACAACATCAACTGTTTTTGTGTTGTTTACTTAGTCTAATTACATTAATTATTTTCCCACTAACTACAAAGCTCCAGGGAATTTAATCTTCCCCTAACCAGATCAGATTTGTGTCTTATTTTGAAAGGTTTCTTTGCGTTACCTGTCACACGAGGAGTTGCTGCGGCTGGACTCGTGCTGGGCGTCCAACAGGATTTTCTCCATGTCTCCGTTGTGGATCGAGGACGAGGACGGGACGTGCTCCAGCCCCCCCACCATGGCCTCCTCTTCCTCCACCTGAGGAAGGGGCAGCAGGTCCGGGGCCAGGCCGCCTGTGGAGGACGACTGGGCCAAGCTAGCCGCAACTCTGTTCATCTCCAACTCCACCCAGGACCCTGTGGTGCAAAACAGACAAACACATTAGCTTCACTCACTCACCACTGTCTGTGCAAAGGCGCAAATGATACCATGGAAGATAAATGTTACCAGGTTTTTATTATTTTCACTCATATAAACACAATTTATTATGTTTACATCCACCAAGGAGGTTATGTTTTCACCCCTGTGCCTTAATCATTGCAATTATGCATTATTTCCATTTGTGATGTTACAACTGAATTTATGTTGAACAGCTGGACTGCATAAGTATGTTACAACATATAGATAAGAAATCATAAAACCTGTTTATTGCTCTGTTAATTGAATACAAGTGTCAGCATTACCTGATAAGACGAAGCCAGTGTTAAGTCACAGCAATAAACCAATGAGCCAATATCCTGTTCAGAGCGGGATCTGATAAGTCCCAAGGGACAAGATTTGCATCTGCCACTAAAATTATAAGCGTCATTTAACTGTCTTCTGTTTAGTTTGGTGTAAATTACCATAATTTTGGGGTAAAATTCCCAGAATAATAACCTTCCAGTTTGTGCCTCTGCAGCACAAACACACATTATTCACCTTCTCTTAAATCACTTTTGATCATATCAGAGGTTCTGATAAATGATTTCACTTGGGGGCCATGTCAGTGAGCCTAAACTGAAGATACACTAACCCTACTAATATAAAATTAAAGACACTTTTACTGCTATGACAGGTTAAGAAGCTGCAGTGGAAAAGCTCTACTGTAGAGACAGTATCTGCTTTCAGACCCGCACTGAAGTCCCAACATTTTCTTGAAAGAATGAAAAGAGGAGCCATACACGTAGAAGATGCAGATGAAGATGTCAACTTGGAAAGATTATGAGATTCGAGAGCTTTTGGTGACAAGAGCCAACTGGTGTTAGTGTACTGTAAACAGAGACACTGAAGCGGAAATTATACTCAATGTCCTGCATCCTGCGGGGACTGACTCGGGATAATGGCCGCATTAGGCCGTATTTTCTTAATTTTCACAAAGGGAGGAAAGAAAGTGATAGTTTGACCATGGACAGAAATCTTTTCACAGCAGATGGTAGTTTATTTATAAACGAAGGATTAACGTTGGCTCTTTTAAATTGTTAGTGTCCTGCTGAGCCAGAATACATAATACAGCAGTGTGAGAACTGGCACACCTAACTGGATCTACAGGGATCGTTCATGTTAACTGTGCTTTTCCTGCTATGACATGTCAAACCGTCCAGCACTCCCAACAAAGTGGAGCAGAAGAGTCTTTACTCGAAACGTGAAGAACAAAGGGGGATGAGAAGTCATAATGATTTTCTGATCTTCCACTGGGAGGTGACAACAAAAGAGCGACAGCCGGAGAAGTCAAGGAAGTTCATGAGTGAGGCACTGTTTACCGCTGTGTGATGAAAGGGCAGTAAATGCCTGGCCGTGTACGTGCTCAGGCTCCATGTAGCTCCCGACTGGGATATGTGACGCCCTTCCTGTTTGTACATGAGCTCTTGCATGCACTGGTAGCTGAGGAGGCAGAGCAGGTCACCGCTGGGTTACAAATACATAAAGGAAGGGCAGGTTAGCGAGGGCGAGAAATTGGAGACGCGGGGCAAGGAAGTGCTTTGACAGCCGTCATCATGTAGCTTTAAAAAAACCCCAAACCAAAACACTTTCTCCTGCTGTCTTCACGAACATAAAAACCTTCAGAGCAGGTCACATGACCCCATAATAACAGTATGTAAACACCGCGTTCACATGAGCTTTCAGGGCGACTGCATTTAACACGCTTCAGGTCAGCAGGCCCACCACCCGAGGCGGTGTACCCCTCCCCCCCACAAACAGGCCTGGACTCAGCACTTGCACTCATCCTGCGGATTACACGGCGGACTGGGAGCCAAGCTGCTGTCGACATCCCATTGTCTCCGCTCCGTGGACTAAAACCACGTTGCCATGGAGCTGACGCTTGTGAACATTGTGGCCGCGGAGCCGCTATCAGCTGCTGGGTGGGTTTAGAGGAGGCAGACATCGTGTGACCTCTCTGATCCACTGATGCTCGTGTTCAGGCGGGAGGGACGAATGTTGCCTCTCGCCTGATGATCCCAGGTATTAGAAACAAATATTTATGACATTGGAATGGGAGCTCTAGGAAAATCCAAAAATAAAGTGGTCTCAGATAACAGTGATGCTGCTTCTGATAATTGCAGGGTCTTATTGTCCCTGAGGCTGCATCTCAGGATGTGCTGTTTACTGTGCATGTGATCTGGGCGCAGCAACACCAACAACAACAACATCAGCAGCTGTTTATTGCATAATTTGTCAGTTTAAATTATTCTGGATTAGTTGACTAAAGATGGTGTTTGGTTAATGTGGTAGCAAAGGATTATGGTGCCCCTGACAGGTTTAAAAGGCTGATCCTTCTGTAGTGTTTACAGGGTGTCTCCAATAAGAGCTCTGTATTATGAAGCTAGTTCAACATAACCAGGATAACTTTTTGATTATCTGGCTTCACTGAGATTAACGTCGGCCCTGTGGAGGAGGTGGAGTCTGTAACTACAAGCAACATCATCAGGACCATGAATAAAGTATCTAACATGATATGATGAGAAGGAAGACGACACCTGAAAGTTTACATTTAATAGATTTATAATAAGGATTTGCTGTGAATAAATACAAAGATTTTCTTGAGTTTCTTACTGAGTTGGTATCTTTGCTCGTTTTCTGATGATGAACACACTGTTATGAACACGTGATGCAGATAGAAAAGTTCATGTCAGAGTGTTTCTGCTGTCTGAGGTCAATCTGACTAAAACGTTTATAACTTTATAATCACTCAAATATATTTCATAGGTTGTGGATATTCTTTGAGTTAAAAGACAAAAGGTATTAATTTCTAATGAGTCTCCAGAGTGTTCTAACCTGCAGTGGTGGGAAAAAAGTAAAAGCATCAACACTGTCAGGAATAAAAGAATCTGTGTTCAAATTAAAATGAACCTATTTATATTATGTATCTATGAATGCGATAAACTCTCTCAACGTTTGTTAGAAGTCGTTTTAAAACCAGAGACACATTGAAAGTCTGGAGCAGCAAACTGATTAAACTGTTCTATACGAATATCTGCTGCTCCTTATTAGTTGTCACCTCATTGTAAACTATTCTGTCCCTGTCATGATCCAGTGGGAATTATAAGTCAGGTTTTCCAGTGATCTGATTGGCCAGTAGTTGGGCTGATGACATTATGATCTGATCCTCTGAAAAGTGAACCGGCAGCCAGGGTTTAGCCTGATGTTACCTCGCTAACCCCAGGAGGCCTCGGGTTTTCTGAGACGTGGTGTTTAAACTACAGCTTACACTGTTCCAAGATACACAACAGGCACAGCAGACTTGGACACAACGACAAAACTGTGTCTCATGAAAAAACTGGGTCACTAAAATACCTTGGTGTCTGGAAAGTTTGATTCCCGTCCAGATTGCTCTTTAATACTTTCCCCTCACACTCTGCACGTCTGAAACGTCTGTCCTCTGGTCACCGGGGCCATAAATAGCACGCGGAGTCACGGCCCCCCATAGTGTGGTAAAGTTAAACCAGAGCAGAGCTGAGTCAGTGCAGCAGGGTAATGAACAGGCCTTTGTTTATGTCTCTGTGGAATATGTAAGCTGAGAACTTATGTGTTTATATAAGAGGTGAAACATTTCCACTTCAGCTATTTAACAATTGACAAGTATCTTCTTTTAAATGGATTATTTCCCCCATGAATCCTAGAAGTGTTTGATTCAAGAACTCTATTATATTTAATGGTTCATTTGCTTACTTGCTTTACTTATATTATAGCTGCTTATGTTAATATTTGTATAGTTTTCTTTGTAATTCTTTAGAAAATGTACATTTTGAGGAGGATGACACTTTGAAAACATAGTTCGAATCTGAAATATGATGCAATAAAACACTAAATGGGGGTTTAAACTTTAAATATCTCCCCTGGCCTCTTGTTTAAAGTTATATAATTGACTGTTAAACACTTTAACTACGTGTAAACTATCAACAATTCAAAATGCACGTCCGCATTTTCCCAGTTTTGTCCATTTCTTCCATCCCCTTGTTGACGAACCTTAGACCCACCTCCACCCTTCCGCGTGAGCCTCTGATTGGCCACCGCGCCTGTCAGTCCAGCGTGTCGAGACGCTATTGGTGCTCCCGCTGTCAATAAACACGGAACATAGCGTTCTCGCTGCTCCTCCACAAAAGACAAGGCAGGGGAATCAAACCCTCGTTTAATAAAACCAATAAACGCATCGATAACACTCCGCGGGCCGACACCGACACGCACGGCCCGCACACACCTGCAGCGCCGGAGCGGCTCGGCGGGCGGGGAGCTTACCGTTCAGCCCGGAGTCTCCGCTGCTGTCTGCGGAAGGAGCGCTAGCGGCGTCGGACATCGTCTGGTTGTTGCAGGAACAGCTCAGAAAAAAACTGTGCGCGCCTCCTTATCTGCTGCGCACATTCAGTCCCGAGGATCGTGCGCGTGAGCCCCGAGTCTCCCCCACCCCCCCTCCGAGCGGCCGAGGAAAGAGAGGCAAGAAGAAGAAAGAAGAAGAAGAAGGAGCTAATGCTAATGCTACAGCGCCGCAACCGCTGCTCTCCGTCCGTGCGCTGGCGCGTCTCTGCGGGAGAAGCAGCGCGCGGAGCACAGGCACCGGAGCGGCCTGATGACGTCAGAGGGGGAGGGGGAGAGAGAGAGACAGAGAGGGAGAGAGAGAGAGATGGAGAAGGAGAGACAGAGGGAGAGAGAGATAGAGAGGGAGAGAGAGAGAGATGGAGAGAGAGAGAGAGAGAGAGAGAGAGAGAGAGAGAGGGGGAGAGACAGAGAGAGAGAGAGAGTGTCAGAGAGGGAGGGAGAAGGAGACAGAGGGGGAGAGGGGGAGAGAGAGAGACAGAGAGAGAGAGGGAGAAGGAGAGACAGAGGGAGAGAGAGATAGAGAGGGAGAGAGAGAGAGATGGAGAAGTAGAGACAGAGGGAGAGAGAGAGAGAGAGAGAGAGACAGAGAGAGAGACAGGGAGGTAGAGAGGGAGAGAGAGAGAGAGAGTGTCAGAGAGGGAGGGAGAAGGAGACAGAGGGGGAGAGAGGGAGAGAGGAGACAGAGACAGAGAGAGGGAGAGAGAGAATATATATATACTGTATATACAGTATATTGTGTAAAACTAATCATAACATTGAAATCGATTGTAAATGTAATTTTACATATTTTTGACCCGATAAACACAAACCTGCTGATTCTATTTGGTAAATTTTACTCCCATAAGTGCAGAGAAACTTAATTTACTCCAACTTCACGTTTTTTGTGAATTTTTTTGTGAATTTATATCAAAAACAATCACAAAGTAATAAAACAGTCAACGTGTACACTGATGAAAGATATATTTCATTTTCATAATCGCCTACGAAGGAAATCTATCCATTTGTTTTTAAATCTTTATTTCAATATTTATCTATTGACATGTTTGATTCTTTACTTGTTTGCACTGTTTGGGTTTTTCATTAAAGCATTTAAGAGAGAGAGTGAGAGCGAGAGACAGTTAGAGAGAGGGGGGGGTTATGTAATGAGTTTAAAAACAAAACTCCTCCAACACATGCGTAATGCGAAATGTATGTAAGATCAGGATCGATTATCGATTGATTACAGACTAATATCAGTATTAGTGGTGACTCAGTGGTAGCAGGAGCACACACACACACGTACACATACAGAGGAACATGTCAGTCCCATTGTGGCAGAGCGTGAAGCCGTTTCATTACCCATGAGACAGATCAGGTTCAGATTCACAGCTGGATTCACAGCTGGAATCCTACCTAAAGGCATTTTGTAGAACTTAAACAAAAGATTCTAAGATACACAACACGAGGGCCGAGTTGAGCACAGAGACAAACTGTCCGAACATGCTGCTGAATGTATGAATGACTATCGCAACACAGGCGAGAAGGTTTTAACCAACTTGCCAAATTCCTTTTTAAAAAGACACGATTCTATATATTCCAGAATAAAGTAAACTTAACAGTTATGGGCCCTTATTAAAAAATCTGGGTCAAAATACCCAAGTGACGGAAAGTTTGATTTCTTTCAGGTATTTTATTTTTGCTATTTCTTACGTTTATTTGCTCTAATGCTCGTTCATTTTAGATTTTGTATCACATCATTTGCAGTCTCTGATATAAAAAAATAATAATTTGCTTATCTTTGATGTTATCATTTATTTTTATTTGCCCTATGTATGAGAAGCACTTTGTTACAGCCGTTTTGAAAGGAGCAATGTAAATAACTTTATCTATAGAGCACTTTTCAGCACAGAATACAAAGTGCTGCACAGAAGAAAGTACATAAATAACAATTGGAATAATAATAATAGAGATAAGACTGGCACCCTAAGTAAATTCAGGGATACGCCTTTTGACTTGGACTTAAAAGAAGACCGTTTCCTCAGGCAATAATATTCAGAGCCTTGGGAACCTGATGGCAAAAGCTCTGCCCCCCCCCCCCTCAGTCTTCAACCTAGATTTAGGAAGTGACAGCAGACTCCTGCCCACAGATCACAACCTGCGCATCTGTAAATAAGGAATTAAAAGATCAGATAGTTAGAGCTTCTGCATCTGAAGGTGTCCACATCTGTGATATCAGCTGTTTAGAGTGTAAACAAACAATCTCCCCTCTTGATATTCTGACAACAGACTAATCAACTTTGACAAACATTGTTTTGCGGTCAACACCTGTAACACAAAATGAGACGTTAAACACCGATTGAATCCCAACAACGATCAAGCAATCACAAGAATGCAAAAAGTAGTTTATTATCTTCACTGTCATAGAATAAAATTGTAGTTATACATTACTAGAGGCATCGATTTAGTCTGAACTGTCCACATTTTAATTTTTAAATACGGCGTGGCGACATCAACTGCTGCAAATCCATGTGCAACGTGTTGCACCATCACATACAGTACAGGAGCAGTAATAATGCCTGCAGTAGTTTTTGAGCAAACACTTTGAAGTGACTTAATGCCTCAAATAATGTCTTCTTTTTAAACTGCAGTCTTTACAACACAGACAAGTACTTTAGTTGGTGCGGTAATTAAGTCCAGTGTCAAATCCAAAAAAAAAGTAAAAGAAGGTTTTCCCTGTTGTGAAGCACGGTTTCAGAGCTGTGGTAACAACCATGGAAGGACAATACTTTTAAGATCACTCAGAAAAGATGTGTGAGGTCCAGCTTCATTTCACAAAATAGGACGGAACAAATCTGGTGACTTTGCTTAAATATAAATATGACAATCATAATATTTATCTTTGAATAGGCTATCTCTTATACCTGACTACCGTGGAATAGAAAACAAAAAGGAGGAAGAGGAACCGATGCACAGAGATGTCAAGACACAGAGCCAATCCAAAAAGGAAATAAGAATAAGAATAATAAGACGCTCTCTTCTAGAGACTCGACCTATCTGGCCAGCCAGAGCCTCAAGCCGTGACAGTGAGTGAGATGACGCCTCACTGGACCAGGCTTCGAATCTGTGACAGTACAGAGGTGCTGCTCAAACTCCTGGAGGAGGCGACCGCCGTTTCCTGATCAGCAAGTGTGTAACGAAAACTGTGAGTGTACGTTAGTGACTGTTGAGATGAGACGTGTGAAGAGACTCAAAGAATACTATGACAGCATAACGGATGAATTAATAAAAAGGTGTATACACAACAAAAAAAAAAACTGGCAATTTTTTTTTCTTAGAAAAATAAACACTACAATGGCACAGGACAATAAGGGGACATACTAAATAAGTGTTTTTGATTTTCTATCAGAGCCATTGGGGGGGGGGGAGAAAAGTTATAAAAATAAGTGTGTCTGTATTCAGAATTTTAAAGTAAATTAAACTGGTTTACCCATGATACCCCAGGGGAAGAAAAAGGGCAGGTGGGCTCGCAAAAAAAAAAAAAAACATACCAAAAAGGAAAGAAATTGGCACAACATCACTTAAACGACGAGGCAGGTGTCACTCTGCCACGAAGAGGCCGATGATGGGCAAGAGCGACGCTTCCTCTGTCCACATCTAGAACAAAGTGGCAGTCTGGGTCACCCAGTAGCAACGGACAGGGGTGCTGGTTATCGGCGTTACCGCAGATCACTCGGGATGAGGCTGCAGGTGGTACACGTGACATCATCCACGCCAGACCTCCCCCTGTGGTTAGTTCACTTTATCCTGGAATATGTAGAGGTTGTTGGTCGTGGCCACTGCGATGATGTTGTCCTGCGGGTGCCAGGCCGTGTGGAGGATCTTCTTGTTGAAGTCCAAACTGTCCACGCTGATTTCATCCTTCTTGCGCTTGCCGCCTGCACACACCTTGCGGGGCTTGAGGACCTGCATGGGCTTGCTGTTTTCCCGGGACGCCTCCAAGGTCACATCCCGCCTCTGGCCGCGGTCGAACATCCGGAAGAAGTTGTTGTATGAGCCGGTCATCACCACACTGATGTGGGGGATATGAGAAAGATGTGTAAGTGTTTAGCTCAAGTGATATTTGAGTAGAAAAACATCTCTGTAGTTTCAGAGAAAATCAGGATAAGAGACTTAAATTTACTTTCGTTACATGGACGACAACAATCCAACTATTCACCTTATTCTGAATAAGTTTATACAAGTTGCTAATAGGATGTCCTATTCATATTCTTGTTTACATGTTTCAGAGCATAGTCTGATGACTCGTTTCTTCCAACATTGACAGGAAGAATTTTAAAACCTCAATCTGAAATATTTTATACCCAAAATTGCTAATAACTTAAGTACATGTGGATAATATTTGACTGAATGCCATAAATTGAATTTCCAGACAATAAAACAGGTGTAAGCAAGCGCATTAATCAATCAAAAAAGGTTAAATTGAATATATAGGAATCTGTGCGAAGACAAACTCTACCAACATCAGGTTTCTTGGTGTTATTCTCTCAACCTGCTGCACATCCTCACCTGTCATTTCCATTCCAGCAGCATTCAAACTTGTCAAAGATGCAGTCGTTCTCGTAGAGTGAGCACAGCTTGCTCCTCAGGTACTCGTGAACCTGAAACCATCAGAGACAAAGGCTCGAATGAAATATGAATAATATGCAGGTTTATCAGATTATGTCCATGTCTCATTTATCACAACAACAACAAAAAGCCTGTGCACGGCCCAATTTGATACGTTATGGTGCCACCTAGTGGTCACTATGTGGAATTGTGGAATTAATTCTGAAATTCTGCAAAGTTGCTCATAACCTGTGTATTAAACTTGACAGCACTCACCTGATGGGTCTCCACTGGCCTGTTTTCCATGTTCAGGTCCCAGATCTTCACAGACAAGTAGTCTCTGGTCATCATGTAGCGTCCGTTGTGGCTAAACTTGACATCCGAGATCGAGGATATGATCTCGGAGAAGAAGGAGCGATTGCTGGGATCCTCTGGCTCCTCGAACACTGCAGCAGAGAAAAGAGCATGTCACAAATACAACTAAATAAGCGTTTTAAGGGAAACGTCTGTGTGAGAACCTGTTCGAGTCAAGATGTGATGATTAAAAAGAAGATACTCACATTTGGAGTGCTTGTCACAAAGTGCTGAAGCCCTCATGTCACACAGACGAATGGTTCCTTTGCTGCTGCTGTAGACGAAGGTGTTACACTGATGAGGATGGAACTCGGCCGCCGTGATCACCTCTGTCAGCTCCTCCATGTTGGCAGGTTTAATGTCAACAATATCTGAAGAGCACGGTTAAGACGAACAAACCTTTCCAAGGATTAGGACCAGGACTCCCCTGGTTTAACCATACGTGATAGACTGTGCAGTGCAATTTGTTTAAGCACCAAAAGTTTCCCTACATAGTTCTATGAGAATTTTAGCAATAGAACAACTCACACAGGGAAAAGAAAGGTCAACAGACAAACATGTCTTCATGTATTTAAAGATACTGAAGCTGCGGTCAGTGATCTCGAGGTTCCAGAGGTTGATGCGGAGGTCGTCCGCAGACAGGTAGGTCTCCTCGTCGCTGTTGACTGAGATAGAGTTGATATGGTAGGTGTGGGCATTGGCAAACACCCTCCGTGGACTGGCCTCCACCATGAGGTCCATGGGTATTAAAACTGGTACCTGAGATGAGAACGGAGGACATGAGCTGAAATCCAGGCAAGCAGTTTCAAAGCTTGCGGCACATTTATTTTGTCTTCCAAAAAAATGTCCATAGACTTTAAATATCAGAGCAGAAAGCCAGAAGCACCAACACCCTTTCTACACAGGATTCATGTCAGCTGTTATTTTTTCAGTCTCATCTCATGCGAGTCTGACAATTAGATTATTTTTAAATCAATACAGACGTCTGGCACCAGCCACAACATGACAGATGTGAAACAGTCTGTTAAATCCATGGTGAAGACGACCCAGAGGGGAATATCTTTAAAAACTAAAATGCATTTTTTAAAACCTCAATCACATTTCTTTAAATTTTGTGCCGACAAAAGGCTAAAACAAGAGATGTTTGGCTGAAGTCCTTCATAGATTTGTGCCCAGAAAGTGCATGATTCTGCCTGGAGTCCAGACATCAGCTCAAACAGCAACTGTAGTAGCATAGCTTGAGATTAGAGCTGTTTTGATATTGTAGCTGCCTCAGAAAATATCGGGTTGGGTATCAAGAGTACGCACACTTATGTACCGATCCTACACAATGCTTTAAAGTACACTGGTTCCAACCAGATAAAACTGAAATTTTCTTTTCCAGAAAATCATCAGCTCTAAAGTAAAGCGGTTTTGCTGTATTGCCACTGGCAGGGGCTGCATTTAGAGCGCCAAGGAAGTTATTTCCAATTGTGTAGTGTTAGCCAGAGCTGACATAAATGTCAACAATATGGCAATATTTCAAGCTGGAAAGTCCCACAAGTAAAACAGCAAAATGACCGTATGCAAGACTTCAGTTTCAAAGGTTATTGTAGATTTATGTTCTTTCTCAGTTGTCACAGTCCAGCTAGATAATACAAGATGTGATGTGTCGTATGTATTTGTTATTTTAAAAGGGTTGAATCTGAGTCAGGCCAAACAACAATTACAGTAATGATCCCTTTCATACAGGGTTGGTAGCATAGAGCTGTTAGAATACGTTATAAGAGTTGTTGTTTGTTTAAATGCACTCGTATCGTATCGGTTCTTGTTAATGGCAGATACGCGAAGTATTTGAGTATAGATCTTATACATCATACAGTTATTACCTGCGAGGATGAACTTTGATAGTTACTAGCCCCACACCTATGTTACACCCACACATGCAGTTTCAGTAGCTCTGTCTGATGAGACTCCCTCTGATGAATCAGTTAGTCATGGAAAGATGGTGCTTGACTAGTTTTGTCACACCTATAAGGGGAGGGAAGCTCAGACCCAAGTTTTAGATCTAAAACTTCTGTGTTCTCTGTATAAACGTTTTTTTTTAAACCGCTCCCAGGTTGTGTTTGCTTAGTACTCACCCGCAGTGACGTAATAGTGTTTGGATCTTTGTAGCGTCCATCCTCCTCTTTGAGATTATAACCCTCTGGTCTCTTGTCTCGTTCACTGATTTTCCATAACTTAATTGTCTTATCTGCAAAAAGTGGGGTGAAAAAGAGGAAATTGCTCAGATAATATTTCATCATTTGACTGAAGTGTGAAAAGAGATTTATTAAATTCTCCAGTATAAATGGTTTTATCTCACCTCTGTTAAATATCTGGTTATGTGCCGAGTAACTAATAACTAACTCACCATTAGTTGACAACAGGAACTGAGCGGCGTTCTTCTGAGGGAGCCAGCGAATTTTGTTGATCTTCTCTTCAATTTCCAAACTCTTCAAGTAGTCGAACTCTGGCTCATGGCTCTGGAAAGTGCTGTAAACATTGTATTCGCTCCGGAACTGAGGCTGACTCTTATTCTGTCGGGAGTCAGGCAAAATATAAAAAATTCAAAATTAGCTGATGTTAGACGAGAAGAAGCCAGTTTCATGATTTTTGTAATAACTTTTATTTCAAAATGACGCACAATATTTTAAAGAATGCCAAAACCTAAAGAAATATTCCAGGCAGAGATGTAAAGCAGAATAGTTTCATGTGTTTTGTAAAACATCCTAATAATAACAAAATATGTGGGAATAAATCAATAAAAGATAAACTATACCTCTATTTCCTGCTGGAAGATGACGACGCGCCCACCCTTGTCTCCTGTGGCCAGCAGCTCCCCCGTGTGGTTAAACTCAACTGTGGATATGATGTCCGCTGCAAAACAAACACAAACATGGAAGCTTACATCTGTAACAATGTCATTTTCAGATTGGGTGAACGGAAATAGAACATCTTACCGACACTAAAGACAAATCCTAACTAACCCCGTTTTTAACGGTCTGGGAATCAGAGCGCATGAGATGGACGAGTGTGTCGGCCGGAGATGCAGCATGTAGAGCAGACGGAAAATGATCACTAACCTAGTTTCTCTCTCCCCCCTCACTCCATTTCCCCCAGCACTAGTGTGTTGCTTTATCCTGAAGCATGCTCTTTCTCCCTCACCACACACAAACACACACACTTAACCCTTTGTTGGCCAACGAAGCAGAAAGACAATGCTGCTAAAGGTTGAAGCAGGAGGTCTATGTGAACGTTGAGCTCCCTGCAGCTCAACGTAAGAGCTAATACATGTGACCCAGTATTATAGCTACTTGAGGGGAGGACTGTTTACTAAATTATTTGTTATTATCCATCAGCCTTCATTAACTCTATTACCACAGCAGTTTACCTTTATAGTTAGAAAGTAACTAGATAGAGCCGTTCCTGAGGCAGCAGGTCCCTGCACCCACTTACGGTAAAGTGGGTGCAGGGACCTGCTGCCTCTGCTAACTGCCCTCGGCGTGGATTGAACTCTGAACCTTCTGATTACAGAAGAGCAGCGTTAACCTGCGAGCGCCCATACACTCAATATATATGCTGTATCAGCAGGAATTTACAGGAGTGAGAATACAGTGTTTGGTTAGACCATGTTGAAAGTAAAGAGTCTTTGTAGAACATTTGTATGTTAACTCCTAGGAGTCCTGGGTTATTTTGGCCGTTTTTTAATACTTTTGATTTTGCCTTTATATTAAACACATTTAAAAATGTTAACCATGACAGTTTGTTTTTTCATTGCCTGCCCAATGCGATCATAAAATAAATTTTTCCCCCAAAACACACAAGATACATCACATGATTTGATCATGTTGGCATGACTGTAGACTAGAGAGTGAAAGAAGTAAGCAACATTTACACCATGGTTAAGTTTTTAAAGATATAAACCATGTGCACATATAGAAAGGATCAATCCTCCCTGACAAGAGCAACACAGTACAACACAAGTTCAGACTTTCTGAACCAAAACAAAGTCTAAAAAAACAAAACAAAACAGCAGCGGAGTATGTAGATGCGCTGCGCGATAAAACATTTCATCAAGGGAGAATCTGTAAAAAAAGTGAGAGAAAACCTGTTCAGCCTGCAGATTCTATGGCAGTGAAAAATGGAGGCTTCTCTTCAAACCAGTAGAAACATTGTGCTACTCCTTCCATCTCAGTAGAGAACGGAAAATGTCAGATGGTGCATTCATGTGGTATCAGAATAAAAAGGAAGAGGAATCAGTTCCCGGGGGGAAAAGTTTATGGGAAACCTTCCCGACTCCAAATTCCCACACGAAAAACAAAACTGTTTTGCAACAGTGGTCATATTAAAAACCCATCAGTCAGCATTCCAATTCTAGTCAGCACCCAAAAATAGTAAAGCGATAAGTTATGGTTAGGGTTATTAGACTGTGGTGATCCGCTATAGTCGAATTTCCCCACCAGTTTGGTAATACTTTAATTTTTAACATATAACAGGCTCCGAGTGTTTTGAGACATTATTTTATGTAGAGCTGTTTGCAGCTCTTTACCTCGGTGTCGCTCTCCCTTTCTCACAAACACTTTTACTTGTATGTCACAGGTCATTAGCCGCATTAGCAGAATACCTCCTGTTTTCTGTGCCGTCAAAACAGCCATTAAGTTTTACCATCCTCACAGACAGCCAGACTGGGGCAGGCAGGAAGAACTAGGTTTAGCACCGCTCTCTGTGTACCTGTCACTCAGGATCTGTTGTGCAGAGCAGTGAGCTGTGTGCGAGCTCACTGCACAATCACAACAATCATTAATCTAATTCCGTGGGAAACGCAGATGATGCTGTTTAAGCTTTTCTTCATACAAGTTGCACAAATTTTGGTCTCTTCAGATGTTAATGTACCTCGAAGTTATGTCAAAAATCCCTTCTAAGCTTTTACAGTATAAAAATGTTTTTGTTTAATTCACTAATCTCACTACACATCAGATCAGGCTGCACAATGTATTATCCGTTTGCCCAGTTCAATACAATACAAGTTTAACAAGGTACAGCTACTTCAAGATAATACATTACGCTCCCTGTGACCGACAATTATGAAACAGGGCAGACGACTCCCCACTCTGCAGAACACAACCGCTCAGCTGAGCGCACACATTCATATAGAGCATGTGGGGGTGGGACTCGTACAGTCTCCTCTTCCTGTCATTTTTGTTTTAGGTACCAAAGAAAATGAATCCTGTTAATGTGAAATCATTTAAAAAAGGGTAATATTAAAGAGTATCTACCAATGATAAAAGAAACAAACAACAAGGAGAGAACAGAGAGGGAGTGCAGATGTAGCATTAGTTATTAATGAGTAATGGCAGCCAGTGTCTATGCGTGAATGCTGCACGAATCAACAACGGTGTATGATTTTGTCTGTCACTCTGCTGAAAGCATGTGTTAAGAGAGCTAAAGCATACCAGAGCGCTGCAGAACATCATGAGCAGAACGACATTTTTGTTTTACAGTAAAGCATGTTGTCATTCTTTAGATTCCAGCTTAGCATGTTTAAAAACACGAGAGCTGGCGTGAGACAGAAATTTCTTTAAATTATTTAGGGATAGAAGACTGAAAGGTGCAGTTGGAAGCCTGGTTTTTAGGTTTTTATAGCAAGCATCACCCCTCTAAACGATAAGAGAAGGCCACGGTCTACTCCTCTCACACAGAGGTTTCAAGCTAGTGTTGGTTGCTGGAAGACGTCACTATGGCTGAGTCACAGGCTTGAGAGCTGCCGATTCCTGCATTAGCTGAGACGGTGAACATGAGGAGGATGCAGGGGAGCACCTGGGTCGAGCGGAACAGAGAAGGGAGAGAGGAGGCTCATGCTAACTCATGTAGTTTAATCTCCATAAATTTAATATAATTGATTTAAGACACAAAATAATGCTGAATGAATGTCTGATGAAACATGATCAAGCCGAAACATATAGTCACGGGGTGCAGCCAGTGTAAATCTTTTTGCATCTCTTGTGGTGCAGCCATCCAACCGCAATTTGACGGAAAGACCAAAAATAGCACTGTGCCTGAAGAACACACACACACACACACACACACACACTTCCACATTCATTTCAATGAGTCAACTGCTTTGGGACAGCGGGGCTGCTCCCATCGACGGCTCCAGCTAAAGCACAGAATTAATTCAACTGTCAACACACTGCACTGGCCAGTCAAGCATGTACTCACACGCTCAAGGTAAAATACCTAAAGTCGTGAATGGTTAAAGCATCCTGCTGATTCTACTGTTTACCTTGCAGTCATTGTGACAGAGGGAAAAAAACTACTGCTGCTGTGATAACTCTGTACATATACTGTCTAATAGGAGTCAAAACTACTGGGCAGTGTCTGACATGTTTGGAAACAACAATCTGCACCACAAGCCACTTGGCCTGCGGCGGGCTCTGTTACCACATTTCCCTATTGTTGGGAAACCTGCACTGCACCATGAGCAACTGAGATGGGACTCGGTGATGTAGGTAAAGCACATAACGAATGCTGTTCACTGCAGCTCTTTCTCAAACCAACCCAATGTGGCTGCTACTAAATGCATTAAAAACAATCTGCCATCAATTCAAGGTTATATTTCCACTGTTCACACTTTCTGTACAATTTAAACTCAGTGACAACAAGCCGACACTTTCTGCAAAGCCTTGCAGTGGAAATTATTTAATCAGCAACAGCACCAAGTGTTTGGCTTGTGTTATCGCTACTTTAACACAGGAATTATACCTCCAACGCAGCCAAGGATTTAGGAAGCAGGCGGCTGCCTGATAAAGGAGTGGAAGCAAAGACGCGTATGTCACACAGGGGCTGCAAAATTTCTCAAAGATTCATACAGTAACCTTGATAAAGGTGGCGCTTTCTGTCTGTTCATCCGCATAAAGACCAGACAGAGAGGCATCAATGAAGTGCGATGACAAAGCTGGATTAAGGGTGGGGCGAGTCACAGTTAAGGTAAGGACTAGGGCTGCACAATATATCTCATCACGATATCAACATACACGATATACGAATTGCAAAAGACTGCTTGAATTGCGAAAAAATGGTGTTCTATGTACCATGCATTCACACTTTGCATGTCAATATATTTGGCCAATCAGACGGAGCACTGCTGCCCAAGATAATAAAGCAAAGATATTGAGATCCCTGATGTGCGTGTCCAGGGTTCTGCAGAGAGAATTGTGAGCTGCCTGCGTCACATTTCGTGCCGCCTCCCGGGACAAATTGAGATCTTTCTCTCTCTCTTTTGTTTAAACGTTGATTTGTTCAAATTGACGGCACAGTATCAACACTAATCATCACATAATGATCGATACTTTTCTTACACGATCGATCAGCCCGTCCCGCTCATTCCCCTCCTCTCTCAGTGACTCACACAAAAACAGCCTCAACGGACATATGTAAAAACTCACACTGGATAGAAACAACAGAATTTGTAAACTTAAGACAACGTATGGAGCCGGAGGAGATGGCGGTGCGCGCCGTTTGGCTCGACCCGGTTGGCAGCGCGCAGCACAAATGATAGAGACACAGGTAATTTTTGTTATGTCCAAACTTGTAGGAAAAGCAGAAAGACTAACACTGTATGCTTAAGCATTTGTTTATTTATCGCAAGTTATATTGTCATCGCAACATTCAACAACGTTATCGCATATCAAGTGTTTTCCTAATAGCGTGCAGTCCTAGTAAAGACCCATTATGTTATTGACCAACACCATGGAGTGTGCAGTACTGCTTGTCAACACAGCTAAATCATGCCATAACCAATAAAAGAAAAGAACTCACTGCACGCCATTTTATTTCTCAAATAACATTTTCCCCACTTTCCCATTCATGCTTTAAAATACTCTTTTGTGGCAGAGCTCGTACCTTCAGCTACGTCATCATCGATGGCTCCTTTCACCTGAGAGAAGCACCACTGCATGTCACCTCCAGGTCCTGCAGAGATAAAAAAAAAGGAGAAATACTGACTGATTGCAAGTTTAATACATATAATGAACATTAATTTGAAGCTTTTTTGCTTAAGGATGGTGAGGTTTGAAATGTTTGTGACTCCGTAATAACTAAGGCGGAGCATTAAACCATTAAACTGAGAACGTGTTTGGACTTTCCTAACATGTACATGCAAGTATTTCCAGAGAAACACCTCGAGGGATAAATGAAATGTTGGAACTAGAGAGAGATAACAGAGCTGCTGAGAATATTTGTTTGGTCATAAATGTCCATACATTCTCTCACAACTTCTATTGATCTAATACAAATCTAAAATCAAGCTATACATGTTATCCGTAAACTGAATCAACGCATCCAGCATATAACTGCAGAACATTTTACCGTCTCTTTAAAGATTTGAGCCGGTGGTTTTCTTTCCAAGATAAAAAGGTGGATGAAAAGCTATTAATAAATTATGATTTATCTGCAGATCATAGCAACAATCGGTGGATTCAGTCTCGAGGCTTCCTGCTTCCGAGCAAAGTCTAATGTTATGGTATGTCGATGGAGAACCTGTTGAGGCGAGTGATAGGTGGCCATTATCCCCATAGCATTTCATTGCTCAACCCCTTTTGAATTCCACACATTTGTGCACGTGACCCTTTATGTTATTACACAATTAAAAAGGTGGTGTCACTCGTCAACAGCAATGGCTGCACATAGTGGAGCAGCTCTGCAGAATTACCAAGGACATGAATGAGTCACCATGGTTTCATCACACACCAGTTCTGAAATGAATCATGGTTTAAAAACAAAAGGTGTAGCGCCCCCTCCCCAGTAATGACAGCCATCCCTTTTAGAAGAAAATGCATAAAGCAAACAGGTGTTGCAATATGGGTTTCATGTCAACCGTGAGTTTCTGCAGGAGGATACTGTGCAATGGGCTGAAGATCAGTGTCCTTCCCCCGCCCAAAGGGAGTGAACGCGTTTACTAAATATCTCACCAGTGACCTAATATCTTTCAGCAATCAATCAGAATTGAGATGAAGCCAATTGTAGTTTTTCTACATCCCACAACTCGCGTATCAGCTGATGAATGAAATGTGAAACGCTCCGTGCGGCTAAACTAACCCATGACTATTTGGGTGCAACCTGCAGGGGAGGGGTGGTTTCCCATTGAAGTGTATTTATATCTGCACGCGTCTCTCTCTGGAGTTTTCAGCCATTTCGGCCAGAAAACTGCACACAACACGAAAAAGGGCTCGGCTCAGCCCGCAGCAGGCCCGGGGAGCTAGCCTGCATGTGGGCAATGTCAAAGTTTGAGCTAGCGTTAGCTCGCCCGTCTTGTCAAGCCAGTCGTAGCCCATTTCGGAAATGTGTCCACCGGGGTGGGAACTGTCGGGTTTCACCTCCACCTACACGTTTTATTCCCCCCAATCTTAGCAACAAGACGGGGTGATTTAGAGGAAACAGCCCTTGCACAATTCCGAGAATCAACCCCGAGAAGTTAGCAGCACTGTCACGGGTAGCTGTGTTTGGCTAACGCAGGGTTAGCTTGGGAGACTGGTCCCGGGCCGGCGGATCAGGGTAAACAGCTAGCCGTGTGCTAGCAGCAGCTGGCTAGCTAGCTAGTTAGCTTTAGTCGGCAAAAAAAAAAAAAAGAAACAGGCCAGATGGGCGACGGCACTGCAGTTTGCTTGCTAGCTAGCGTTAGCACGGGCTAAGTTTGGTTTAGCTAAGTGCCGCTAGCCGAACTGACACTCGGCTGCTAGCGGAGCCTCGCAGCCGTCGGTGCGGACACGCAGCCGGGGCGGAGGGAGGCTGTGGAGCCGGCGGCCCCGCGGGTTCAGGGGGGGATTTGGTGCGAGTTGTGGTTCAAATGAATTACCTGCCATGACGAGACAGACACTGGAGCCTCCGTCAGTCACGATCCTGCTCCCGCTCCCACGCGCTGGCTCGTGGGACAGGAACTTTCTCTTCCGCCCGTGTGTTTTGCGCAAACCTGGCTGTGGTGCGCAAAATTCACCGCAACACCGATGGTTTAATGAGGGAGGTTCTCCGGTGCTTCCCGCTCCTCTCTCTCTCTCTCTGGCTCTCTCTCTCTCTCTCTCCTTCTCTGACTCTCTCTCTCTCTGTCTCTCTCTCGCCCCCTCGCCGCCGGCTACTTCGCGTCTATGGAAAGCCAGAAGGTCCAAAAACACGAGTATTTGTAACGCGCAATCTCCATGAAATCATTTCCTATCATTTAGCATGTGTGTTTATGTGTGTACACATGTACTGTATGTATGTAAGTGTACATGTGGTTTGTATGTGCATGCATGTTTGTGTGCAAATGTATGCATATGTTTGTGTGTACAAGTATGTGTATGTACATGTATGTTTACATCTATGCGTATATTTGTGTACGTTTGTGCATATGTGTGTATATATACACACGTATGCAGATAACTCTGCGATTGAGATCATTCAAACGTAATTATACACCACACGTGAACAGTAATTAGGAAAATTCAGTTTCATTTTATGAAAAATCTTCACTGCAGATAAACCAGGTAGGATGAACATTTTATGACTTCACTCTGCACCATCGACTGTTAATAAAAAGCTGTGCACACAACGTCCAGCACACAAACAATAAAACAAGAGACAGTATATTGTAGAGGTGTTTGAGGAGGACTCACTGATGAGAAGGAATAATTCTGAAGTAGCTGCAGAGCTTTAACACAGGACAAGAAAACAGAGCATTGCAAACAGGCAGGTTGAGAACGAGCACTGACCTTTGACTTGACAGTGTTAAACATGAAATATGAGCTTTTTCTGTGGTGTATCGGAGGAAAATGACGTTTGGTTGTAGAATGCTCATCTGTTTCTCTTGGTATTAACTTCACACTTCTGCCCAAAAGTGAGATCCAACTTCATATAATGTGGCAGCTTGCAAACAGCAACCGTCAGTGTTGCAAAGTTACGTTCAAGACAAT